>NW_010963495.1:1376064-1437469 GCF_000463585.1 Tarenaya hassleriana | reverse complement strand
TTTCATAACGTTCGAATAATTTCAACGGATTGCCGTTGAAATTCGTCAAACGTTATTTCCAACGGAAATCCGTTGGAATATACGTGGAAAATTTCCAACTCAAATACCCGTTGATATGCCGTTGGAAATTTCCAACGGATTTCTAACGGATGAATCCGTTAGACGTCCGTTGGAAATCCGTTAGAAATGCATTGGAATTATTCCAACGGTATACCGTTGGAAATCCGTTGGAAAAATTACAACGGATTAATCCGTTGGAAAAATCCGTTGGAATTTCGCAGTTTGGAATCACATTTTCGTTATTCGTTTAATTCTATCAGTGAACATAAATCCGATTATTAAATATAGAAAACGTAGTGTGTTACAATCTAAATATACTCTCGAAATGGTAACATTTATATTTTTCCGATATATTTTGGATAGTTTTCTATTTATATAACCATTTTAGATTGTTTTCTATTTAATAGATATTACATGAAGATATACACTCACATCCATCGTATCTCTTTTAATAAATACATCTATATATACATGCCACTTTGGATGTATATATCTCTTCAACAAGTTTTAATTCGACTTCTATTTATCGATATATATACAGCAGAGTTAAAAAGCTACAAGCCCTCTTACCCACGATAAGTTACTCTTTCTGTTTATTTGTATTTACTCGATTATTTTAAATTTTCAATTGTTTATATGATTATTTAATTTATTCAGACATATTAATATATTGTATATGTTATATAATTATAATTTATTATTATTATGTACAGACTCCCCGTGGGCTGTGGGATCTAGTACAATACGTTAGGTACTTGCGGACATTTTATGTGCTTATATTTTATGTGCAAGTATGTTTACGCCATATATAATATATATCGATATATATATATATGTGCGTATAAATCTATATTTATCATTACCCTACTCAGAATGGTATATGACAAGACATGTATATATTTAGATAAAATGTGTGTGTACGTACATATGACATGGACAATCATATAGCAGGACATGTATATATTTATATAATATAACAGGTCATATATATATATATATATATAGATAATATATGTTATTAGTGAATGGGGTTAGATATATACATGATGCCTGCCTATAATTATCATTATCATTATATCAATAATAGAATCCACTTCCCATTTTATACGCATGATGTGTACCACAGATTCATGCACTCGAAGCATTTTGCGGGAGCCGCCCATTGTTTATACACCCAACTCTGTATGGACTTGCTACGAATTTAAACTTCGCTAAAGCATTGGGTTATAACTAATGAATAATAATTTATACACATGATTTGCTTTTGAATTTGGAAAGGCGATGGGCTAGGTATACTTTAATTGAAGATTAAATAAAATTAAAAAAGGGGATTATTATAGTGATTAAGCCATGACCTTGAAACATGACAGCCACATGACCCCCAACATGCCTAAAAATATATGTATATATATATACCATAGTTTATAAATTGGATAAAATTGGAGATACGGGTGCTTTAATGAGATTTTAAAGTCTTTACACTGTTTATATTATGTTCTTCTCATATTTGATTCAAGGATTTACGGATATGATTAGAGATGATATTTTGGGTTTTGATTCACATTAATTTTTACATTTTTTAAATTTATATCAATATTTTTATAATTTTTGGCTCGAGTTTATTTTTATAAAAAAAATTATTTAATTATTATTTTCGGTTATTTTTATACATAATTTGAATTTATTTAATTTAACCTACTAGTACTATATATATATTCAAATATTATTTTATTTAATTAGATTCAATTTTATATACTATGATCACGTGATGATGGGTTTTGATTTAAGGGATTCTTTTTTGTTGTCTGTGGTTTTAAAACATAGAGTATACGGTAAAAAAAAGGTCCTTATACACATGTCCATCAAGGGTCGGTTCATGTAATTAAATTAAATGGAAACTTTAATCTATATGCGATATTGAAATAATACACAACGTTATAGCCTCACCTTGGCATCATTACTAATTACAACTTTTAAAAGGAAAAGCTAAAGAGGTTTTTTGTAATAACGAATAAGTTTTAAATTTCATTTTGTGCTGTGTATTATAATATAACCCAAGGTTTTGAGTTCCAAAGTAATGGCGATTTGTTTACATCGTTTATTTACGATAATACCCTCTGGGGAAGCTCGAAACAAGGATGGAAGTGGAACTGTTTTCGGTGATCACTTGTGTTGGTTGAGAAAGAGAGGAATATATTGGGAACTGTTTTTCGAGGGAACAGAAAGGAAAATAACATCGACTTGTCTATGTCAAATCACTGTTTGGAGCACCACCGTCGCCATCATCGTCTCCTTCCTCTTCTTCAGACAGTGTTCTGTTCATTCCTCACTCTCCCTCATCCACTTCCCCTGTTCCTGACGTGCCAACTCAATCTCTCTCTCTCTCTCTCTAGACACCATTCGCACTTCTTTTGGATGGAAAGAAACTGGTGATGTCTCTGGATTCTTTAGGTTGTGTCGTAACATTCACATGAACACGCCCCATGTTTTATAAAACCATTTCCTTCAAACTTGGTCTGAATATCTATAGAGTTTTTGTGTACCCTTAGCTTATGTACGCAAAAGGCAAGAGGGTTTCCCCGGAAACGCGGATTGACGAAGACGACGACCGGAGACTCTGAACAAGAGAGAGTCTCTCTCCAAGAGAAGACTGGTAGGGAATCAGAGGGTTCGAATACGCTAGACTCTCCGAAAGAAACAGAGGTTTTGGATTTCGTGAATGTACTATAAGCATGTGTGGCCGTTTGGAAGAAGAATCCTATTAAGAATTTATGGAATGAAATAGTTAAAAAAAAAAAAAAAAAAAAAAAAAAAAAAAAAAAAAAAAAAAAAAAAAAAAAAAAAAAAAAAAAAAAAAAAAAAAAAAAAAAAAAAAAAAAAAAAAAAAAAAAAAAAAAAAAAAAAAAAAACATTTGTCGGTTTCACCATGATGTTGTAACTTCAACAAAACTGTGAATTATATAATAAGCGTTTAGAGTTAACTTGCACAAGAGGCAACAGCTTCAGGAGGCTCGGCGGCGTTGTGGAAGGTAGACAATTTGGTAATAGCAAGAGCCTGCCCGAAGAGCGAAGCCCGTGTCGATTTTGATATCCTGACTTCGACCAAGTCCCCGACCACTGGATTCCTCCGACCGTTCGGATGACTGTCTCTTTCCAACAGCGGTTCGATGACGAACGAAACACGGTGGCCTTTGTCGCTTTTCCCCATGAGTTCTGTTTCGGGGGCTCGCTTGTTCGGCCCTTCCACAAGAACTAACTGTGTGGTTCCGACCTGAAAAAAAAATTAAAAAAAAAAAAAAAAAAAAAAAAAACATTTGTCGGTTTCACCATGATGTTGTAACTTCAACAAAACTGTGAATTATATAATAAGCGTTTAGAGTTAACTTGCACAAGAGGCAACAGCTTCAGGAGGCTCGGCGGCGTTGTGGAAGGTAGACAATTTGGTAATAGCAAGAGCCTGCCCGAAGAGCGAAGCCCGTGTCGATTTTGATATCCTGACTTCGACCAAGTCCCCGACCACTGGATTCCTCCGACCGTTCGGATGACTGTCTCTTTCCAACAGCGGTTCGATGACGAACGAAACACGGTGGCCTTTGTCGCTTTTCCCCATGAGTTCTGTTTCGGGGGCTCGCTTGTTCGGCCCTTCCACAAGAACTAACTGTGTGGTTCCGACCTGAGAATCGTAACAAGGACCTGTTGTCTGGCGGAAGGCCTCAATGAGTTCGGATAGACGCCTCTGCTTCACATCGTCCGGGACATCGTCCGTATAGTTTCTGTGGGCGTGGGTTTTCTCCCTCATGCTATATGCGAACATGTACGCCATGTCGTACTTAACCTCTCTTACCAGGCTCAGCGTGTCTTGGTGTTCCTCCTCGGTTTCTCCACAGAATCCTGCAATTCAGAATTACGATCTTCAGAACCGAAAAGATAGAATGAAATGGTCGGTAACCGGGTTTGTTGCTTTGTTTGGAGGCATGTTAATACAGGGGAAATAATGGGAAATTCTCAAGTTTTATCTTTTGGGAGCCTTACCGCATATAAAATCACTTGTCAGAGCAACGTCCGGGATGATACTCCTTATCTTATGAACAAGATCCAAGTAAGCTTCCCTTGTATACCCTCTGCGCATTCGTTCAAGTATTCTGCTATTGCCGGACTGTGCAGGCAGATGGATAAGTTTGCAGATATTGTGTCTCTCCCGCATCAGATACAGCAACTCGTCTGGAAAATCTTTAGGATGTGGTGACGTAAACCTGAATCGCATCTCGGGGAACTCCGAGGAAAGCCGGTCCAAGAGATCGGCAAATCGTAGACCCATGTTCTTAACTTTACTCATGCTGGAAAAACCGTCACTGTATCTCCAATTAGTGCCCGACTCGATCTCCTTCTCGACCCCAGATGCATCATTGTAACTATTTACATTCTGTCCTAAAAGCGTCACTTCTTTCACGCCCTCGTTCCAGAGCTCCCTAACCTCCTGTACAATGGACTCCACTGGACGTGAGCGCTCTCTGCCTCTTGTAAAAGGAACAATGCAGAAAGAACACATATTGTTGCAACCTCTCATTATCGAGACAAAGGCAGTAATGGCATTTTTTGAGATCCTGACGGGGGTAATATCAGCATAAGTCTCTTCGAGGGAGAGAAGTGTGTTGATTCCCTTTTGTCCGTAGTCTACCTCATCCAATAACCTCGGAAGATCTCTATAAGCATCAGGACCGCAAACCACATCAACCATTTTGTCTGAATCGAGAATCTTGTCCTTTAGTCTTTCGGCCATGCATCCCAAGACAACAACTTTAGGAGGCCGGAAGGATTGGGCCCTTCCCTTTGCGACGTTGCTCTTCCAGTGCCGTTTCAGGAACCAGAAATAGTTAAGCCTCTGCCACACTCTTTGCTCAGCATTGTCCCTGATAGCACAAGTGTTGATGAAAATGACCTCTGCACTCTCGGGGACATCCACAACGTCTTTGTAGCCGGCGTTCCTCATTATGGAAAGGACAATCTCCATGTCGTTAATATTCATTTGACATCCATAAGTTTCATGATAAATTCGACCCTTTGAGGCAATCTCAGAATCTGGTGCATATCTAGTCCAAGAAAGAACATCAAACATTCATATGGTAAGGTATAAGCAAAATCCAAAATTTAGGTGGACGGCAATAATAACAGGTAGTTTTCTGAAACATGAAGGTTTCTGAACTCGAATAGAACCACGGAGCAGGTTAAAGTAGCAGAAGCTAGTTCCTGGAACACAGCCAATTCTGCAATTCCAGCGATTTCCGGAAAATTTTATCTTAAAACCCTAAGCATTTCCAATCGCGTAACCAATTCCAAGTAACAAATTTCAGAGAATTCCTCAAAACCAAAACTTCTAGTTCATTTCAATTCCTTAAGCGATACGCCCCAGAACATCTGAATATGTAAACGGAAAATTCAGGGCAGCAAATTCAAGACTTACCCAGCTTCGGTTTGGGGAGTGGTAAGAGGAGCTTGAGCTTGGGCTTGAGCTTTGGCGACGAAGTCATGGAGCCCAGGACCTTCAAACTTTCCGGAACCGGCACTCTGAGAGACAGAGAAGCTTCTCGAGAGACCGATTACGAAGCCATTCTTCTTGTTCACCAGCTTCTGCTGCGTGAGGCGTCGGCCGCCGTAGCAGCGTGGCGGAGCAGCCGCCGAGGGTAGATTCGATGAGAGAAACCCGAGACTGAAACAACGTCCCTTCGGAATTCTGAAGCGGAAAGAACAACCGTGAGGTTGACTCAGAATGGAGGAGAGAGACGAGAGAGAAGAAGACGCCATTAGAGATGAGCCCCGAAGGAACAACAACGGGAGGCTAGGGATTACATTACGCAATCAACTCCTCCGAGTCCGATCGCCGCTCGAAACGCTGCGTTTCATATCATCGACCTTCAGGGGCAAAATTGGCATTTCGGCCTCAGTAGTATTCTCAACTTATCGATTGACGACCATTTCCGGAAAAAGCTACGAGGAGAACGGGAAAAATGTCGTCAGCGATGGTGAAGAAATGGAGAAGTTCGAGACAAGTTCTGAGATTTGGATGGCAATCTCTGCTCGATCTTCGATCGGATAGGGGTTCGATTTTCCGGGCTACATCAGGTTTGATCGTTTTCGTCAATTTTCCTCTAATTTGCATGATCATTCAAATTTTCTACGTCTTTCCGGGGAAAAAAAAACGAAGCGATCGCGTTAATACTAAGCTTTTGGCGATAGTTTTTTGTTTGAATCCTTAGAAATCGTCTTGATTTAGATCATGCAAACGTGGGGATACAATATTTTTTTCGGCATTTGAGTCTCAAATGTTTAATCTATGGATTCAGGCTTTATGAATGGCTGCGTAGAGAAAAGCAAGCTTCATGAGAGATTCAATGAGAACCAGAACATTAGGTTTTATTCATGTTTTCGTCCTGTGACGGAGTACAGAAGTTCTCAGAGAAGTTTGGGAATTCGGCAATATAAGTTATTCGGGTCATCAGCTTCGAAAATTCAGAGGAACCCTACATTTTCATCGCTGGATTCCGATGATGTAAGCTACTTCAAGGAGATATTGGGCGAGAAGAATGTAATTCAGGACGAAGAGAGGCTTGAGACTGCCAATACAGATTGGATGCACAAGTACAAGGGATTTAGCAAGTTGATGCTCCTCCCTAGAAGCACTGAAGAGGTCATTTATATTTCATCGAATATCTTGAAATTGTTTTCTTGATCACAATGAACTGTTTGTCTTATGGATGTTTGTGACGTGTAGGTGTCTCGTATACTTCAGTTTTGCAATGGAAGGCGCTTAGCCGTTGTTCCTCAAGGGGGGAACACTGGTCTTGTTGGTGGAAGTGTCCCCGTCTTTGATGAGGTGATGCAGCTTTTCTACTGATTTTGAGAGGATTATTGATTGTCAAAAATGGTGGATTTATGGTTTAAAGCTATAGCATGAGGAAGATGAGAAATGGATCACTGAATTTGTATGATGGAAAATCGAAGCTAGACATGAAAACATGAAGAGAACATTTAGGAGAAATGAGAGGACATGGCTGTCTTAAATTCAGTTCAGAAATTTCTGCCTTTTACTTCAGAATCATGACACTTTTCCGGCTCCTTCGCAGGTGATTATCAATGTCAGTTTGATGAATAAAGTCTTATCTTTTGATGAGGTAATGTGCTTCTCACTGTGAGTGAAACGATTGCTATAAAGCTTTCCTCTTTCTCTTTATATGTATATATTCGATGAAGTAACAATCTCACTGAATTCCTTTTAACAGAAACAAGAGGCTGCAATGTCGTTGTTTTAGTGTAAAATTGTTTGACCTGCGAGTTTCCCAAAATTCTCCTGATGTATTCCATAGAAGATTAGAACCTTTTAATCTAATATCTATAGCTTCATAGATTTTAATATCTTATTCCTTTGAGTTACGCCATCATATATTGGATGATGAGATGAATTTCTACTCCTTCAGGTAAGTGGAATCTTGGTGTGTGAAGCCGGATGCATCTTGGAAAATCTGGTATCTTTCCTGGACACCAAGGGGTACTTGACCTCTTCACTGTCTTTTCCATTTTTTTCCTTTTTTTTAAAACTATGAGAATGTTAATGTTTCTTTAATTACCCATTATCATGCTCAAGAACCATTTCTGCTTATTACATTTTAGGGACTACTTTATGCGCAAAAGCTCTTCACAAGGATACATAAATTGAAACTTAACATAAGATTTGTTCAGTTTTTTTCTTTTGTCAACTCAACTAAATGGGTTTTGTTAGATCTACCACAACGCTTGTTTGAACAAAAAATTTATGCTTCCACAGATTTGTTATGCCGCTGGACTTAGGGGCAAAAGGAAGCTGCCAAATTGGTGGAAATGTCTCAACTAATGCTGGTGGTTTGCGCCTTATTCGTTATGGATCACTTCATGGAACTGTACTGGGTAATGACAATTCTAGTTTCATCTGTGCAAGCTGATTGTGAAAACAATATTACCATCCAGCTTTATGCTCTTTCAAATTCTATCAAAGGATAATCTTGTAGAAATTTTGGAAAGTAAGCACCTCGCAGGTTTTTATGTATGGATCTGAAATGTAGAAGGCTTTTTTGTTAGTATTGAGCATATCTGAGGTACATTGCTCTTTAATTTTTCTTCAATCTCTCAGGTCTGGAAGCGGTCTTAGCAGATGGCAAAGTGCTTGACATGCTTGGAACTTTGCGCAAAGACAACACAGGGTATGACTTGAAACATTTGTTTATAGGTAAGCATTCTTTTATTGCCTTTACATTGCTTCATTGTTTAAGAATCACTCATGTTACAAAAGAAACTAAACGTTATAATCCGCCCCTTTCTCGCCGCCACAGGTAGTGAAGGATCATTGGGAGTTGTAACTAAAGTATCCATTCTTACCCCGCCAAAGATGTCTTCTGTAAATTTAGCCTTTCTTGCATGCCAAGATTATCTCAGCTGCCAGGTACAATGTCTCCTGTAAATTTATGGCTGTGGAAAACATGTTTAGTATGTTGAACTGTATAAAGACTATAAATGCATCTCAGATTCTCTAATAGCATCTATTATTCCGCAAACTTGTGGAAAAATAATGAGATGGAATGCCTGTTGATTTTGAGAATCAACTGGCGACCAAGGTGAACTCTTGTCTCTCATTAAGCTCCTTTGTTATTTTTTTTCAGAAACTTCTGGTAGAAGCAAAGAGAAATCTTGGGGAGATACTATCTGCCTTTGAGTTTCTAGATGACAAGTCTATGGAGTTGGTAAGATTTTCGGGAACTAAATGATTTTGCTCTGTATTTTTCCTTACCCATTCCGGTTTATTCTTTTATCAGGTAGTGAAACACCTGGATGGTGTACGCAATCCATTGCCTTCCTCCTCAGAGAAATTTTATATCCTGATAGAAACAACTGGGAGCGATGACAATTATGACAGGTGAACTGTTCATCTCTGGTAACAAATATGCTTCTCCTATTTCAAAATGTTTCCAATTCGGTCATTGAATTGTCAGTTAATGAGGCTTTATTCAGATCCCTTTGAGAGTTTGTTCTGATTAATACAGGGAGAAGCTTGAGGCTTTCCTGCTAAGGTCGCTGGAAAAGGGTTTAGTTTCTGATGGTGTGATTGCTCAAGACATTAATCAAGCTTCTTCATTTTGGCGAATTCGGGAGGTAAAAAACTGTTTTCATCTGTCTTTTGTTATCTTTTCTTTTTTGTCATCCTCCTATGGAAGTTTGAAGTTGCACGAGAAAACGATGCTCTTCCCTTTTATAACTATAGATCTGACTTTTAACTTTGAGATGATTCCGCAGGGCATAACTGAGGCATTGCAGAAAGCAGGGGCTGTTTACAAGTACGACTTGTCATTACCCGTTGAACAAATATACAATCTTGTCGAGGATATGCGCGCAAGAATGGGTAAGAAATATTTGCGAGTTCTATTGACCTTAACCAAAGATTTGTATTTTTCCTTGTCAAAATCAGTTAAAGCACAATGCTTTCTTGAATGTGTATAATAAATTAGTATAACTCTGGGTTAAGTTTTCATACATATTGTTCAGGTGATGTGGCAAATGTTGTTGGATATGGCCACCTTGGAGATGGAAATCTGCATCTGAACATCTCCGCTCGGAAGTATGACGATGAGGTACGTACTATTGAATATCCATAATAATAAATATCTCAGAGAAACTGCATGCATGCATGTGCATGATTGGTTGAGCAATTACAACACATGCTTGCAGATTGTGTCACTAATAGAGCCGTATGTGTACGAGTGGACGGCAAAGCACCGTGGAAGCATCAGCGCGGAACATGGCTTAGGTCTAATGAAAGCTAAGGAAATCTTCTACAGCAAATCCCCCGAAAGCGTGAGTGTTATATTTAATTAAACTGCTCCTGAAATTATTCATTCTCTGTGTAAAAAAAATTCTTGTTTTTTGTATTGGTGGGAGATGCAGGTGGGATTAATGGCTTCCATAAAAAAGATGATGGATCCCAAAGGAATCCTTAACCCATACAAAGTTCTTCCTCAGTCCCTCTTCTCTCTCTAAGGTAACGACCCATTTGACTACCCATTTCGTTGGACCACTATTAATCTCTTGTGGATAATTTGACTTGTGAATCTGTAAAAAAACATGGGAAAATCCAAGGGTTTAGATCCAGACATCAGGTTCTTTAGTTTCCTGGATGTGGCTATGTCATGGTGTCTTAAATTCTGCTAACAGAACAGGTCCCTGTTTAATAGAAAAGCCCTCTGGTCTGACGAGATTGGACAATCTCCTCCAACGGAACACACCAAAACCTCAGGTTCTTGTATCATCTGTCTGTATAGTAACTGGATCAGCAATAAACAAAACCTGAAAGCTCAGAAATGAAGAAACGGCTGCAACTTATTGAAGCCAAAGTGGATTTTGCAACTTAAATCTTTGATGATTCATGGTCATGGGCAGAGATCAGATACAACCAAGAAAATGGGAATGACCCAAAGAAGAGAACCTGCATCTTATAACAATCTACCACCGAAAAAAAATAATCTGCCTCCATTTGCATAAGCTTGTTTTTGTTTTGATGATCGCCTGCAGAAAAAAAAATTGCAAATGTTTCTAGCTCTTTCTTGACCATTCTAACAAAGCCTAAGGCAACGTTATATGTACACAAGAAGAAGAAAAAACACTAAGAGCGATGTTACCTAATGATCACTCCATAGCAACTTTGGCCCCAACGGCCTTCAACTTCTCTATGATCTTTTCCGCTTCATCCTTTGCGACTCCCTTCTTCAACAGCGTCGGCGCCTTCTCCACCAAATCCTTCGCCTCCTTCAGCCCCAGATCCGTTACCGCTCTCACCTCTTTTATCACCTTAATCTTCGAAGCCGCGTCGAAGGCTTCGAGCTTCACGTCGAACACCGTCTTCGCCTCCTCCTTCTTCTCCTGCCCCTTCGCACCGGCGCCGGCGACGCCCTTCCCGGCTCCTGCCCCCGGAAACGCCATCCCCGGCATCATCATCGCCATCACCGGCATCTCACCGACATCCAGCTTCTGCCTCAGGACCTCCGTCAGGTCCATCGTCTCCAACAGCGTGAGACTCGAGAGCTCATCGACGATTTTGGATACTCTCTCCGACGGCGGAACCGGCGAAGAGAACTTCCGCGATTGGATCGAAGCGAATCGAGCGGAAGAAGGATTTGAATTGGTCGATTGGAAAACGCGAGACAAACGCGAGGAGACTATTCGTAGATTCCGCATAGTTTAGTCTACGACTGGTCTATCTAATGGCGATCGATGTCGGCTTAGTTGAAGCTTCGATGGAGATTTCATTGCAGAGCGTCCATGGCCTGCGAAGCTGAAATGGTCAAACGCATAAACCCTAACCTCAGGCGTCAGAAAAAGGCCTTACTGGATTACTTCATCGAATTGGGCCTCAGAAATCTTTCAATTGGGCCCAAATAAGGGTCTTCTTGAGTCGAAATATAATATCTGGGCCTTCTAGAAGGGCCTTATTAGGCCATTGAATCTTATATTGGGCCTTAGTAAAGAGTTTGTTGGGTAACAAAATCAGGAATTGGACCATATAAAAATGCCTCATTGGGCCACTGAATCATGACTTACCTCTTTGTTGGGCAAATGAATCATGAATTGGACGGACCATAGAGAAGACCCTAAGGTTATGAAAACAAACCTATTGAAATTGGACCTAATCGTGTCTATGTACCCATTGTTTGGCCCCACATTCGCGGATAATTAAATATGGTAATTAAATACACGATTTTCATTTTAAAGTTTTGTTTTATTTACTGCGCGGGTTATTTTTTTATTTATTCTTTTTGTTTGATACGAAGTTAGTAAAAAAGTTTATGCTAATTTATTTGATTTTGAAAAAATATAATGGTATAATTAAATTATATATTTAAAGAAGAAAAAAATAAGAAAATATGTATATGATTACATCAACTATGTATAAGGTTGACATCAATTATTTGTTCTACGTATCTTTATTGTTGTTCTGTTTTTTTCCTCTTTTACAAATTTATTTATAAGGTAATATAAAATTAGATTCTTAAATATTAATTATAGTTATAATCTGTTTTGAAAATATATAATTAATATATTTTATGTGACAACCCAAGATATCGTAGGAGGGCGGGCAGTGACCGCCGGTGTGAGAGACATTGACAATGGGCGGTTCCTGACGAACTTCTGGGTAGGGGATATAAGGATGAATCGAACGCACCCGAATGAGAAGGATTCGGGAGCTGTGTAGGTATGAGACTACACAGTCAAAGATAACTTAAAAGAATTAATTGAGCTACTCATAGCAACAAGATGCATCTACCTTTTCGGTTATCATCTCGAGAGAACTCCAAAATTAAGCGTGCTAGTTTTGGAGTAGTCTTAGGATATGTGACCTCCTAGGAAGTAGTTTTCAAGATGTGTGCGAGTGAGGACAAATCACACTAAAAGGTCTCGTGTTGGTGTGTGGGGACAACTCTATCATTCCGTAGCGGTCTCGGGTCGTTATATTTTTCATTTAATTTATTGATTATGTTGAGTTTTACGTTTATCTTTAAATGATAAAATATCGTTAGAACTTGAATCATAAATATCATAAATAATTTAAGTTAATTAAATATAATAATGTAATAAAAATCATAAAAAGTATTAGTTATCATTATTATAAATATCATTTAATATTATATATATTTCTATCTTAAATAGGAAAAAAAATAATTTAAAAAATCACCAAATTTCAAAAAACTTACATATAAATAATTGTAATCCAAAATTTATAAACATTACGATGAATGTTTTCAATTTTTTTTTATAAACATGTTTACGCTCTAAGTTGTTTAACGAATATGATGATATATCATTCTCGTGGAGAATAAATACCATATCATCATTGTCACATGCAAAATTTTCAATTAAAAAAATATAAATATAATAAATATATTTATAAAAAATAAAAAGTATATAAAAATACAAAATACATACATGCATATATATATATTGAAACAGAAGATATGATCTAATCTAGGGATTAGAGATATATACACATATTTGTGTGTGTGTGTGTATATTTATCTTTTTAACGTATCATCGTCAATGGAAAATGTGTTTTTCCGATCATCGAGGTAATTATTCTTCTCGATCAATAATCTCAAGTTTCTTGAATCCAAACTATGGTTGTTTTTCTTTCAGTTTTTTTGTTTTTTTTTTTTAATTTTAAGGGGGTTTTTTTTATTCCCTGTTAATTTTCAAGAAATAATCATTTATAAAAAAAATATATAATCTTCTAGAAGCACTATCGATGAACACAATTATATTCAATAAACCCAATGACACCGAGTAAAAGATTTAAATTATGTATCTATTATGTTGAATACCATGGATCTTGTATAAATTTATAAGTCGATATGAAAAGCAGTTTTCATAATAAAATCTGTTTTAAAAAATACAAGTAAATACTATTAAAAAAACAAACAAACAGTATGTTGTGAAATGTATTTTTGTGTCTACATTTAATACATTTTTGTTGGACAATATTCACACATATATCATATAAAATAAAAATAACCAGTTAGCTTGAGAAACCAACATGTTTCTCAAAAAAGGTTTCTTCAAGGTAGATATTTCGCTAATCACCTCCAAAACAGAAAAACATATAAAGATATTTCGAGAAAAGAAACAAAAACTTTGGCAAGATTTTAAGCAGACTTTTGGCACGATACAGAGTAGATTAGCATAGCCTCCGCGTAAGGATTGTTGAAGTAGGAAAATGAATATGTGATTGGAAGAAAATCTAGATTTTGGAGGAACACAATATTATGTTAAATATTATGAATCATATTTATTTCCATTATATCTATATTTCCTTTTATTTCATTTGTTAATTTTCCTATAAATATGTGAGTTATTTTCATTGTAATGAAACAAAAAGAAGAAGAGATGTAGTAATAAAGTAATTCCGTTTATTTTCGTTTGTCTTATTATGTTTCCGTATTTTATTTTTCTACATGGTATCAGAGCCTGTTTCGATTTGCTCTATATCTTTTTTTATCAATCTCTTTTTTTTTTTTAGTTTTGGATATTCATATATCCAAATCGTTCAAATAGGAGTAAAAATCCCAAAATCAAACGAGGTGCTGTGACAAAAAGAAGTCAAACCTAAAAACTCTAAGATCAAGCGAGGTGCTATGACAAAAAGAGTTAAAGGTAGAACTTCAAAGTCAAGCGAAGTGATTTGAACATGGGTAATATTCTCTAAAAGAACTAAATTTGGTGTTTATGGATTTTTCAAAAGACAATGAAAATGTCTATGGATTTTTTTCGCATTATCTTTTCAAGATTGATTTTTGCATTCTTTCAAAATCAATCTTGAGGGAGAATGTTGAAGTAGAAAAATGAATATGTGATTGGAAGAAAATCTAGATTTTGGAGGAACACAATATTATGTTAAATATTGTGAATCATATTTATTTCCGTTATATCTATATTTTCTTTTATTTCATTTGTTAATTTTCCTATAAATATGTGAGTTATTTTCATTGTAATGAAACAAGAAGAAGAAGAGATGTAGCAATAAAGTAATTCCGTTTATTTTCGTTTGTCTTATTATGTTTCCGCATTTTATTTTTCTACAAGGATGACACGCATAAATCGAAAAATGATCCAAATTTTTTATCCAATAAGTAGTGGTTAACAGAGGATGACAAAGTCACCCTTTGGTTGCGAATTCGAATCCAGCTGGTGGGGCAGTGCATTTAGGTGCATTTTAAAGGCTATTTCCAGGATGTGGAAGATGTAGTCGGATCGAAAACCCAGTGAACTTTCTAGTTAACAAAAAAAAAGATTGTAAGCAGAAGAAATAATGAGTGCAATAGTAAATGTTGACACATGAGAACAATATTTTTTTTTGTCAAAATTTTGTTTAGATGACGATACGTGACAAACATGAGAACAATGTTTTAATATCAGAAGATGATACTTTCGAGAGTATATGACCTGCAATAATTACCAATAACATGGAGAACGTTAAGAAGCAATACAATCAGTAGATAAAGATATGTCACGTTGGAGAATTTGGTGACGGTGGAAAGAAAAGTTTCTGCTTTTATTCAAACGTGGTTCTATGTATATATACAAGTTTCATACCTTGACCTAGTATATGAGAAAAGGAAACCCAATATATGATACAATAGTTTCCTTATACATTGTATAGTCTATTACCCCCCTCTTTCATTGTAATGAAACAAGAAGAAGAAGAGATGTAGCAATAAAGTAATTCCGTTTATTTTTGTTTGTCTTATTATGTTTCCGCATTTTATTTTTCTACAAGGATGACACGCATAAATCGAAAAATGATCCAAATTTTTATCCAATAAGTAGTGGTTAACAGAGGATGACAAAGTCACCCTTTGGTTGCGAGTTCGAATCCAGCTAGTGGGGCAGTGCATTTAGGTGCATTTTAAAGGCTATTTCCAGGATGTGGAAGATGTAGTCGGATCGAAAACCCAGTAAACTTTCTAGTTAACAAAAAAAAAAAAGATTGTAAGCAGAAGAAATAATGAGTGCAATAGTAAATGTTGACACATGAGAACAATATTTTTTTTTGTCAAAATTTTGTTTAGATGACGATACGTGACAAACATGAGAACAATGTTTTAATATCAGAAGATGATACTTTCGAGAGTATATTCATATATCCAAATCGTTCAAATAGGAGTAAAAATCCCAAAATCAAACGAGGTGCTGTGACAAAAAGAAGTCAAACCTAAAAACTCTAAGATCAAGCGAGGTGCTATGACAAAAAGAGTTAAAGGTAGAACTTCAAAGTCAAGCGAAGTGATTTGAACATGGGTAATATTCTCTAAAAGAACTAAATTTGGTGTTTATGGATTTTTCAAAAGACAATGAAAATGTCTATGGATTTTTTTCGCATTATCTTTTCAAGATTGATTTTTGCACTCTTTCAAAATCAATCTTGAGGGAGAATGTTGAAGTAGAAAAATGAATATGTGATTGGAAGAAAATCTAGATTTTGGAGGAACACAATATTATGTTAAATACTGTGAATCATATTTATTTCCGTTATATCTATATTTTTTTTTTTATTTCATTTGTTAATTTTCCTATAAATATGTGAGTTATTTTCATTGTAATGAAACAAGAAGAAGAAGAGATGTAGCAATAAAGTAATTCCGTTTATTTCGTTTGTCTTATTATGTTTCCGCATTTTATTTTTCTACAAGGATGACGCGCATAAATCGAAAAATGATCCAAATTTTTATCCAATAAGTAGTGGTTAACAGAGGATGACAAAGTCACCCTTTGGTTGCGAGTTCGAATCCAGCTAGTGGGGCAGTGCATTTAGGTGCATTTTAAAGGCTATTTCCAGGATGTGGAAGATGTAGTCGGATCGAAAACCCAGTAAACTTTCTAGTTAACAAAAAAAAAAAAGATTGTAAGCAGAAGAAATAATGAGTGCAATAGTAAATGTTGACACATGAGAACAATATTTTTTTTTGTCAAAATTTTGTTTAGATGACGATACGTGACAAACATGAGAACAATGTTTTAATATCAGAAGATGATACTTTCGAGAGTATATGACCTGCAATAATTACCAATAACATGGAGAACGTTAAGAAGCAATACAATCAGTAGATAAAGATATGTCACGTTGGAGAATTTGGTGACGGTGGAAAGAAAAGTTTCTGCTTTTATTCAAACGTGGTTCTATGTATATATACAAGTTTCATACCTTGACCTAGTATATGAGAAAAGGAAACCCAATATATGATACAATAGTTTCCTTATACATTGTATAGTCTATTACCCCCCTCAAGTTGGAGCATAAAGATTGTGAATGCCCAACTTGAGCAAAAACGAATCGAACTCCTTGCGTCCAAGAGCCTTCGTGAAAATGTCGGCGAGTTGTTGAGTCGTCGAAACATGGCGTGTAGTGATGGCCCGGGAAGAAACATGTTGGCGCAGAAAATGACATGCAACCTCGATATGTTTCGTTCGGTCATGAAAGGAGTCGTTTGCTGCTATATGGATAGCCGCTTGGCTGTCACAGTGAAGGAGCATAGGATCTTGATGAGAAATACCAAGCGATAGCAATAAACCTTTTAGCCAGAGGAGTTCGCACGTCGTTACCACCATTGCTCTATACTCGGCCTCGGCGGAGGATAGTGAGATCGTGTGTTGGCGCTTGGATTTCCATGAGATTGGTGAGTTCCCGAGTTGAATAATCCAGCCGGAAAGAGATTTTCGCGTCTTTTGGCAGCCGGCCCAGTCCGAATCACACCACCCATAAAGACGTAAATCTGAATCAGCGCGAAGGAGGATCCCTTGGCCCGGACTACGTTTTAGATATCGGACCACTCTCAAGGCCGCATCCCAGTGATCTTGACGCGGAGCTTGCATAAATTGAGACAAAATATGGACCGCGTACGTAATGTCGGGGCGAGTGGCGAGGAGATAAAGTAAGCGTCCGATGAGACGACGGTAGGGTTCAGGATCCGGGAGCTCAGCACTTGTCGAAACCGAGAGGCGATGATTCTGATCGAGAGGTATAGAGACTGGTTTTGCACTCATGAGACCGGTTTCTTGAAGTATGTCCAGCATGTATTTACGCTGAGACATAGAGATTCCTGCCGAACTTCGAGCTACTTCAATACCAAGGAAGTACTTTAACGGGCCAAGGTCTTTCATATGAAAGCAAGAGCTGAGGTATTCCTTAAAGCTATGCATTACCGAAGTTGAGTTGCCCGCAATAAGAAGATCATCAACGTACACTAAAACATGTAGGTGAGTAGCAGCCTTGTGGAAGACGAACAAAGAGTGATCGGACTGAGATTGCTGAAAACCGTACCGACGAAGTGCGGAAGTGAGTTTGGCGAACCAACACCGGGGAGCTTGGCGGAGGCCGTACAAGGATTTCCGTAGGCGACAAACCTGATTTGGTCGAGAGGGAAGGAAACCCGGCGGAAGTTTCATATATACTTCCTCGTGGAGATCACCATGGAGAAACGCGTTGTGGACGTCCATTTGGTGAACCTCCCAGTTTCGAGCTACAGCCACGGCAAGATAGGTACGAACAGTCACCATCTTGGCTACAGGAGCAAATGTTTCGTCGTAATCAATACTCGCGGTTTGTTTATTTCCAAGGATGACAAGGCGAGCCTTATGTCTCTCAATCGTGCCATCAGCTTTGTATTTAGTTCGAAAGATCCATTTACAACCGATTGCCTTCTTATGAGCGGGAAGAGATTCAAGCGTCCAAGTCTGATTTTTCAAGTGCCGCGATTTCTGCCTGCATTGCTGCTCTCCAGCGCTCATCCTGTACCGCCGCCTTGTATGTCTTCGGGTCCGAATTAGTCTCAACAGCCACAAGAAAGGCCCTGTGTGTCGGAGTTACGGAGGCATATGACAGGACTTCATCAATTGGATACAGAGGATGTGAAGAAGATGTCGGCTGAGCAGAAGACGGCGTGACCAAAAGGGGCGAGATTCTGATGGCATTGGTGACGAAATCTTTTAGGCGAACATTTCCGAATCGTTGCCTATGGCCTCGCCCAAGTGCAATCTGACATGTCGGGCTGTCCGAAGTGGTGGGCGCAAGAGCTGATGCGGAACTGACAGAATCAGTATGTTCAGAACTGGCGGAGCTCGATACAACCTCAGTAGGGACAGTCGAGGCGGCTGGAGCATGAGAAGAATCAAGACTCGGTGATGTAGGCATGGAACCAGAAGAACCAGAAGACGGTGCCGAAACAGAGGAGGACGATGAACAACCAGAAGCAACACGAGGGGTAGCCAGAATGTCATCATCATAAACCGGGAACGGCCCTGGCATGGGCATTGGGGAGTTCGAACAAGGCTGTGAAACAACATCTGGGTATGGGAATTGTGTTTCGCAGAACACAACGTCGCGGGAGACAAAAATCCGTTGCGTATCCAAACTATACACTCTCCATCCTTTCTGCCCTGCAGGGTAGCCAACGAACAAACACCGAGAGCTTCGTTCAGCAAACTTGTCTCCTCCGCGGTTTTGATTATGGACATAACAAAGGCTACCAAAAACACGAAGGTGAGCATATCGTGGTGGCTGGCCATGAATTAACTCATATGGTGTTCGACCGTCAAGAAGACCCGATGGAGTACGGTTAATGAGATATCCCGCTGTGAGGATACTCTCTCCCCAAAACTCAATCGGAAGTCGGGCTTGGAATAACAAAGAGCGAGCAACATTCAAAATGTGGCGATGCTTGCGTTCAACACGACCATTTTGTTGAGGTGTCCCGACGCAAGACGTTTCGTGTATAATCCCATGTGTAGAAAAATAATCCCTCATACCGATGAACTCGGATCCATTGTCAGATCGGATAATCTTGACAAGAGTATTAAATTGTCGTTCAACCATACTCACAAATTGTCGAAGTTTGACAGATGCCTCGGTTTTGGTCGTTAAGAGATATATCCAAACGGCTCGAGAATAATCGTCAACTATAGTCAGAAAATATTTGGCACCCGAAAACGATGGAGTGCGATACGGTCCCCAAATATCGCAGTGAATCAACTGAAAAATCTCCGAGCTTTTATTAGTACTCAATGGAAAAGAATCTCGTGTTTGTTTGGCTCGCAAACATACATCGCAATGTCTAGATTCGGAACAAACATTATGCTGAACACCCAAAACCGAAAGCTTGGAAAGAACTTGAGAAGACGGATGACCCAAACGTTGGTGCCACAAATCGAAAGACAGTCTATCTTGAGCCCGTGTTGCTGCAACTCTCGCCACTTCACGGAAATAGTACAATCCCTCCTTTTGTTCACCCGCTCCAATCGTCATCTTGGTAGTGCGGTCCTGAAGCACACATAAATCACGGGCAAAGGTGACGATATAGTCACATTCATCCAAAAGCTGAGAAACGGAGATCAAACTGCATTGTAGGCCTGGCACAAACAAGACATTTGACAACAGAAGACAAGGGCCAAGACAAACAGATCCGGATTTGACGGAAACAACCTGACGAGCATCCAGTAAAATCACAGAAAATGGCGAGACAACAGTGACATCAAGCAGAGATGATAAATCTCCTGTCATATGATGAGAGCAACCTGTATCAATAATCCAAGAGGTAGAAGAATTCATACCCGAAAGTGTTTTAGAACTGCCAGCATTGTTCGCATTCAAAAGATTGATTAGTGTCTTCCATTGATCTTCAGTGATTCCACTAACACTCTGTTTGTCGACAGAGGAAGTAGCCGGCGAGATTTGGGCAGACGGGGCAATAAAAGCTGCATTGGCTCTAGAAATTTGTCTCGTGGGTCGATCACCGTGAGACGATCCAGAGTGTGGTTTTCCTCTACCTCGAGTGGTTCCTGTGCGATTGCGAGGTCGATCGCCCCACCACTCGGAAAAACCCACGAGCTGGAAACACACATCTGCGAGATGGCCGGTGCGATGACAATTCGTGCAGAGGACGGACATGTCTTTCTCAGCAGATGGCATTCGCTGTCTTGGTCCAGTTTTGACCGAGAAGGCAGCCACTGCAGGTGTGTCGATGTGAGTTTGAGTGATCTGTTTGGATGCTTCATCTTGAGCTACAGCATTGTAAGCTTCTTCAATGTTCGGCAGTGGTTGTCGAGACATGAGATTCGAGCGCACAACTCCATAACGAGAGTCATCTAAACCGAGAAGAAATTCGTAAAGGCGATCCTCATTCCTTTCTTTCTCAAGCAATGTCGCAATGTCACACGAGCAACTTCCACACTTACAGTGTTTTAGTGTCCGGAAGTTTGCAAGTTCATCCCAAAGTTTGGTGAGTTTGCCAAAGTACGCTTTAACCGTCATGCCAAGTTGTCGGCAGTTGGCAAGTTCGCTTCGAATGCGGAGAAGTCGAGGAGCATTACTTTTTCCGAAACGGCGTTTCAAATAATCCCACAAATCGGTCGCATACTCTCGGTGAACCACATCCGATCGAAGGTGAGGTTCGAGAGTGTTCTTGAGCCACGAAACAATGAGTGCATTGTTTGTGTCTCAATCCTCAAAATCAGTCGATGTTTCATTAGGTTTCGATATCGAGCCATCCACAAAACCGAATTTCTTACGGGAATTCAAGGCTTGACGCATGTTGATAGCCCATTCATCATAGTTGTCTCCACGGAGTAGCGGCTGTGATAGGATTAACCCCGGATTGTCGCTCGGAGTAAGGTCATAGGGGCTGATCGTTCGTCGAGCAGGGAGGACAGATTCGGTGTGGCCTGTGGCGGTGTTCATTGTCGGGTTCGAAGGAACAGCTGAATCGGTGTTCTGGGTCGGAGTCGAGTCGGTGCCGGTAGACATTCAGGATCGGAAAAAAAAAACTTAGATCGGTGTTTTTGTTTTGTCGTGCTCTGATACCATGTCACGTTGGAGAATTTGGTGACGGTGGAGAGAAAAGTTTCTGCTTTTATTCAGACGTGGTTCTATGTATATATACAAGTTTCATACCTTGACCTAGTATATGAGAAAAGGAAACCCAATATATGATACAATAGTTTCCTTATACATTGTATAGTCTATTAAGATAGATTGAGCATGCGGGAGAAACAAAACAAAATCTAATTAAAGATATATCTTATGCTAATGCATGCTTTAATGGACACCAAGCCGAGCAAGAATCAGGTCAAACGCGTATCAAGCTAAGGTAAGGAATAATCAAAGTTAATTAGAAGACAAACTTACTCTACTGTCGGCTTTGATAGTGCCTTCCATGTGCATGTAGATTCCACAACGTCAAAATTCTGATAATTTCCTTTTATTTCCTATCCAATATCTTGTATATATATATATATATATATATATTATGCAAGAATCATTGAGAAAATAATAAGAAAATCAAGTCATAAACCAATGTTACTTTCTGACGTGGTCAATTTGTCCTATCACATCTAACTTTATTATTTTTCATTCTACTTCTCGACGGTTAGACTGTCGGAGATAATGGAGATTTTAAAATATACAATCAAGCACTATCAAATGATTCAACGGTTCACACTTTTCATTTCTTATTAAGATATCATTATAAATAGTATGTTTCCTTTTCTTGTGATTCCCTATCACAAGTATTAGTTGTAGTATATATATTTGTAATATTCTATTGCTATGAATATACAGAAATCATTTTATCAAAAAAAATCTAGTGATTAAAGGATGAGAATATTAAAAACGAGTGCTGAAGGATGAACTTTTAAGCAAAGAACATCTTTGGCTAATGTATGCCAAGACACGTTTTGATAAAATGATTTCTGTATGTTCACCCAAGGAAAATCGAGAGGGAAGGTTTTAAGCAGCGGAATTAAAATAAAAATAGGTTAGCATGTAACTTATGCTAGTAAACCCAACACCGAACTGGGCAGAACTTGTATTGCCTCCATGAACTTCTTCGTTCCCGACCTTGCGATCGTTTACAAATTGTTGACCAGATCTATTGAAAACACCCATTAAAAATCCTCGAAGAACTCGTCTTTGATCCTCGGCGTATTTTATTCATTAAAAATGCGAAAATAACTTTGAATTTTGTTCTGTCGAAATATAATATGTCAAATCAACATGTTTTGAATAAAATATATAAAGAAAAAAAGAAAGTAGCTGGGCTCCAAGAAAAGTATTCTTACCACACGGTGGTCGTCATTATAGTGATAGATATATGTACTCTTATGTATGTACATGCACATACCAAGAGTCATACATGCCAAATGTTACATTCTTTTTGAAATTAAATGCATTTTAAAAAAAACCAAATTAGAAATTATTTTTTTGAATAAATGAAAAAAAAACTCTATTATTGTATTTACTGATTACAATATATGTATATACGTATGTATACTGCCAAGAGTCTAAGGATGGCATATATGGGAATATAAATGATATGATATCTCTTATATATATATATATAAATATATAAGAATATATTTGTTCATTAATATTTTTTTTTAGAATTCTATGGATAAAATGGTTACAAAATAATATTTGTTCACAAAGCAACCATAAATATTATATAAAAACCATAAAATTAAAATTATTCTAAAAACAAAATTGTTTAAGAACTACCTTTATAACTAAGCTACGCGAGTTCTGCCAATCCAACTATCTTATTATATTAGAGTGAATGCGAACTAAGAAATGACGTAATTGGATTTTTTTTCATATATATGTATATTGTAAAAAAAAGTAAATAGCAAAAATTATTTTCATTTTATGATTTTTCATAAAAAGATTCAACGGTTAATCGTCATTTTAAGTATCGATGGTGTTTTGTAAAACTTGTGTGTGTGTGCTCAGTGATAAATCAAGGGCGTTCTTTCCTCCGAGACGTAGGACGATCACACTGATCGAATCCGAACTCGTAATTCCGGTGTTCTTTCATTCTTTTTCGTTCTGCGTTTTCTGTTTCGTGTTCGTGTGTTGAGTTGGTTTCAAGTGAGAGAGCGAGCGAGGTAAATCGAGAGTCGAGTTTCGTCGTCTGATCAGCGGCTAGGTTTTGGCTCACGATAGTACAAGTGGTATCAGAGCTCCGGTTCTTGCAAGAAAAGGGAAACAAGCTTGCATCTGCTCAAGAATTCTGATTCGACAGTCGGAGGAGATAGATTGGTGGACGCACTCAATCAGGTATCTCCTAATCCTGTATTCTGTGCGATGGCGATGACAATGCAGAAACTAGATGTTGAAAGATTTGACGGGAAAGGGGACTTCATGCTGTGGAAAGAAAAGATCGAGATTGGTCTTGAGATCATGGGGCTACAGGATGCATTAAATGATGATCCACAGACTTGGATATCCATGGAGGATGAAGAAGCTCAAGAAGTAAAAACTCCAGCTCCATTGCAGAAATCTGCGATTTCAGGAACTCAAGAGACTCCAGGTATGGCTTCGATTCTGATACAAGAATCAGAAACTATAGGAAGAAAGAAGGAATCAACAGTTACCTCTCTACAAAATAGAATGGAGAGGAGCAAACGAGTTAGAAACCTGATAGTCTTATGTCTATCTGATCAAATACTCAGAAAAGTGATTCAAGAGAAAACTGCTTTTGGAATTTGGAGACTTCTTGAAAAATTGTACTTAGAACAGTCTCTACCTAATAGGATGTACTTGATGCAACGTGTTTCTGGATTCAAGATGGATGAGGGGAAGACTATAGAAGAAAACCTAGATATATTTCAGAAGCTTTTATCAGATCTTCAAAATCTGCAAGTTAAAGTGGAAGAAGAGTTTCAGGCAGTTTACTTGCTCAACTCTCTTCCTGCTTCCTATGAACAACTAAGGGAGGTGCTTAAGTACTCAAGGACGAGTATCACAGCTGAAGAAATAAAGACTGCAACAAGATCCAAGGAAGCAGAACTGATTGCACAAAAGGGTACAAGACCATCAGGTGAAGGGTTAGTGGTGAGAGGCAGATCTGAGCAAAGAGATCAAACAAACAACAGGAAAAAGTCAAGATCCAAGTCTAAAACCAAGAAAAAGGCTGAATGTTGGTATTGTGGTAAAAAAAGGACACTACAAGAAGGAGTGTCACTCCAGAAAAAACAATCAGAAAGGAGCTCAAGACGACAAAGGAGAAGCAGCAGTTGCACATTCAGGTGACAACATACAGTTTTCTACCGTCTTGACTGCAGAAAACTGGGAAACCTTATCCACAAATGACTTAGAAGTTAATGAGCAGTGGATCTTGGATTCTGGCTGCACTTTCCACATGACTCCTAGGAAGGAGTGGCTAGTTGATTTCCAAGAAAGAAATGAAGGAATGGTCAAGATGGGAAATCATACAACCTGCAGTATAAAAGGAATCAGATCAGTAAGGATGGTGATGGAAGATGGATCTGAGGTGCTGTTAACACAGGTCAGGTACATTCCTGAACTGAAAAGGAATCTTATATCCTTAGGAACTTTGGAACTACAGGATTATTGGTATAAATCTCAGAATGGTGTATTGAAAGTCATCAAAGGTTGCAGAGTAGTGTTGAAAGGAAGGCTACAAAGGGGTCTGTATATTTTGCAAGGCAAAACCGTGACAGGGGAAGCAAATGTTTCAAAAGATCAAGAAGATCAGACTTTTCTGTGGCACAGTCGTCTTGGACATGTGAGTCAGAAATCTTTGGATATATTGGTCAAGAAAGGGTTGCTTCAGGGAGCCAAAATTTCTACGCTTAACTTCTGCGAAAGTTGTGTGTTTGGTAAGACTCATAAACTTTCTTTCTCCATGGGCAAACACACAACCAAAGGCATTCTAGACTACATTCATTCAGATCTTTGGGGCTCTCCCAATACTCCGAATTCTATGTCAAAATGCCAGTATTTCATATCTTTCATAGATGATTTCTCTAGAAAGACATGGATTTACTTCCTAAAAACCAAGGATGAGGCGTTTGACAAATTCATGGAGTGGAAGAAACTTGTCGAGAATCAGCAAGGGAAGAAAATCAAGGTCCTCAGAACGGACAATGGACTGGAATTCTGTAACCAGAGGTTTGAGACAGTCTGTAAAGATCAAGGCATCAAGAGACACAGGACTTGCGCCTATACACCCCAACAGAACGGAGTTGCAGAGCGCATGAATAGAACCATCATGGAAAAAGTAAGGAGTATGCTCAGTGAATCAGGATTATCACAAATCTTCTGGGCAGAAGCAGCCGCAACAAGTGTCTACCTGATAAATAGGTCACCATCCACTGCCATAGACATGGATATTCCAGAAAAGAAATGGTCAGGAGCTGAACCAAGCTACATTCACCTGAAAAGGTTTGGCTGTGTTGCCTATATACATGTTGATCAAGGAAAGCTGTTACCTAGAGCCAAGAAGGGTATCTTCATTGGATATCCTCCAGGAATCAAAGGATACAAGGTTTGGCTCCTAGAAGAAAGAAAATGTGTCATAAGCAGGGATGTAAAATTCAATGAGGAGATCTTATTTAAAGATCTGAGTACTGAGAAAAAGAAAGACACAGTCGGGTCAGTATCTAATGAGGAACGAGTCTCTTTACCATTTATCACACAAATGGCAAAGAAACAAAAAAAATCTGCAGATCAAGGTGGAGCTATGCAAGAAGAACAGATAAGCTCGTCAGAATCAGAAGGGGAGAATACAGTAGAGTCTACAAATGATTCCAGACAGCTGATCAGAAATGCAGAGAACTCAGGTTCAGAATCTCAGGATGATGAAGTCTCAGTTCCAGAGCAAGATGATCTCAGAGACTATGTCCTAGCGAGGGACAGAAACAGAAGGGAGATAAAACCTCCATCAAGATAAAACGAGGATAAGACTGTGGCGTTTGCTTTTATATCAGCACAAGAAATTGAGATTGAAGAACCCAGATCTTATCAAGAATCCAGGAAATCAAAGGACTGGAATAAATGGAAGCTAGCTATGGAAGATGAGATGAAGTCACTGAAACAAAACAAGACATGGGTTCTCGTCAGGAAACCAGAAAGGAATCGAGTCATAGGATGCAGATGGGTTCTGAAAAGGAAACCTGGTATACCCGGAGTTGAAAAGCCGAGATTCAAAGCCAGATTGGTCGCCAAAGGGTTTACACAAGTAGAAGGGATTGACTATCACGAGATTTTTTCACCTGTGGTAAAGCATGTCTCTATCAGAGTCTTGCTGTCACTAGTGGCCTACCAAGACCTGGAATTAGAGCAAATGGATGTTAAAACTGCTTTCCTCCATGGAACGTTGGAAGAACAGATTTACATGAGGCAACCAGAGGGGTTTGAAGAAGAAGGCCGAGAAGACTGGGTTTGTTTGCTGAAACGGTCTCTGTATGGTTTGAAACAGTCTCCTCGACAGTGGAATCAGAGGTTTGACGTGTTTATGCAGAGTAAGGCTTTTCACAGAAGTAATTTTGACTCGTGCGTTTATTTCAGAAGACTTGCAGATAATTCACAGGTTTATCTACTCATATATGTCGACGACATATTAATAGCAGCAAAAGAGAAGACACACATTGATGATTTAAAGAAGATGTTAAGTGCTGAGTTTGATATGAAGGATTTGGGACCTGCAAACAAGATCCTGGGAATGAGCATTCGACGTGACAGACTAAGAAACAGATTGACTCTGTCTCAGGAAGATTATTTGCAGAAAGTTTTGGCTACTTTTGGCATGGATAAATCTAAGGTGGTGAGTACACCTTTAGGAGCTCATTTTAAACTGAGTTCTACCTCACAGGCAGAAGAGGAAGGGGAAACATTCAAGGAAATGGTTCCATACTCAAGTGCAGTGGGCAGTATCATGTAATCAATGATAGGTACTCGACCAGATTTAGCTCATCCAGTGGGAGTGATCAGCAGATTCATGAGTAGACCGGGAAAAGACCATTGGGACGCAGTAAAGTGGGTGTTCAGATATCTCAAGGGAACTCAGAGACTTAAGCTCAACTATGTCCAAGGTTTGAACTTCACAGTAAAGGGGTTTTGCGATTCTGATTACGCAGCAGATTTGGATAAGAGAAGGTCAGTTTCTGGATTTGTTTTTATGGTTGGAGGAAATGTTGTAAGCTGGAAATCAAGTCTACAACATGTCGTGGCACTCTCAACTACGGAAGCAGAATATATGTCACTCACCGAGGCAGTTAAAGAAGGGGTCTGGCTGAAGGGTCTGTTACAAGAGTTTGGCTTTGATCAGAATGCTGTGGAGATCTACTGTGATTCTCAGAGCGCGATCAGCCTGTCAAAGAACAATGTACATCACGAAAGGACGAAGCATATCGACGCAAGGATGCACTTCATCAGAGATTTGATAGCTCAAGGATCGGTGAAAGTACTGAAAATCCACACGGATGAAAACCCAGCAGATGCACTGACCAAAACGTTGCCTGTCAGTAAGTTCAAGAAAATCCTGAACTTGCTGAAATTGACTAAGTAGATTGAGCATTCAGTCTGAGGAAAGAACCAAGGGAGCAACTGAGCAGGCTGAAGTTTAGAGCAAGGTGGAGTTTTGTGAGATATGCTCAATAGAACTTCAAACAGTTAGAACTTCAAACGAGTTAAAGGTTTTAGAAGGCAGAAGGAGACGACGACGTTTAAAGCAGGTTTGGTTATAATAACGGAAGGGCTTTTGTGTCATTTCAGGTCTTGGTAGTTGTTGACTCAGTTGACCCATCTCCTCTCCTTCAAAAGACGAGAATCCGCCATTATTGCTCATTCGGAAGTTTTGGGTAATTGGGTGATTGTTTTGTAAAACTTGTATGTGTGTGCTCAGTGATAAATCAAGGGCGTTCTTTCCTCCGAGACGTAGGACGATCACACTGATCGAATCCGAACTCGTAATTTCGGTGTTCTTTCATTCTTTTTCGTTCTGCGTTTTCTGTTTCGTGTTCGTGTGTTGAGTTGGTTTCAAGTGAGAGAGCGAGCGAGGTAAATCGAGAGTCGAGTTTCGTCGTCTGATCAGCGGCTAGGTTTTGGCTCACGATAGTACAGATGGAAATCTGAGTTGTAGTCACGGGTTGTGAAAGAACAAGAGCCAGCAAATGGTAGGTTAAGGATGAATTTATATTCTCGCACATAATATTATATATTTTAGCTTATTTTTATATCAAATTGGTGAAATCTTATATTGGGATATAGAATATTTGCGAAGGGTTAATATTATGCATACATACAAAAAGTTGTTTCTATAGAGATTATCTAATATAATACTTTCTATAACTCTTATAAAATATTTGAAAATAGATTTCAGTGAATATTTGCATATAAAATTCTAAAGGTGGAATATTTTTTGGAGTTTGCAGGAAAGAAAAAGAAAAGAGACCCTTTTGGTCATCTTTTAGTAATCTCTTGAAAAATATATATATATTTAAATAAAATTTGTAGTTACATTTGATTTTTTTGTTTATTTATTTTTCTATTATAAGAAGCCAAGAACGCGTGCTTAAACTATCGAGTCAAAACTAAATATCCATCCCAATTTAAGTATTTTTCCTTGAATATGTTATATATTGCCAAAATTTAAATAAAATTAAATAATGAGATTATATAAATTTAGTATCATACCAGTATTTTATTGTGAAATATTTTAAAAATTAAATACATTATTATTCTATTGCTAACACCAATTCAATTTGTATTATTGTTAAAAATTATATTTTTCTAAACTTATGATAGTCACATTGTTTTTATTTTTTTTTTTTAGTTTTTAGATATCACTCGATTTGACAAAATAATAACCCTTTGGTCGAGTAATAAAATCTATCAAAACATTATTTTGATATTCTACATTTTAATAATTGATTCTATATTATAACATAAAAAAACACATAAATTGTTCAACTTCCTCTTTAAAAAAAGATATTATTGTGTTATCTCGATATTTTCCTTAAAACATTTAAAAAATTATTTTGATATAATAATATACATTATGAATATAAAAATAAAATATAGTACATATATAAGTTTAAAATTAATAATAAAATTATTTAAAATCATTGTATATTTAGTCTGTGCGATTCACGACGGGTTATTATCTAATGAATCATATATTGGACCATAGAGAGTAGCATTTGGTTATGAAAACAAACCTATCGAAATTTGGACCCAAACGTAGGAGATACTCATTGTTCGGCCCACATTCGCGGATAATTTAATATGGTAATTAGAAAAACGATTTTCATTTTAAAGTTTTGTTTTATTTATTTACTGTATTTGAAAATATTTAATGTAATGTGCAAAGTCTTGTGGTATTACGGTGGTAGAAATAACTTGTTTCCAACCCAGTCTACTACTATTATGCTCCTGTATTTTATTCATTAAAAGTGCGAAGATAAATTTGAATTTTGTTCTGTCGAAATATAATTATGTCAATAACCAACATGTTTTGAATAAAATATATAAAGAAACAAAGAAAATAGCTGGGCTCCAAGAAAAGTATTCTTACCACACGGTGGTCGTCATTTTATCTAAATAGATGTCGTTTTACATTAACATAGAAATAGAAATGTCCGGAAGCGGTAGTGTGGGAACACAAAATGCTTTCCCGGTTCGAAACCCACCGGACATCACCATTTATAAAAAAAAAACATAGAAATGAAATATAGTATAGATTTCACGCATAAACTGATGCCAAGTTGCGAATTCAATAGTTGATATCACGGCAGTTCTTCCTGACTTCACCACTGAAACCCGTCAATGGAGAGATGTTACCCATCTTGATCATCGATTTAGCGAACTGCTCGAAGAACTCGTCTTGATCCTCGGCGTACTTCTCCACAAGGTCTCTAGCTTGCCGGTTGCTGGAGAAGAGAACTTGGTCGGAATTCAACAGACCCTTGTTCTTAATCAAGTTCTTGAAGTAGCTGTTGTCAAATTTCGAGGCAGACATGAAGTCCAAGGCGAACAGGTTCTGGTCTCCGCCTGATCTTGTTGGGCACCGTGGACGCAGCCAGGCCGCGTACGACGAGTTCAGCGTCTCGCTCGCCTGTCCATTAATGCCGGATTGGTTGAACAGTCGCTGTCTGAAGCTTGTGCACCTAGAGAAACCGATGGTGTGACTCCCTGAAACCACCAGATCAAGAAAGTGTTTTAAGGTATTGATGTCAATAAGCTCGAGCCACCAGGTATAGCGTGAGACGCAAGTTAACTCCGATGTCTAACATGTTAGGGCAGAGAGTTTTCTTTTTGTTTACCAGAGAGAGCGACGAGGTCGGTGAGATCGAGGCTGTGGATGTTAAACGCAGAGAGAATGGTCTGGAAAGTGTTGTTTGGGGCAGGAATGTTGTCGTTAGAGGATCTCAAGCTTGCTCCTCTCGAGTCCCTTCTGCCTAAGGGGACCTCCCAGCTTGGTCCACCGGTCCTTTTTTTTTTTTTTTTTTTCAGATTAAGAACATGATTTTACGTGTTAAAGAATCTTATGGTGAACAAGAAAGAGGAACTTTCCCCTCGGGTCCCTTCTGCCTAAGGGGACCCCCCAGCTTGGTCCCCCGGTCCTTTTTTTTTTTTTTTTTTTTGCAGATTAAGAACATGATTTTACGTGTTAAAGAATCTTATGGTGAACAAGAAAGAGGAACTTAATTTAACAAACAAAAAAAAGAAAGAGGTACTTACAAGAACAGAAGAGTCTCTTGCGGCTAGGGCCAACGCGTCGGCACAAGAGACAGTGGAAGGGCATTCCTTCTCCAGTGCCGACTTGATCTCATCGATGACTTCGAACCCACGAGCCGATCTTCTGTTATAGTTCGAGTTCTTTTCGCTCACGATATCCCCGCTGCTGTCCAGCAAGACCGAGCCATCACAGCCCTTCATGTAAAAAAAAAGGCATGAGTAGATATACAATATTGGTAGAAGAAAGAAAGATAAAGGAGGTGAACGAGAGAGACCTGAACGAAACAGTCGAGGAAATGGAGCCTCATCAAGGAAACGGCCATGCGGGTTTCTCTTGCAACGGCTTTAGCCACAACAGACCTGACGATCTCCTGGGCTTTGGGGCATGAATTATCATAAAAATCTGGGTAAAGTTTCCATACAAAGCTTGGGATGAAGAGGCAGAGAGGAACAAAGCAAACGAGAGCAAACAGAAGGAGAAAAACGGCAGGTCTTGCCATCACTTAATCTCTAGAAGAAGATTTGTCTTTGTGGTGGTGAGTGATAACGAAGAAGAGGAGGGTATATATAGGGCTGGCGGGTGGGACCAACCGCAGTGGTGCATATTTGGAGATTGTGGGTTGCATGGGGGGTTTGTGGGACCCACCGAAGGCTGGAAGTTTGTGGGACCCTGAGGTATTTGTGGGACCCACGTTCAAAAAAAGGAGTTTGGGTGTTTGTGGGACCCACCGTGGACAAATACAAAAAAAAAGGAGATTTGAGTGTTTGTGGGACCCACCGAGGCTGTGGATACTTTGGGGGTTTGTGGGACTTAGGGTTGGACACGGGTCGGGTACCCGCGTTTTTGGAGATATCCGTCTTCGTTTTTGTTTTCGCGGGTTTCAGAGAAATGTTATCTATCTCATAATATTCGGGTATCCATCTAACGGGTACCCATAACTAAAAGACGGGTACCCGCAAGTACCCGTATCCGTATAAAAAATATTAAACAATATAAAATTAAACCAAATAATCAATAAAAATATACATATTTTATTCCAAAAATATATTTTTAAATTTAAAAATTCTTAAAATTTAATAATATGCCTAGAATCCTAGAAATATTTTAAAATATACACAATAATTTGAAGTTGAATCTATCAAAACTTGAAAATCCAATATATAATCCTAAAGGAAAGTAAAAATAACCTAAGTATTTTAGAAATTATATTAAAAATATAAGGTTAATTTTGTAATTTTAATATATATGCGGGTACCCGCGGGTACCCGTTATTTCAATATATAAAACCCGAACTCGTACCCATATGACGGGTATTCTAGTTTTTAATACTCGTTTTCGTCTTCGTGAAGTGTCGAGTACCCGTTTTTCGGATACCCACGAGACTGGGTATCCGCTTACCCGTCGGTAACAGATTTAAATGCCCAGCCCTAGTGGGACCAACCATGCATGACTAATTCACACGTTTATTATTGTTTATTGTGAATATGTGAATCCCTACACATAAACCCCTACATGTAACATACGTAGTCAGTCCATGGCACAACAATGTATTACATCAGCCGTCTATTAGCAGGTTCAATATATGCAAACGAACACGCCCCTTAAATTTTGGGGTCTCACTCACTTTTAAAAATAATTAATATTATTTAATAATTATAAAATTAACTATTTTAAGTATAATTATTAAACAAAAATAAATACATATTAATTTATAAAAATAAATTACATTGTAATATATCAATAATAAATTAAAATTTTATTTTAAAAATAAAAAATCAGTTATATTTATAGAGTTTAAAAAAATATTATTAATTCACACGTTTATTATTGTTTATTGTGAATATGTGAATCCCTACACATAAACCCCTACATGTAACATACGTAGTCAGTCCATGGCACAACAATGTATTACATCAGCCGTCTATTAGCAGGTTCAATATATGCAAACGAACACGCCCCTTAAATTTTGGGGTCTCACTCACTTTTAAAAATAATTAATATTATTTAATAATTATAAAATTAACTATTTTAAGTATAATTATTAAACAAAAATAAATACATATTAATTTATAAAAATAAATTACATTGTAATATATCAATAATAAATTAAAATTTTATTTTAAAAATAAAAAATCAGTTATATTTATAGGGTTTAAAAAAATATTATTATTATCATTAATACATAAAAAATATTACAAATTTATTTCTTATCACTAAATATTTTTATAGAAATTAATAAATTTAAAAACAAATAAATAATAATTATTAATTGATTTATTATATAAATTTATAATTTTTGTTACTAAATAATTTTAATAATATTTTTAAATTAAATTGTATAAACTGAACAGGGGCTCCGAAAAAGTTTGAGACGTCCCTGGAATTTATACATATATATATATATATATATACAGGCCAATTTACAAGAGGCTTATTAGGTCATAGTGAAGAGCTTGTTTGGTAATAAAATGTTGGCATTGGGCGTTCTAGAAGACCTTTTCATTAGACAATACCTTGTATAAATCCCTAGATGCACGGTCTTACAACATACGTAGTCAGTCCATGGAACGACAATGTGACCCGAGTTAGTAGGAATGGGGGCACATGCCCCATTGATCTAATAAAAACATGTTAATTTTCTTTACAAATTTTATAAAATTTTGACATATTTGCTAAATGCCCCCGTGTATATATATATATATTGAAATTAAATTGTGTCCCTTCTCAACTATTTTTCTAGATCTGCCTATGTGTATATATATATGATAGACCATATATAGATATATATATTGAAAATTATGTTTTTTTCGAAGATCTTGATTTGTTGAAAAAGAGAGAGAAAAAGTGGGCGGACGCACAAATTTGGCCCACATAAAAAAGAAAACCGAGATATAAATACAAAAATTGCGTGTGCCTGCGCCCCACTTTTATCTCTCTTTTATTTTGTACACATGAATTCTTCGAAAAAACATCAACAAAAAAAACTAAGAGCAAAAAATAAAAAATATATAAATGTTATAATTTTTATTTTAAAGAACTGTTACTATTTTTATCACATTTATAACATTGTCATTCTTATATATTTATTTAATTTTATGTTTGACTAAATAGAAAAACAAATTGATAAAATTATGAAAAAAATTTACATCCATATCTCAAGATAACGATAAAATTCCAACAGACAATATATCAAATTCTCAAATTAGTCATTCAATATTCTCAAATTATCAGACACCATGAAACGGGCCTAATTGGGCTAAATCATGAATTAGGCCTTATAAAAGTCCTCATTGGGCCAATGAATCATTAATTGGGTCTTATAAAAAGGCCTTAAAGTTATGGAAAAAAAAGCAGATTGAAATTGGACCTAAACGTGTTTCTGAAATTCGGAATTTGCGGAGAAATATGTACGTTAATCCAAAAACGATTTCAATTTAAAGTTTTCATTTCATAATCGTAGTTGAAAATATTTAAAGTAATGCATACAATTTGATGGCATTTCAAAGTTTCCCACAAAAATTTACTTCGACACTAAGATTATATATTGATTAATCATTCGGTCTCGTACGCAGTTGCAAAAGTAAAATCATAAAAGCAGTTTCACGTGTATGCGTGTGATGCGCATATATGTTTTTGTAAATCATGTTTTATATTATATAATAAAAAAAGGCAGCTTCCTTAGGCACCACCATAAATTTCAGTGACGAAAACAAACAAGGAAACGTGACACAACCACAATGCAGTACCAGTGGAAAGCGCCATGGCCGTATATATACGTATTTATACACGTAGTCCGACCTAATAATGTCCAAATTGTCTTTATTCAAGTTGTAATAATAGACGGTCTTTGTCGATCAGATCAATTACGTCCATTTGTTTACATAAACAAATAATAACAGTTTCTCATGTCGTGGTTTACAGGCTATTACCATGAGGGTTTATCACCGTGGCCGAACATATGTGGTTGGGTTCCGCCGTTACAAAAAAAAAAACACTTTCTCATGTCACTAACACATCTTCTAACATGTAATGTTTCGTTTTCACTCTTTTAGGTTGTGACATAATGCGAATATTTCCATTTAAACCCCAAGTCACCATGTTCACTTTTTTAGTGGGGCTTTCCCGATGTCTTAGTGAAATAAACCAAAGATTATATAAAACAAAATCTATACAACTATTTTTAATAAAAAAAACAAAATCTTATATAAAATAAAACCCTTATTTTATTATTTTCTTCCGTATAAATCTATACAACTATTTTTAATTAAAAAAACAAAATATTATATAAAATAAAACCCTTATTTTATTATTTTCTTCTGTATAAATCTATACAACTATTTTTATCTCGTAGTTTCTTTATACATTGGGAACCCTGGCTGCTACTATTCGGGCGCGTTGACCGAGTAAATCCAAACTCACACGCATGAGTCTGCAATACGCGTAAGAGGTAAATCAGCCGTAACTGACAGGCGATAGATGAGCGGGTAAGGAGTCTTGTCAACATACCGAGAGGTTGGAGTTCGAATGCAATTGTATATTAAACAATAAATTTGTAAAATTTTAACGGATTGATGTTTGATCATTAGCTATATTGATGAATTCTCAGATTTTATTACGGGATACGATATCCATTGATAAAATGCATCAATACGTCGTCGTCCACAAACCAATTGATGACATTCAATTTATTCGCGCAAAAAAAAAACAAATTCTTATCAATTTTTGTTACAGCAATCGGTATTTTCTCGAAACATTGGAAATAACACCACATATTTTGAGGAATTTAAAGTTTGTTTCTTACTAAGAAAATATATTTTGTTGTACGGTTTATCATTAGAACAAAATACAAAATGCTGAATTATTAAAGCTTGCATGTACCATGTGATCCTCTTCATCCACAATTTAAAAAGAAAAAAGAAAATCTAAACAAATGAATTCACAATAACAAAAATATAATTTGATTGAAGACAAATTCATGATTATTAATTATTATATAGTTGTGATAACAACAAACGCCACCAACCATAACAAAACCATTGCCAGCCAAACGCTCAAATATTCCATTTCATGTCTTAAATAGTAAATACCACCCAACCAGAAAAAAAAAGAAGAAAAGATAAAAACTAAATTAATTAATACATGATGATATCATTAGCCATGATGGGTTGGTTGGCGTGAAGGGATCCACCCCAAGGTTGATTCACCCCACTAAACATGTCGTCGTACAAGTCATCGTGAATCCCCACCGTCCGATCAACGAAACCACAGCCGTCGATCTCGCCCGACGAAGAAGAAGAAGAAGAGTTCGTGTTCGCCGTCACGAATCCGATGATGTCGTCCAGAGACCGAAGCCTCGTGTTGAGCTCCGAGAGCTGAGCGTTGAGAACGGAGTTCTCTGCCTGAATCGTCATGTAGAGCCGGGACGTGACGTCGAGGCTCGTCATGATCTGACGGTTCTCGTTCGTCAGCTGGTTGATCTGAGCCGTCAGATCGTCCATGTGCTTCTGCTTCCTCATCCTCGATCTCCTCGCCGATTCCCTGTTCGACACCATTCTCTTCCTCTTCCTCTCGTCCACGGCGGACGACGGAGATCCGTCGGAGACTGGGCTCGAGCTCCGGTACGTGCCACTAGACGACGCCATAAATACCAAAAAAACGAAAAAGAAATACAGGGACCCAGATGCAAAGTTTTGTCCTTTCTGCTGTTTATCTAAAAGTTATTGTACGTTATTGAGTATCAGATCTAGGTTTCAACTTCGATTCACTGGCTGAATGAATTCATGAAACAGGGGAGGGAGTTCATGAAACGCTGTAGAACCAGTAGAGGAAGACGACGGAGAAAGACTGAACGAGGTGAGTTCCACGGCGGAGAACAGATTCTACCATAAAACCAGAGAGGAGAATTTCACAGAGAGCCGGAGTCATTAGTTCCCGACCATCCAAAAAAAACCCGATAGATTTTTTTTTTTGCTTCCGGACAAGTCGAAAATCTCAAGAACAGTCTCGGTTGTTTGGTCGGAAAAAAGAGTTTTTTTTTCTAATGGTTTGGTAATGGAGAAGAAGAGAAGAAAAGACGGGGAAGATATAATAGAGATTAGCAAGAAAACAGAGGGAGAAAACAGGGAAAAGGAAGGAGAAGATGCGGGGAAGGGGAAAGGGGAATTGATGAGAGTTGCTTCTGGATTTTATAGACCATATGCGGCCACCTGATTTTCATTTTTATTTATTATTTTCTTTTGATGGATGGTGGAAGCGTTACGTCTATCTGTATATCTTTATTTTACGAAATACATAAAGTTTTTTTTTTTGTTTTTTTTTTTGTAATTTCTAGGTGGTTGTACTTCTCTCTGTTTTTTTAATCTAACGATGTAATTATTGCTCTTTTAAATTAATCTTACTTAACACAAGATTTGTAAAATGTGCTCCGGAGTTTGCAAAAGTAGGTGAATTTTTAAAATTTATAACATTTTAATTTCTTTTATTACGTTCTACAATCGTTGTGGGATTTATTCTTAAAAAATCATTATAAAAAATCAACTTCTGGATAAGAATATGGAATATATTAATTATTAAAATTCGGAGCCTTTTCCCAAAAATTTAGTCATATATATATCTGGATAAGTAAAAACGAACCATGGGAAGAACCTTCCTTTGGAGAAGGGGCTGCGGAACTGTTAAATCACCGCCACGGAAACGACGCCGTTACGGGGCCCGAGCGCTGATTTCTTATTCTTTATAAAAGAAAATTACTGCTACACCGCAGGAATCTCGAGCTTTACCGACCGTTTGTAGTTAAAATCACCTGGAGGCCGAGGTAAAAATTAATAGTTTAATTACCGTGTTCCAATACGACATCGTATGATTGAGAATCTCGCGATAGATCTGGACCGTACGAATCACGTGTATTGTGTCAGAAATGTCTGAAACAACGGTGAGAGGGGACCATTTTTTTCTGGATTTTTTTTTTTATATTATGAAATAATGTAAAACTTGTCCCTAATCAGTGACGAAGTGACGAAATTACACATTACCATTAGGAAAAGTCGCATGTTTAAATTCATTACTAAATAAAAAAAATCAAAAAACGCATTTCTTCTTTTTTCTAATTATCACAAATAAAATAATAATTAATAGATTTTTTTACTGGATACTTTGTGAAACTTACTTACCTCTAAAACATTAAACATATATATTTTTCAAAATTAAAGGACGACATTTTTGTGCTTCAATACAGAAAGGATGAAATTCATGTCCAAACTCTTTATAGTATAATTGTATAGATATTTTATTGCATAGATTTCATACGCAGTCATATACCCAAACTCCAAACCAAAAAATAATTATGCTACACGAAACCATTAATTACCCATACCATATATTTTACAAGGAAAAAAGGGTTTAAGAATTGTAGTTTGTTTTTCCAAAATCCAACCTTTTTTTTAATTTTTGAAATATCATCTAATTGGTTTTGTTTATTTATTTATTTATTTTACTAATTAAAAAAAGAGGGCATTGGTATTGTCGTGTGGTATGAGTCAGAATAGGTTGGCTCCAACTGAGGGAAAGATGAGGAGAAAAGACACTGCATGCAAACACAATCCCATAGGCTCAGACGTTGGACCCTTCCCCTCCCCTTCCTTTTTTTTTTTGAAAATTTAATTAAATTACAGAAGAAAATCATGTCAAATGGTATTGGATTATAAACTTTTTAAAATCGAAATAATTAAATAAATAATAATCAGGCTAAAACCAACCGACACAAGAAGCTAAGAAATATGCTTTTTCATATATAAATTTAAAGAAACCAGAAAAAAGATGACCAAACTAAGACATGGCCAAACCCCGATGAAAGATTCCTAATGATAGATACAACGTAAATATCTTATGATGTAATTGATGGAAAACATTTGGCAAAGTGATCGACTAAACACTTGCGAATTCTTACATTTACGGACAATTCAATGATGTCACATCTTGCCATTTATTGGATATAATATCATTTTTATATAACTTACAAGTCAACATTTTCCGCGAATTAACATGTCTAATCAAATTAGAAAGAGAGCTATATACAATGAATTAGTCTTTTAGCCGACAAAAAAAAAACTATCAAATTGTTCAAATATCTTCATATTTTTATACGCCTAATAGCAACAGAAACGGTGCCGAAAAGTCAATTGTTATGGAATTTAAGATTAGATATCTAATTACAGGATGTTTTACAAATTAAAGGAATAACAAAGGCGGTGAGTCTAAATATCGAATTTATACAAAAGATTTTTTTTTATAGTCTAGTGATTAAATTTTTGGGTGAACCCTAATTTCTACGGCTCGTGGGTTTGATGATATTCAACACGACCAAGACTAAAATGACAACAAAAAAAAAACTATATAATGTGCCGTATTATATAGACATGTAAACCATGTTTGTCATGTAAACATAACCTAAGGTTCATTTAGTGTCTCTTGTAGCAGTTTAATAGAAATGACCATTTTTGTTTTCTTTTTTTGAGTATTGGAGGCTCAAACACTGCTTCATTACTAAGTAAGCGTCGTTCAAAGAGGAAACCAAATCAAGTCTTTGTTCTGTCCTCGAAGATTTGCTGACGTTATGTGCATGTGCTCTTATTTAAAAGCGATTCGATTGGATTCTCTGAATCTTCAAAGGGCATCTTTCCGTATCAAGCTGAGAGGACAAGACAAAGAACAAGCCTAACAACAGCAGCGACAACAAACATGAATGGACTCTGTGTCAGACTCTTGAGTTTCTCTCCTTCATTTCCCTTCAGAATGATCAGTACACAAAGGCACATACAGTCTAGTGGTGTGTGTTTTACAAAGGGGAGATCATGAACTTAGCTCTCCAGCACTTGCTTACTCACTCACTGCCCTAATAAAACGGGTGAGACGAAACACTAGCCGAGTTTTTTCTCCATACAATAATATGATAAAGCTTCTATAACGATGCCTGAGATCAAGAAGCATACGAAAACTAGAAATACCGTTTGATAGTACATTGTTACCTAAGTGTTTGGGGACGCAGCCTCCGGGTGGTAATAGAGCATCTCGTTCCACATCATCTCCCGGATTGTATGCTCTTCCATGTTCTCATCTATGTCCAGATTGATTGGGAACTGGGCAGGTGGATTGACTCCCGGGTCGAACAGCCCTGCCATGTAAGGGTGCAACAGTGCTTCTGTGACAGTGATTCTTTTGGTTGGGTCAAACACGAGCATCCTCTGTAACAAGTCTATAGCCAGAGGATTGGCATGTGGGTACATGTGGGACAGGTGGGCACCCCTTGAGAAAGGGAGAGACTTGATAAATCTCCTGGCTTTCGGGTTGTCTATAAACTGGAGATCAGATTCTTGCTGGCTACCAAGCACATTGATGATTAGCTTAAGCTGGTTAAGGCATTCGGTTCCAGGGAAAATCGGTTTTCTGCCAAGAATCTCAGCAAATATGCAGCCAACTGACCAGACATCGATGGAGGTTCCGTAATTATCACAGCAGAGAAGAAGTTCAGGGGCTCGGTACCAGCGTGTGACCACGTACTCCGTCATGAACTGTTCATTGCCTCGGCTTGTTCTGGCAAGCCCAAAATCGCATATCTTCAGGTCGCAATTGGCATTGACAAGGAGGTTGCCTGGCTTCAAGTCCCGGTGAAGGACATTTGCCGAGTGGAGATACTTCAGTCCTCTTAGCAACTAAACGTACAAAACCAAAATCAGCAAACAAACCCGTAATACCAAAGCGATCAAAGGGGAAATATATAAACCAAACAGAAAGCTCTAATCACCGAATAAACTTCAGGGTACCTGAAAGATGAAGTACTTGCAGTGATCATCAGAGAGTGGCTGGGATGATTTGACGATCTGATGAAGATCGGTATCCATAAGTTCATAGACCAAGTAGACATCTTTAAAGCTTGTCCTAAGAGGAGGCAACATAACATCCTTGAGAGAAATCACGTTGTCATGCCTCACATGTCTGAGAAGCTTCAGCTCCCTCAACGTTCTCAAGGCATCGATCCTGTTCTCAAACACATTATGGATCTTCTTAATGGCGACTCTCTCATTAGTCTCCCGGTTCACAGACGAACACACTACGCCATAAGCTCCTCTCCCGATTGGCTTAATCGGCACATACTTGGTGTCGATCTCGAACAACGTTTGCCACATCGTGTAATAATGCTTTCCTTGTTGTCTAACTCCATTTGGAGGCTCCACAAGCATCGCCATGGCAGTTCTTCTTCTTCTTCTTCGTCTTCCCCTGTCAAATCACACCACGAAGCGAAACCAGACGAGCCCACAATTCTTCAATTCATAAGTTTCCGGTGAATTCGGCGAAATTATCGAATTATCCCACTGAACCCGATCTCAATTCCGCAAAACTTAAAGAAGGGTTTCAAGGAGTTCGAATTTCGAATTACCGAATCGATACTTGCTTGCCGGCAAAACGCCGCAGCTTCGAGCTTTTTCTCTCCGATGGAACTTTTTCCCGCTTACGTTATTCCTCTTTTCTCCAAAAAAGCAAAAAATCCAACCAGAAATCTCCGCTTTTTCCCCTTTACTTAGCCATCAATCTTCTACTTCCCAATGAGAGGAGAAAAAAAAGGTAAAATCAACAACAACGAAAAAGCACACTTTCGGCGTCATCATCAACCCTTTTCGGCTCAAATTAACTCAAAGATTGCAATTAAACAAGCAGAAAACCAAAGAGCATAGATTCCAAAGTCTTACCAGCAACAGAGAAGCGGAATTAATCGGATGAGAAAGAGACGAGATGGGCATGACTTGATCTGATTTCACATGGGTTCTTCGTGTTTATCCAGATTACAGATCAGATATGGCAAAGATTTTATCAGAGAGAGAGAGAGAGTTAGGACGTGAGGCCCATACGGGAAGGTATTTTGGGAGGAAGACGAGCAATACGTAGTCGAAGCACTAATTTCCTCGTTACTTCTTTCCTTTTTCGGCAAATTGTCTTGTTTATACATCGTAATTACCAAAACGACACTGCGTTTTCTTCAATCTCTCTGCTTATTTTTATTATGGTTATTAATAATTTGGATGTAAACAATTTAAATTGGTAAATTTGCTCATTGTTACAAGACTGGATTTTGGAAAACAATGGTATTTAGTGCATTCGAGCAAATACAAATAAATCTTGTATAAATCTATTGAAGATCTAATAAAAAAATATGGCATCTTAGTTTATTTTCAAATTTAATGATATTTTTATAAATTTGTATTTCTTATTATATAAATGAATTTTTTAAAAAAATCTATGAATCTATATATACAAGCTTGACGTTTTGTGCTATAGATTCTTTAAAATTCTTAAAATATTTTTAGTTACCGAATATCTTTTAATATTTGTTTAGATATTTTAAATTTGATTAATCTCAATTCAATTTATACACAAATGTTTAAAAGTATTATTTTATATAGAAAAATTCATGTGGATAAAGTATACTGGATGCTATTTCTCTGCATATAAATATTCACATTGTATTCAGAAAAATACATAAAGGAAAATGTGAATGGATAATGCTATTATTGCTACCTCCTGTTTTATAATATTTGGTATTCATTATGATTTTTTCGAACAGATCTGTGGGAATAAATATTGTTTTGAATATAATTTTTTTACTGAAATGTTAATTAATATTGAAGATTAGGTTATTAAGATCCATTAAAAAGAGAATATTTTTACACTTTATTAATATGAAAAAAGATTTATAACCGAATATCACAAGAACGCTAATATACTGATAGACATATTTATTAGTATATATGTACACATATACAAATATTGTATCTTTCGGACCTAGAGACCTAGAGTGGATGTAGTCGGGTCGAAGATTCGGAAAACCATCTTGGTTATCGAAAAAATAAATATTGTATCGTAGTTTTTTCTGTTGTAATAATATTATAACGATTTATCTGTTAATCTTATAATGATACTAATATATAATATTATAATTTAAGAATATGTCTTAGAAATGATTCAAATGAAGGCCATGTAAACTGAGCTAATTGATGTATGCGCGAACCCACACACACATATATACGTACACGGTGTGTACGAAATCACCAAATAAAATCAAAATACAGCACGCTCACGAAAGGACACCTAGGACGAGACACGTGGATAAATAGAATATAGACACGTGGATTTTCCTCAAGGTGACGGCAAAGTCTTGGTTGGTTGGACGATCTATTTCTTTTTTTTTTTTTTTTTTTTTTTTTTGAGTGAAGTTCAATACGCGGATTTGAGTCAAAGCGTAAATGTTGACCGTCAAAGTCAGATTTGTTGTTTTTGTTTTAAGAAAAATTTATTAAGCAAAATAGAAAAACAAAAAGTGTGGCTGCTGGGATTCGAGCCCAGGTCTCCACGGCCACAACGTGGAATTCTAACCACTAAACTACAGCCACATTACTTTAATTAAGAAAATGGTCAAAATTAAATAATTCAGACACCAATGTTACAATCCGAAAAAAAAAAAAAATTCGTCGTTATGCCTGTTTATTTTCTGTCCTGAAATAAGTGAAACTCGTGCACTACAATATCCTAATACGCTAAGTTCACAGTTCAATAACTCAGAAGATCAAACACAAGGGGTGGCCATTAATGGCGGAACCCATAGAAGTGGGAAGACAAAAAAAGCCAGTATATGAATCATTTTCCGGCATTGTTTCTGGGTGTACCATGTTGTCTGAATCCTCCTATCATCCAACTCGGAGTTTAAGCTTCAAACTTTCAGAATCTCTGTGGCGATTCTCTTCAAAGACTCACAAGCTTTGAGAAGATCAGATTCTGAGTGACCAGCCGAGACGAACAACTTGATCCCTACAGGCAATCTGCATTTATCAAGCAACGATCTCGCCGTTGTCACTAGCAGCACAGAATCTTCTTTCAGAGCCTGCGAGGATATACACATACAAATTCAGAAACTCGGGTTTACTTTTACTTTGAGCCAAGTATGAATCATCCAAAAATGCACTCACACGGTCCGCTATTTCTTCGAGTACAAGCAAATCATCTTTCTCTGAACCCGTCGAATTCTCCAGCTTCAAGAAAACAATCGGAGATTCTGCGTTGCTGGCTAAAGACAGTCCCTTGATGCCTGACAATCCTGCAGATTTCCATAAGTGTCCGTTAAATGAGTCATTGAAGAGATGGAATTCACCAAATTCTTCTCAGATTGTCAGATCAAGACAACAACCTTTCCATAACAGAGCGATGTTTCGCCTAAGCTTAACTAACAGGCTGGGGTTCTCTTCTATTACATCAATGGCAGTAATAGCAGCACTTGCAAGGTACGGTGGCAAAGAAGCCGAGAAGACATATCCAGAACTGCTGAGTCTCTGTGCAAAAATGCAGAGGTGTCGACCAAAATATGTGAGAATCTAAATGGATTTAAGCAGTGGGGGAAGTACCCAATAACATTTGCATTTTTTTCCGGGTAATTGTGTTAGTTCATAACAATTTTGTCAAATCAAATTCCAGACACCTGATAATCAATGACTCGAGCATTTCCAGTGCAGAATCCACCTTCAGTGGCTAATGCATGACCCATTGCAGCAGTTACAAGGTCTATCTTCTCAATCTGTAAGCAGAAATGACGACAAATAATCAGAACGGATTCGGGAAACGATAATCCCTGCAAGGGTTCTGTTCATACGTACAGGAACACCATGGTGCTCAGCAAGACCTCGTCCAGAATTCCCGAGTACACCAAATGAGTTGCTCTCATCCAATAGAAGACGAAACCTGTATTTTTCTTTTAGTTTTATAATCTCATCCAGAGGGGCAATTTGACCAGAGTTCTGCAGGTTTAAAAAAGAAAAATATGTATTAAAGAAACCAAATCATCAAGTTCAACAATTATATGATTCAATTCAAGGAAAAGGAAGAAAAGGTGGTTGTTTTTTTGTATGATACCTGATACACAGCTTCAACTACAATGTAACGCCTCAATTTCTTAGCACGTTTGTTCCGAGTCATAATCTTCTCAAGGGTGTTACGGAGTGAGTCCATGTCATTGTGCTTGAAGTACACGATGGTACTTCTCGAAAGCTGAAGCCCATTTTGTATTCCCCAGTGAACACCCTCATCACTGGAACGAGGAAAAAAACGAGATTAACCCTTGTATTGAGATGGAAGGTTTTAAGCTTCGATAGATACATACCTACGAAGAAATTGAACATCATTCTCACATTTCTATTGATCTAAGACAAAATGTAAGCAAAGCGATCAACGATGCTTAGGCAATTGTGTACTTACGCAACGATGATGTCACCCTTTTTACAGAAACAAGGAATTGCACTGAACATCGTGGAAAGTCCATAAGAATAGAGGATTGAATCAGGAGTACCCAAGAATTTTGATATTCTGGTTTCGCAATCAAGGTGGACATCTGGTTAAAACAAGATTTCAGACAGTAAGAACCCTTTCGAGCCAAGAATTTGGAAGATCAAAACCCGCCTCTAAACAGAAATTCAAGATTGAAACTTACCAATGGTACCATAGAAACCACGAGGACCACACGAACCAACACCGTATTTTTCCAACGCAGAAGTACACGATTCCTGACATGGAGTGTTTCAATTCAAACTGTTTTTACAGAACAGACACAACCAAAGAAAGGCCGTTTGACCTACCAGTAACTTTTTGTGTCCAATGAGTCCAAGATAATTTGCTGAAGCAAAGTTCACAACATCCTTTCCATTAATCACTGTATGAGGTCCAGCAGCACTGGATGGACATCCCATGTTTAAGCATGGGGATAAAGATTTATGTAAAAACAAAGAAAAAGACAAAGACAGATAGATTTTTGCTTCACCTCTCGAGAACTGGCTGTTCATGCTTCATATCCTCAGTGATAGTAGGAATAAGAGGTTCAGGCACCCAGTCTTCACATAACTCGTCTATTTCCTGCGATACACAGTTAAAAATTCCTTCACCCCTTTGATATGCAACATCAAATATATCAACGGGTCGATTAGAGTGCCAGTTTGACAGGAGCATAAACTATGTAAAAACATTTTGTCCTGCAAGAAGCACAAGCTCATAGGAAATGCCCAAACCAGTGTCATATGAATCATAAAAGGAACTAACCTGCTCCGTCAATGGTCTCTTGGGGGGTTTGTAACTCTTTTGGCTGAGCAAGATGACGATGACAACCCCCAACAAACCTTCCACAAAGAAGTGTCCTGGAAAGTAATAGAACGAGTAGATCTTCAGACATCCATAGCTGAAAAAAGAACAGAACCGAACTGATCAGGAAAATGCCTTTTGATGTCCAAAAATCTAACCTCCGATGGGAACTCCGAACACAACAGCTCTAGCTGAAGGAGCATCCAAAACCATTGTAACCCAGCTTAATGTGGCATTGAACATGTCACCGAGATTTGACGCCATTGCTAACACCGCGCTCAGAGCTCTGTCTTTCAACTAGAACATTTCCCAGCAAAATCAAGCAAGGCCACAATTCTCAACTCTGGCAAACCAATACAAAGCAAGACCGATCTTCAAATCGGCTTACAAACGAAGAATTCACGCCAAAACACCGAGAGATCGACAGTATCGTATCCAATAAGGAAAACCCATCAGCGAAGATCCGTAATCAGATCAATTAAATCAGGGAAGATCCAATGCCTCGAAGAAATCGACAATCCAGCAGACATAAACGAAATTGCAGGGATCGAGACAAGGAATAACCCTTCGTAACTACGAAAACAGAGATCTAGCCATCCATACCATGCAGATCACGAACCCCCAAAAGAAAAACTAAAGAGCTGTTACCTGATTCCCCAAGATTTGAGGGAGGAAAACAAAGCAGAAGACAACGTTGTCTGCAAGAGCTCCCGCACACGAGAATAGTCGCACGAAGAACGAGCAGAGAGACTCGAAACAAGCGACGACTGTTTGAAATTGGAGAAGCGAGATTTTTTTTTTCTGGTACTTTTCAATTTGACGATAAATTGCGTTCCGAGGAGGAAAAAAAACGAATTACAGATAATTTTATTTAAAAAAAAAAAGAAGGAAGGGGAAAAGAGAGATGAGATTTTGGCGGGCGGATCTGTGTTCGGTCAGCACAATCCATGGGCCGTATCTTCAATGGTACGGGTCCAAACTTTCTTTTTTGTCGGAAAAAAAAAATCCACTATAGATAAAACCACATTACAAAAATACCCTTGAAAAACTAATACATCAAAGTTTCTTAGCTTTTTCATCCAAAAACGAAATTTAATATTTCTAAATATTCAGATATTCGAATTTTCACATATGTATCATCCTTCACTTTTCTCCAATTCTTTCACCACCATCATCCTTCTTCAATATGATTTCTTTTCTCCCTCTAAACATGAATTCAACTTTGGTTGAAATCTGAATAAATAACACTTGAAATTGAATGCCAATGGAATTTTGAAGAATATATAATTTAATCTGAAAACAAATATTTTTTTTAATCAAACCCAAATCCTATGTGGAGGATATTAAATATGAAAAAGAGAAGAAAACAGAGTGGGTGGGCACATCTGTTGCCCACCATTCATTATTTCACTTGTCACTTTTGCCTTCCAAAGTCATTCAATCATCATTTCACACTCCCTAAAAGCTCCCTATGCTTTTCCTTTCCACGATTTGTTATTGTTTTTTTGTTACAAAATATGGAACGAAGTGCAATTGAAATAGATACTTTGCATAAAATAATAAAAATCAAATCGAATCGAAGAAAACAGAAAATAATATTGATTCTTAATTACATTATGCATCTTCAATATATATGCGCATACACCACGGCCATGATGTACTCCTTTCTTGGACTAAGGTTGTGGGTGCGCTGATATTGGGCTCCAGGCCCAATGTAATCTGAGGGCTATTTGTTAGCCCAAAAAGGCAAAAACTCGTGTCTCCTCTTAACGGGAAAAAAAAAACTAAAATAAAACACATTTATTAGATCAAATTATGAAACTTGGAAACAAGCCTTTTTCTTTCTTAAAACAAAATTATAACTAACAACAAACAGTCACCAAAATTTCAATTAGTGGGCCGTATTAGCAGGATATTTAATCTTTAATTTAGATTTGAAAAAGTCAAATAATAAGTGAATAATTCCATCAGAGTTTTTGTGCTCCTCTTTGTACGATTCACAGGCTTTCCCGCTTGTTGTCGTGGGCAATCAATCATGACTTTATCCATAAGATGCCACTTCCAATTCCAATTCATATATATCCCATAATTTTATTTATTTATTTATTTATATTGTAAAATTAATGTCCATAACTCTTTATCCAACAAATTACAAAATTCCCAAGACAGCAACAACCCTAATGATATCATCTGTACCAAATAAATATGTACCAAAATCATCTCATATTGACACCATTTAGTTTTTTTTCCTTTCGTTCTATTTAAAATTATAATCACTATTGTCGAATTATCTCCTTTTTGTTTTGTACCAATCAGAACTTGGGACGTATATTTTTAAAAATTAATCAGATATACATTTTAAAAAAAATCAATTTCTTTTAACAAGGAATAATCTAGAAAATTAAATATTTTTAAAATAAAAAACAGATCGAACTAAAGTCCTAAATAAAAAACAATTAACAATTTATTTTTAAAAAAAAATAGAACAGGAAAAAGTAAATGGACGACATCTCCATCCAAAAAAAGAAAGTGGTTCAACATTCATTTATAACAGGAACAAGATAGATAGCAGAGTGAACTATATGAGTTAGGCCTTGGGAAAGATGGAACTTTACCAAAACCCAAATAGGTATCGATTTCATTTGCTTTCTCGTCAAATTGGTCCTATTTAGATATTATTATCATTAAACATTTTGGAGCCATCTCCTTCCTCAATTGTTACCTCTTCATTCTACCTTTTTTTTTATATTAAAAAATATTTTAAGAAATTAGGATTTTACTTTCTATAGTTTTATGGTATGGAAAATTGGAGAATATGAAATGTTGCACGAGAGATCTGAAATATATTTTATTACTAACGAAACAAAGATCAAATACCCATATGAAGAAAACCATATGTTTAAATAATACTCCCTCCGTTTAATTTTAGATGACGTTTTAGAGTTATTTTTTTGTTTTAAAATAAATGACGTTTTGATATTTTCTATGTACTTTTTGATATTTTTTTCAAAATTATCATTCATTAATAATAGGTAATTATAATATTGTATGAGAGAAAAAATAAAGATATCATAATTACAAAAGGGTATTTTAAATAAAATTTTATTTTTCTTAATATGTGTGTTTAAAGCTAAAACGTCAAATAAAATTAAACTGAGGGAATATATATATATAATAAAGTTTAAAGGAGAAAAAAGAAGAAGAAAATAATAGGAGGAAAAGTGAGTTACTTTGGTTTACCAAAAAAAAAAAAAGTAAGTTGCTTTGTACAAATATTCGGGAATCCAAACTCCACACTCCGCATTTGGGCTGTGACAACAGATTATTGGCCGAATCCCTCAGCTGACACGCGTGCCCTTTCCCTCCCTGACCCCCACCCCTCCATGACGTTGACACATACTCGTTTTTTTTATTTACAAAATTTGGGTTCTTTTAATCCAATCTGGATTATCTTAATCTGATTTCGAATAGTTTGATTCTATATTTTTGAAATTCAAGCTGGAATTTAATATTTCTAAATATTCAGATATTCGAATTTTCACATATGTATCATCCTTCACTTTTCTCCAATTCTTTCACCACCATCATCCTTCTTCAATATGATTTCTTTTCTCCCTCTAAACATGAATTCAACTTTGGTTGAAATCTGAATAAATAACACTTGAAATTGAATGCCAATGGAATTTTGAAGAATATATAATTTAATCTGAAAACAAATATTTTTTTTAATCAAACCCAAATCCTATGTGGAGGATATTAAATATGAAAAAGAGAAGAAAACAGAGTGGGTGGGCACATCTGTTGCCCACCATTCATTATTTCACTTGTCACTTTTGCCTTCCAAAGTCATTCAATCATCATTTCACACTCCCTAAAAGCTCCCTATGCTTTTCCTTTCCCTGAAAGAGTTTTCCCCCTTGGCTGAATTTTTTTTCCATTATTTACCCCCAATGAACATTATGGCTCACTCAACCACTTGATTGATCCATTACTAATGACACTTGCCACAATCATTATACATTAAAATCTAAAAATGTACACTGTACAAAATTTTTAATAATTTTTCACCTAGACATTATATAAAAGATGTATATAGGCTTAGGTACTTCCTTTAACCTCACATTATGCATATACATATATATTGAACCTAATTAAATATATCAGTAGTAGGGGATAAACCAAAACATAGAAACAAAGAAAAAAAAACGGAAACTTTGCCGACAGAAGAAAAAAAACACAAGAAGGAACAGAGATTACAAGTACAGACAGGAAGTAGAGTAATCATGAGGGAGTGGAATATTAAATCTGCTTAATATATTTTTGCCTATTTTTGGTTACTCTGACTAAATCCTGTTTAGAGACGGGTCTAAACGTACCACATCTACTTTTTCTAAGCGCACACACAGATCCATCCATGATGCTGATAATAGTAATGTATGGAAGAACCAATTTCCCATATCTCAATTCCTTTGGCGAATCATGAAGAATGATGAATGAGAAAATCCATTCACTATTCGGACAAAAAGTTTAACCACCCACAAAGTCTAACACCCTTAACTAAGTCGTTTACTCTTTGATAGATGATTCACCCTCCTGAAATTTAAAGTCATTACCTTGAATCCTAAGATGGAAGTGACAAAGTGGAGATTTCTGCTTTAAAACCAAAGCCAGCAACACCAAACAGACCCTAACCCCAGAAAGATTGGTCAGACCAACCCTCTCTCTCTCTTCTTTTTTGGCTCAATATTGTGGTATGGAGAACAACAAGAAGAAGGGTTTGGAGATTGAGTTTCACATGACTGGAGGAACTGGCAAAACTAGCTATGCCAAAAACTCATCTCTTCAGGTTACTCCAAAACACACTTAAAAAGAAAGATTCGATCTTTATAAAAGACCTTCATCTTCACTGGGTCATTTTATATTCCCTAATTAATACGATCTTTACTTGATCTCTATAACCAAAACAGAAGAAAGCATCTGATGAGGCAAAGCACATAACACTGGAGACAGTGCAAGAGCTTTACAAGGCAACAAGTCCCAAGAGTTTGGGATTAGCTGACCTGGGTTGTTCTTCCGGACCGAACACGCTGTCAACGATCAGAGACATCATCGAAGCCGTCGAAGCTGTTCATCGAGATACGACCTCAAGCCAGCCGTCGCCTGAGTTCTGTGTCTTCCTCAACGATCTTCCCCGCAACGACTTCAACTCCATATTCAAGGCCTTGCCTGAGTTCCACAGAGAGCTCAAGAGAGATAGAAATGGCGGTTCTCCTCCTGTTTTCATCGCAGCTTACCCTGGTTCCTTCTATGGAAGGCTCTTCCCCGACAACACCCTTCACTTCGTGTACTCTTCCTACAGCTTACACTGGTTGTCGAAGGTGATATGCACGTGTGTATATATATATATCTAAGTACCTATAGAAGCATGAGTTGGCATGAGAGTGAGAATTTAAGGATATGCATTTACTTGGCGTTCAGGTCCCTCCGGCTATCTACGATGAGCAAGGCAAGTCCATGAACAAGGGCTGCATTTATATCTGCTCTTCGAGCCCCGAAGTTGTGTCAAAAGCGTACTACGATCAATTCAAGGAAGATTTCTCCTTGTTTCTCCAGTGTCGATCGAAGGAGTTGGTTTCCGGAGGCAGAATGGTGCTCATATTACTCGGAAGAGAAGGTCCGGGTCATATCGACAGAGGAAACTCTTTCTTCTGGGAACTCCTTTCAAGAACAGTTGCCGATCTGGTTGCTCCGGTAGATATTTTGTTTCAGAGAAATTCCTGAAAATCCAAAGACAAACACATAGAAAAAAGTATAAGTGAAATCAACAACATAACTGATGTTTCTTCCGTGACTTGTAGGGGGAAACCGAAGAAGAGAAGCTCGATTCCTACGACGTGCACTTCTATGCGCCGACAGCAGCTGAGATAGAGGGCGAAGTGATAAAAGAAGGGTCTTTCGAGTTAGATAGGTTAGAGATGTTAGAAGTGGACAGGCAGACTGGAGACAACGCTATCGGCTATGGTAAGACAGTCGCTAAAACTGTGAGGGCAATTCAAGAATCTATGCTTAGCCAACACTTTGGAGAAGAAATTCTGGACAAGCTTTTCGAGTCTTATGGTAGATTGGTTGACGAGGAAGTGGCTAAAGAAGACATAAGACCCATCACCTTGGTTGTTGTCCTAAGAAAGCTGTGAACATTATCTGATGATGGTGGGGTGATTCATGGGAACCTATTCTAAAAGGTAAATCTAACTCAAGTTTAATGTACTCGAAGACAATAAGTCGACTAGACTCTCAGGAAATCACATTGACTTCACTTGATGTAACATGCCTATGGTAAACTAGTTGGAAACTTTTATAATTTATAATGCAAGAAGCCGCACCTTGTTGTTCTTGTTTCTGCTGATGATAATAAATCTGTAGTTCCTTCTTCAACGGCGATGGTTATAAGGCTTGAATGAACCATATTCTAATCCATGTTCGATCACATTGTTCAGAGAAATTGTTCTTGCTCTTCCTTGCTTCCACTTTCTATTATCAACCCTACTCTCACCTCATGCAACCCAGCTTCAATCTTTGAACTGTTGCCTCCCTCTTCTCTCCCCTATTCTCATTCCTCTGTCAAATCCTGCAGAGGAAATGCTTTGTATAATGCCCGAGGAGATGGAGTTAGAAAGAGAATTTTTATAGGATTCGCTAACTCTCGTTTCAAATTCCGGAATTCCAAAGGTTCAAATTCTGGATTCCAAGCCTTTGAATCTCAAAAATCACAGCGTGGGACTTTGAACATCCACGCAGCTTTGCAAAACCCAATCCCGAATGTTTCGTTAAACATTAAGCCGAACAACAATCATCAAAATTCAAGAGACAATCAATCTCCAGTTACGCAGTTACTATCACTGGGAGGCTGAGAGACCTAATAGATTCTAATTTAGACTAAACCACTACTACGAACGACTCTGGAAAAATCTCTCCCCAAATGAAATCTGAATAACTGCTTATAAACTCAGCAAATCGGAAGTGAAAACAGAAACGAACAGTCTAAAAGCTGAGGAAAATACCTCAGGCATGAGAAGGGAAGCAAATTGGATATTGCACTATCGCCGACGCCGACACATCGGATAACCGGGCCCGGATTTCCCAGCCGAGAAAACGATTTCTCGGGAAACAAACATGAGGTCGGCATTCGGCAAACAGCAGAAGAAATAGAGAGAGGAATCATATTTATTTTGAATTTCTTTTTTTTGTCCAATCTAGGGGAGTTTTTCTGTTTTGAAATTACCGAAGAAGCCTCCCTTGAGCTCCACGTAACCAAAACGGAGTCTCGTCTCAAGAAACGACGCCGTTTCATTATGAGGTAAAATCCAAAACAAACACGGGCGGTCGGATTTGGAGGTTGGACTTTATCATCATTTTCATATATTATTTTATTGAGTTTTTACTTGCAATATAAAAAAAAATGGACCGTCATCATTTTGCTAATCAAAGAAACAATTCATTTTCCTTTCGATTCTATAACAAGAACCATACAAAAACTACTTGTATCCCTCCGTGATTAGAGACATATCAAATATTCATCTAAATCTCATCAACTTTTATCACAAATAAAACATATTATATACAACATCACATGTAGTAAAAGAAAACAAACAAAAAAAGGATCCTAAACAAATGCTCGAATCAAATCACAGCATTTTTCACATCTCTCTCTCTTTCTTTGGCCAATTCCACACATATATTTATATATGGATACATATATACCTATATGTGTGTGTGTGTGTAAGGGACTATTTGAAGTAAATAACGGGCATATTAGAGGAAGGGTCCCACATGCCACCTTCCTTGAGATACTCCAAGTACCTAGAGAACTCGGGCTTCGCCGTCGTCTTCTTTTTCCGGCCACGTCCGCCGTTAAAAAGGCTGAAGATCGGGTGGCTGAACTTGCTGCTTGACGACGTCGTGTTCTTCCTGGCCGAAGATTGCTGACGTGGCAGCTCCTCCAATATCGCCGGAACCGAACCACCGAGCCTGTTCCTTGATGTGGGCACCGTCCTCGACCTCTTCAGCTCTCCTTCCATCAACCCTATCTTAGACTCATCTCCTAACCGCTCGTATCCATGGCGGCTCCTCCCCCTCGTGCTCATTGCTCTCATCATCTCCTGTTTTTTTTTTCTTTTTATTTTTGGTTATGGAGAAGATGAAGAAGGGGAGAGAAGAAGTTTGATGGGGTGTGATGTGATGCAAGAGAGAGTTGGGTATCGGTTTATATATAGACTGTTTATTTATATCATATCTTGTTTGGAAAAAGTCAGGCTTTGGGTGCCCAATAGCGTTGAAGATTTCAGCGTTATTAGTCTGACCAAAAGGGGGTGGCTTTGGCTTACGTTTTCATTTTTTGTTTGACTTTTTCAGTCTTGAGATCATATTTCTGACTTCAACGAATCTCCCTTGGGAGAAGACATTAATTATAAAAAAAAAAAATATTTCAACATGTTACACGATGATCTATAAATCGAATATCTATAATATCTACGAACTTAAAAATAATAATAAAAAATTATTACATAAAAAAATAACAATAACCAAAATTCGATATTTTAAAGTCTCGAATATCCCACAGGATCATACCATGTGCACCCATGATAAATGCATCTGCCTATAGACACGTGCATATAGACATTAAGAGGACAAAGCTATACATGCATACCCTATATGTATATATCATGCCTTTGCTTCGGCTTAATAATTATTTTCTCGGAAGACGAGCAAAAAAAAAACATTTACATTCTAAAAGAAGTGGAAGATATTTTACTTTTTGACTATCCAAGAACATGAAATATACAAAAGTAATAACGGAGGCGAAAAGGGGAAAAGATTCCACGGAGCATATACTGCCGTCAACTCCAAGATTCCGAAAATTACACGTTTCGGTTATTGACTAATTTAATGCAAAATTTGATGAAATATTAAAAAATAAAACTCCTTTTTTTGTGTGTATTTCATAGCCTATATTTTCTAATACAAGAATAAATTGTAACACATCGTGGTGGGGACCTGTCGGGCCGTAGTCCATCGGATAAGGCCTCAAATTTGTGGGTAGGCATTCTGGTCTCGTTCCGTTGAATTATTGGGCCTCATTAGGGTTCCTTCGAGCCCATATTGATTTCCTCTTGTTTCGATTTTCATGAATCACCGGAAATATTTTTGTTATAAATAATGCATAGAAAATTTCACGAAATATGAAAAAAAAAAATCGAGGAAAAATATCGATTATGAAATACAAAAAACAATGATTTTTGTAAAAACATTTCGTCAAAATTTCTCGTAACTAATTGCAACAAAAATATTTCCGGTGATTCATGAAAGAATCGAAGCAGGAGAATCAGTATGGGCCCACAAGAACCCTAATGAGGCCCAAAATCTTGAGACCTTATCCGATGTACCACAGCCCATCAATCCACAACCATTTTTTGGGCAAAACAGCGAATAAATTATGTCCACGTGTCACATAATTCGCTTAGACCCCACCCCACGTCAGTCTCGTTTTCCTCGTCAAGCAAGCAAGCGATTTGGAAATCGAGAAAAGAAAAAGTCGGAAACTTTTCTCGTCACTTTCCAGGTAGTTTCCCTTCCGCCTAACTGGACCAAGAAAATTTTGGCGGTGGGAAGCAACGTTGAATTCTGCACTCTACCATAGAGTTGGAGATATTTCTCGAAAGCTTTCTACATTTTTCACGTAATCTCTGTCGATTTTATTTGTTCAGTAACCAAGATCATGTGGATTCCTTTACCGTATCGCTTCGATTGACGTCTTACATCGATTTGATCGGAATTTTTTTAGGGTTAGGTGTACTAGGAATAACTGTTTGTGTTGTCATGGAGGAATCGGGAAATGACAGCAACGTTGTCGTTTCACCGCCCGCGAAATGGAGAAGCGATTTCACGAGGAATTTCCAGAATTACCTGGACAGTTCCGCCCCTCACTTCGGTCGGAGATGGCTGGTGACATTGGCGGCTGCTGTGATCTACGTCTTGAGGGTTTACTATATCGAAGGGTTTTACGTCATCTCGTATGGCCTCGCTACTTACATCTTGAACCTCTTGATCGGTTTCCTCTCACCTAAGGTCGATCCAGAGCTCGAGGCTTTCGATGGTGCCTCTCCGGTCTAACGTAGGTTCTGACGAGTTCAAGCCTTTTGTTCGTCGCCTTCCTGAGTTCAAATTCTGGTGATTGCCATTTTCCTCGCTTCTGCAGAAGATTTCTGGGTTTATTCGAATAATGCACCTTTGTTTAATCTGTTACTGACTGGCATTTCGTTCTTCTCATAGTTACAGTTGTTTTGTGATGGATTCAACCATTCTCTCTGATGGGTTTTGTGTTTTTTTTTTGCGACATTTGCTTCAGGTACGCAGCAACAAAGGCCTTTGTTGTTGCGTTTCTCATAACTTTTGTCTCCCTCTTGGATGTCCCTGTCTTCTGGCCGATCTTGTTGTGCTACTGGTTGTTTCTGTTTATCCTCACCATGAAACGCCAACTGGTACACATGATCAAGTACAGATACGTTCCTTTTGACTTTGGAAAGCAGGTATGCAGCTCAAGGTTCTTGTCCATGAATTTAACACTCCTGTAAGGTCATTGTGTCTGAGGGTTATATCCGAATCCTGAACATAACTTGTGCCGGTTTTGATAGAGGAGCTCCGGCAATGATACTTGTAGAAGCGGCAATGCATCATCTGGGACTGGAAAGACAGCTTGATGTGAATCTTGGACCGGACACTGTTTTTTTGCGTTTTCCCGCAAGTGACAAGAACTAGAGCCAGAGCAAATCAGCATAGAAGGCAAAGTAAGTGTTTTGAGGGCTGGCAGAATTGAGTAATCTTCCTCCTTCGGTTGAAGTTGGGTAGCAATATATGTACAACTGTACTTTCACTTCTAAAACAAAATGGTAACTACAGACCGGGAAAAAAAGGAAGATCCTTTACATCTCCAGGACTTGAGGGGATCGGGTGGATGTTACCGTGGATAACCAATCCAACAAAGCTTTGTTGACAGCTTCCGGGATCTCATCATGCGGACAATGTCCTGCCTGTAAGTGCACGACCGATGTGTTTGGGTAAAATTCTTTGATTCTCTCAGCCTTTGCAGGGCCAACCCACGGGTCCAAGTCTCCCCACAGCAACAGCAGTGGGCAAGTCATCTTACTCAGGACACTGTCTAGAGTGTACTTGCTCTGGTTCATCATGAACCGTGTCATCAATCTGTAAGGAAAAAAAACAACCTTAAATCTATCTTCTCATTCTGTATGCTTTCTTTGTCGGAAAATAGGACAGGAAGAACCGTCCTTATGTATGTAATGTACCTGTAGTATACTTCTCCTGCATTAGGATCTGTTGCTGGTTTAGATATAGATTCTACAAGATAGTCATCGACATTAGCAGTGTTTATATACACCTGCATTGCAGACAACAAGAATGTTAGCAAAGAAACTTAAAACACGAATCTAGAGGATTTGAAATAGGAAGTTTCATTTCGTACACTCTTTAAGACAGATTCAATCCGAGAAGGCTGCTTGGCTTGCCAGAACAAGAACCCTAGAACCACTCGTTGGAAAATCTCTTTCAATGGCTTAAGAACAAACTTGCCAAACCCATTCTCATTAGTCTCCTCTGATCTTCTACTAGAGTCCGAGAATTGTCCCGCAGAGTTTAGGAGAGCGACTCCGGCCACTTGCTCGGGTGATCCTATGGCCGTTGACAAGGCGGTGAAACCGCCAAGGCTGCAGAATAAAAAATGTTGCTTCTCAAACTCTTAGTAGTAATCTTTGGCAGGATGAGTGAAATTGGAGTAGATAGACATTCACCTGTTTCCGACCACGACCGCAGGCTCTTTCACAATCTCTTTCAAGAAATCAGCAACTTGATCTCTCCAAACCATGGCATCATACTCTATTATGGCTTTGTCACTCCATCCGAACCCGAGCAAGTCCAAGGCATAAACCTTGTACTTCTTGGCCAACTCGGGTATGTTGTACCTGCGGGCGGTGAAGGAAGAAGGTTCAAAAGCTGTAATCCATGGAAATGGAAGAGAGGGCAATGGGGGCACCTCCAATGGAAGACAGAAGCACCAAATCCATGTATAAGAACAACTGGGAAGCCTTCCCCTTGAACCACATAATGGATCTTGTGACCCCTCCATCTCCAATAGTCATACCCTTCCGGCTTGAATGGCAACCTCAAAGATTCGGCTGAGACAGTAAAGAAAGTAATCAATTTTCGAATAAAAACAAGAGAATTGGACAGTGATTACAGGATCAAGCTTGTTCTTCACCTTGAACAGACTCAGCAGCTGGAGGTGAGGAAGAAGCACCCATGACAGATACTCCAGAAGCCAGAATTCCTCTCACTGCAAAATCTCTTCTGCTAATCTCATGCTTATTTTCTTCACGCAAAGCGAAATCAGACAACCCAAATGTTACATCTCAGGCATAAACTCGTGAAAACTTGATCTATGGTCTTGGGTTCTTACTGGTTTGACACAATCTTGCAGGAAAGTTTGATCTTTTATATGATGATGTGAAGAACTCTGTTCTGACAGAAGGTGCTGCAGCACACGAAGCCGACATTGTCCGAACCGAATAACCTTGGATTCACGAAGAACGAGGGAAGCTGAACAAATGCAACGAAGATATTCTTTTTACATCCCTCGAGTAGAGAATAGAAAAGATTCGAACTTTCTCGAGATTTCTCTGTGGCTGTTGTGCCTCGTGTGAACTCGAGAGTTGTGGAAACGTCAGGACCAGACAAGCAAATCCGCTGTTCCAGGCAGAGGGTTCTTTTCTCTCTTTTTTTGGGAAAAAATTGCTTTTTTATTTTGGTTCCCCGTGTATGCGGGTTTGGAAAATTTTCGTCTTCCTCGTCGAGAAAATTCCCTTGTTCGGTTTCCCTTTCGAAATCTAAAACTTTGGCTGGAATATCTGATATTTATCGAAGACCCTCTCCATTACTGATCATCTCAATGGAAACCAGTGATTTTCATGTATACGTGTCCAACTTCGACTCCAAAATCCTGAATTTCCAATGGTGAGTTGAAGAATTTCTCCTGAGAACCCTTTTCCCCTCTCCCCCCATTTACCCGGATCGTCAAAATTCCGCCATGGAAACAACCGTTCGAATCTTCAGTACTTCCGCTCTGAATCGTCATCTCCTTCTCAGCAAAGCGAGTGTGAAACCAGAGAGCCATTATCTCAGATTCCCTGGTCAGCTCTGTCTTCCCAGATACAATGGCGTTTCCCGAGAATCCGCCATCTCCCCCGCTCGTACTCTGTGCTATTCGCTTTCTCCGGCTTCTCCGTCATCACCCATTTCACCGAATGCGAATTTCTTCAAATCTCTCATGTCCCTAACGTCAACGTTTCATCTCGAGAACTCCACCGTCCACAGCAACCCGTTCCGACCCGGCTCGAACGACGCCTTATGGGTCTGGAACCGAGCCCCGAAGCGTGTCGTCGACGGAGGAAATGCGGCGTATTTCGGCGGGAACAAGAGAGAGACGACGGTGGTCCTCCTTGGTTGGTTAGGAGCGAAAACGAAGCACCTAAGGAGATACGTGGAGTGGTACAACTCCATGGGGATTAACGCCGTTACTTTCACAGTCGACGTCAGGGATTTGCTCTGGCTAGATCTTGGACGGCGGCTTGAACGGCGGTTAACGGAACTGGGGAACGAACTGGTCAAATGGGTGTCGGAGGAAGAAGACGATGGTGGAGAACGGTGCTTGGTTTTCCACAGTTTCAGCAACACTGGTTGGCTTGTGTAGGTCGATGAAGCAAATCCTTTACACCGTTTTTGCCTTCTCAGTAGGATTCATTATAGATAATTCTGGCAATGGAATAGTGATACTGTATCTAGTTTTATCGGTTATTCTGGTTCTCATTGTGGATGGCTATTGGCAGCTATGGTGCCTTGCTCGAGAGTTTCAGAGGCAGGACTGATTTAGCAGAAAAGATTAAGGGATGTATCATCGACTCGGGAGGAGCAGATCCCCTTAACCCCAAGGTTCGTTCTCAAACGTCTCTCCTCTACGATACCAAAACTGAAAGAATGTTCTTCTCAAGTTGTTTCATCAATTGATTGATTCTCTTGTAATGAAACTTCGGAAAGGCCATCGCTTTAGGAGGTTTGGCCTGAGTTTAGAGAAAAAGAAGGTTGTTAATATCTTAAGGATAGGCTTCCCGGGTTGTTATTGGTAGCGATGGCTGGGTTCTCTGGGCAGAATTCATTTCTCGGGTTGTGATAGATATATTGCAAATTAGATATAGCTTCGTTCTTCCTCGGTAGAATTAGATCATCTCATGGTCATGGCACTAAATTTCCAAAAGGAAGAAACTTTAGCTGTGTCGTTATTGAGGATTCCATATACACAATGTTGTCTTTTGATTGGCAAGTCTTCTCAGATAACATACCTTTTCAGATATGGGCAGCTGGTTTTACGGCTGCTATATTGAAGAAACGTAGCTCCACGGTAAACCCAGAACCAAACAATCCCGAGAATGACGCCACCAAATCAAACCTGCGAAAGACGGGGCCTCTAAGAATCGAGACTATGATGCTGTCGTCTCTAGAGAAGTTCTTCTCTATCTTCCTACACTTCCCTGACATAAACATGTAAGCTCCACACTAGTTGCCCATCTGTTTCTTCTTGTGCTTCTTTAACAAGAGCTCGTGCAAGCAAAAGAGCCTGTAACGCCCAACAGAAAACTTGCCAATCCTCATATTCAGGCAGGGCTTGTTCATGTCGGTTTAAGAATGTAACAAAGATTCTCACCGGTTTCCCTTTCTCTCTCAGGAGGCTGAAGAGGTTTACCGATAACCTATACGAAAACCATCCTCCATGTCCTCAGCTCTATCTATACAGCTCCGCAGATAAAGTTGTGCCATTTCAGGCCGTGGAGCTTCGAGTCCAGGAACAACGGAAGACGGGAAGAAAGGTACATTCTTTCAATTTCGGGTCATCCCCACACGTTGATCACTACCGGAATTTCCCCGACTTGTACTCCTCGCATCTTCATGCATTCCTGAAAGTCTTA
>NW_010963495.1:1361311-1375414 GCF_000463585.1 Tarenaya hassleriana | reverse complement strand
GGATCCCTACCGGAATTTCCCCGACTTGTCCTCCTCGCATCTTCATGCATTCCTGCAAGAATGCTTCGCCGCCGCAACGCAAGAAACATGACAGGAAAACCCCTTCTCACTGTTGCTTTGACTTCAAGCTCCAAACAGAATCCTTTTAATTTTTTTTTTCGGAGTTAAGATTGATTCTGAATGTGGTTCAGGATTCTTGTAAACCAGATCGGTATAAATACCATCGAAAACCAGACTTTAAGGCAATACCGGTTGCAATTTGTCACGTTTCTTGATAAACCGGATCGAACCGGTTAGTTTATATTCTCGGTACGTTTATAAACGAAATTTAAATGGGGTCCACTGAGACAGGCCCAGTCCAGTGCATCTACCTACTGCCTCACCGTCGTCTTCACCCACCATCCATCAAAACCTTGGAGAGGATCATCTGAATCTGAAGAACGCGTAATTCTCGGTTTCTAAGACACTAAGTGTCCTCGATCCTTCTCTGGTTTCCGAAAATGGCGGTGGCAGATGATCCGGCGGCGGCGAAGGATCCGACGGTGTCTCCATCGAATTCGTACAGTGCTGTCGTCCTCGGCGGCACATTCGATAGATTGCACGACGGGCATCGGCTTTTCCTCAAGGTAATGGGCTTCTCTTCGTTATCTGTTTCTGGTGTTTTTTTTTTTCTGAAACTAGACGCAGACGTCGAGAATGTTCATGGGGATGGAAAAGATTTTAGGCGGCGGCGGAGGTGGCGAGGGATCGGGTTGTGGTGGGAGTATGTGATGGGCCGATGTTGAAGAACAAACAGGTATTAGCTTTGAACCTATTGTTGATTTCCCTTTTTGTCTAAGCGTTATTAGCTTCTTCTATACCATTTTGCTTAAGAGTCAATACCCAAACTGGAAACTTGGCAGATTTTATTGTTCATATGAGATCTTTCTGTTTGTATAAGAATGAACACGTTTTGGCTATCGATTCATAAAGCTGTGCGATTTTTAGAATACCCTTATTCATGCTTCACAAGATCAATTTGTTTTGTTCAAGAGGAGATGGAAGAGTATTAGATTTCTGTATCCAATTCATATCTGACTTGAAGCTGAAATTGCTGCATTTGTGTAGTTTTCATTGCCCCTGTGTTTGGATTCTTTTCTAAGAAGATGCCTACTTTGTGCGCGCGCGTGTGTGTGTGTGCAGCTCTCTGAACTGATACAACCTATAAAAGAAAGGATGCAGAATGTGGACAATTATGTCAAGGTAATTGCGGATACATATCCTTTTCTGTTTAGCCGCAGGCCTCTTCTTTGATCATGTCTCATTGCTTTCTATCAGTAGGACACAGCAGTTTGGGAGGGAGATGCTTCCAATTGTTCATTAGCCTCTTGTCTGTCGATCATTAGGCTAACTGGAAAATGAGGATGATGAGATAAACTGAGTCAAACCAGAAATTTTAGTTATATGCCTTTATGTGAATGTTACAAAGATGAAGTTTATGTCAGATTCCCAAATGAAGCTTTTTGTTCTAACTTCTCTTGCTTGCATAGTCTATCAAGCCCCAGCTTGCTGTACAAGCAGAACCCATTACCGATCCATATGGCCCGTCGATCGTTGATGAAGATCTGGAGGCCATTGTTGTCAGGTTCGACATCTGCTTCATTCGTAAAAATGCAATCTTTTACCTAGTTTCGGTCTGGATTGAGAGATCTGTTTTGATGCTCTTTCTCCATATCTTCTGGGTCTTGGGCAGCAAGGAGACACTACCAGGTGCACTATCCGTTAACAGAAAACGAGCAGAAAGAGGGCTCTCGCAATTAAAGGTCTGTTTTTTTTAATCGGTCGGCCTGATCTGATTGTCTCCAAACGATCTTGTTCTTCGTGTTTTTTTCCTTCGTGAACTCATGAGGCGACATGCTTGTGCAGATTGAGGTTGTAGATCTATTGTCTGAAGGATCGAGCGAGGACAAGATAAGTTCAAGTACTTTAAGGAAGATAGAAGCGGAGAATGCCCAGAGACAGAGAGAACCCACCGAATCATTGTAATAAACACTGAGGAACCACGTTTTCTTCTTCATCAATTCACGGAAAGGTGTAAACATGTTGTAAGGGCAACAGAAAGAAACTCCAATAAATCGTATGAAGTCTGAAACGACACCGTTTCTTTTCTAAATAATTGACTAGTTTATGTTTGAAACGACGCCGTTTCCGTGTGCGGAAGAAACGGGAGTCTCTCTTGAAACAACGGCTAGTCAAGTGATAAAAAGCCGGGAATTTGAAAAAATAGCGTAACTGAATAATCCCACCCCTTCAGATCTTCTTTATAACTTCCCTCTTCCTTCTCTTCCTTCGAGCTTTTCCATCATTCTCGCAAAATCACCACACAGAGAGAGAGGAGAGGAAGGGCGTTTGAAGGAGAGTTTTCTTGCGCGGCAATCAGTTCAAGGTTAGTTCTTCTTCTCTGTTCTCTGCCAGATTCTGCATTTCTCCTCTGTTCCTCTGCCAGATTCTGTTCTTGTTAGGGTTTCTGGCCTTTCATCCATTGCTGATTTTATTATCAATCTCTCTATCTTCGCAGTGACTTCAGTTCTTTTTCCCCTGAGAACTTTATAATTCGCTCCTGAAAACAGAGTACGACCTTTTCCTCTTCCTCGTTTGTTTGAATTTCGGTTCTGATTCTCTGTATTCCTCGTGCTTTCTTGATCGATTTTCACATTAGGGTTTTTCAGATTTCACTGCGAAGATGAACGATCTCATGACAAAGTCGTTCTTAAGTTATGTGGAACTGAAGAAACAGGCAAGGAAGGATATGGAATCTGGAGAAGAACACGACATCGAGAAGGGGGAATTCAATTTCAGCCCTGCAGATGAGCAGAACCTCTCGGGATTCTTCCAAGAAGTGGATTCAGTCAAAACCCTAATCGAAGAGATCACTCATCTCATGTTGAATCTTCAAAACCTCAACGAAGAGACCAAATCCACTCACAGCACCAAAATCCTTCGTGGGTTGAGAGACAGAATGGAATCCGACATCTTCGCGATCTCGCGTAAGGCCAATACAGTGAAAACACGGCTCGAGTCTCTCGACAAGATCAACATCTCGAACAGAGAAGTGTCTCGAGCGTTCAAGGAAGGATCTTGCGTCGATCGGACACGAACTTCCATAACGAATGGACTCAGAGTCAAACTCAGAGACATGATGAACGATTTCCGCAGTCTGAGGGAGAGAATCTTTGCCGATTACAAAGAAGATCTCAAAAGAAAGTACTTTCTAGCGACGGGCGAAGAACCAAGCAACGAGGCCATAGACAGGATGATCTCAGGATCTGGGTCGGTGAGAACATTCGAAGTGAACCCGGAAATGGATCCGAAGACGAAAGAGAGGCACGAGGCGGTGAACGACATAAAGAGGAGTTTGAACAGGCTTCATCAGGTGATCCTCGACATGGCTGTTCTTGTGGAGACTCAAGGAGACAAGATAGATGACATCGAAGCCAATGTTGCAAAAGCAGGAAGCTTCATGAGCGGTGGCACCAACAGCCTGTTTTACGCGAATCAGATGATGAACAGGAAGAAGAAGAAGATGTGGTTCATCTGGATATGGGTTGTTGGTTTCTTCATCCTTCTCGTCTGCTTCATTTCGATGCTAGCTTCTCGTTGATTCATTTCAAGTTTAATTCCTTCTGATTTGGTTTCGTTTCGCTGTTCTTTTGAATGTTATCTGAGACAGCAATTTGATCGGATTCTTTCAGTTGAAACTTGTATTATCCCCATCTAGATCCATTTAGTGAGAAATTACAGTGAATCATCACTGATGTTTCTTACTGGTTGTGTGTTGTGAATGATTACAAGAGAGATGAGATCAAGTAAATTACTATGTTGAACATAAAAGGGCTTTTGGCTCCTACACCTTATCCATAATATATGCATAGTGAGTTTGTATTTGGAGGGAAGTGATGTATAGCTGAGTTTTGATTACATATCAACTCACTTACAACTAGGGATGTCAAACGAGCCGACTTGGACCAACCCGTTTCGAGCCAGTTTATTTTGAGCCCAGCTCGTTAAGTCCGTTTTTATTTAGACCAGAAAATTTCTGGTTCAGCTCAAATCGCTTAGCTCGCGAGTCGGCTCCCGAACCGGCTCATATTTTTCTAAATTCCTAAAAAAACCATATCAAATTATATAAAATCATATCCAAATGATAAAGAATATATCAATACATTCGAATCATACTTATATTCACAATCACAATCCATGCACAGAAAATCATCTTCAAATAGATAAAATCACAATCCATCCATGTACAAAAAACCATTTCAGATCATAATCCATCCATGTACAATCAGATCTTAATCCATGTACAAAAAATTATCTTTAGATCTGAATGCATGTATAAAAAAATTATCTCCAAATCAAAATATCATACCAACAATATCAACACTTTCAGGTTTCAACGTAAGAATATTTTTTTTTACTCCAACTCCCGAACCAGCTCGCGAGCCGACCGAACTAACTCGTTGACGAGCTGGGTCACTCAACCCATTTTATTTGGTTCAGATTCTTGGCTCGACTCGGTTAAAAAGGAGACAACCTCGAATTGGCTCGCGAGTTCGGCTCGTTTTGACATCCCTATCTACAACGAGAGATACAAAATTAAAATTAAAATTAAAATTAAAAAGGGTATCGGGACAATGCAAGGCTGGCATATGGGAAATCGGAGGGCGTTGTATGGTTTCCCTTCCCGCCTTATCGTAATCGCCATTCCCAATGGTCACAGTAGACACGTTTGAAATCAGTCTCTATCATGTTTTCTTTTATCATCATACGCACAAAACCCACATCACACACAACTTAGGTGTATATATATATATCTGTAGATATTTTGTGAGTGCTTATGCACATATATGTATGGGTTCCACAAGCCAAAAGAAAGCAACCCTTGTTGGGTTGTAATTGATTCCTTTTGTTTTAGCTTTTGAAGTGAATGATTATATTCTTCGAGTGTATAGCTTGTATAGGTTCTTCAATCTCCATCACCAGTCTTCTCCACCACCATATGTGTATGCATCACACCCACCAGTATCTAACCTTATTGATTATAATTAAAAAAAAAAGAACAATTTTCTAAAACTATTTATAAACAATAGGAAATCTTTTAAAAAACATTATTTATTTCTGTTCTAGTTTTGACAAACAGACACAAACATATATGTGAGTTGTGGATTGTACATTTTCATGTATTAGTTTATACTGTGTATTAGGGGTGTCAAAACGAGTCCGACTCGTAAACTGGTCCGTGGCTCGCCAGAAAACAAACGATCTGAGTTGTGATTTTTTCAACTCATTAAAAAACGAGTCTAACGAATCAAGCTCATTGAAAACATATTCAATGAGTCTGGCTCGGCGAACTGGCGAGCTGCTTAACGAGCTGACTTTTATTTAAAAATAAATTAAATTTATATAAAAAAAACTCTAATATAATTTTATATTTCTTTTTTTTTATATCATCTATATGATATTATAAATATTCTAATTATTATGATAATGATAATTGAAAATATTAAATGATATTGGAGTTTTATTAAATTTTTATGTATTTATTTAAATTTATAGTTAAATTTAGAATAAATATAAATAAAAAATATTATATATTTCTGGTTCAACGAGTCGGTTCGTTCAGATCGGAAAACTGGCGAACGATCTGAGTCGAGGTTTTTCTGATTCGTTAGAAAACGAGTCTAACGAGTTGAACCCAAAACGATCTGAGCCAAACGAACCGAGTCCAAAACGATCCGAGTTGGTTTGTTCATGCTACCTATTGTCGCTAAGAGACTCTGGGTCTTGGGGCGGGGGTTTACACAATAATAAAATTAGTCTCCGTAAAAGGAAATTAAAATGTCAGCAAATTCATGTTTGAATATGGTCCACTGACAGGAGTATTCGTAATCGTAATTGACCAAAGATTTAATTGTCACATGCAGTAAATTAATAACGATTAAAGTTTCACTATTAACAACAGTATAGCATATTAAATATTATAAAATTTTAACGTTTTTTCTTTAAATAAAATCTCACATTACTGTCATTTCTTTTCTTTTTTCTTTTACTTTTATTTTTAATTCTCTGTTTTTACGTTTCATTGAAAGCCATAAGACAAAGCGGAGACTTCGGATCCTTTTTTTATTTTCTTTTAAAGAACAGAGAGATTCGTTGGCTGACAACTCCTTTGCTCCGGCGAACAAAGTCTGGTTCGCGGCGGCCGAGGTGGCGGAGCGGTGAAGCCGGTGGCGGGTGGCCGTTGTCGTCATGCGAAGCCTATCTCCGGCGAATCCTTCCGTTTTACCGGAGACGAATCGCGTAGAGGAGTCGGAGAAATAACTGCGATGATCGCCTCCGTTTTTGTTCGAGGTCCATAATTTTTCCTCTCAGATTCAGTTCTCGGATCCGGTGAAGATTCTGCCGCGGATCTTATTTCACTGTTCGTCTTTGATCGAGAGAGACCTGTACTTCGAGGCGATACCCTTCCTTTTTGTCCTTCAGATCCGTCTCATCGAGGTTGGTTCTCTATTTTCTCCTGTTATGTTTGCCCCCATTGTCGTTTACATTGCGGATTAAGGTGTTGTTCTGCGTAATTTTGTGGATCTGCTGCTGTGTTTGTCAAATATGGGAAATTCGATATGATTGGTTTGGAGTTGTTCCTAAGAAGAATATATGCTTGTATGGATCTGAGCCCTGCGAAGAATGACTCTTGGGAACCGAAGAAAAAAACGAATTTTTACTATTCGACTTCGTCCTCGAATTTCTCAGCCTCTGTATAGATGTGATGGTACTGGTGGCAGATCATACTTTATCACGATCCATTTAACATACATGCGCAAATGAGAATATTTTGAATTTCTGACTGGAAATTTGCCCCTCGTTTTTCGCTGGAAGTACCAAGCTTTAGATTTTCTTCCTTCACATCGATGCTGATCAGATTGGTTTGCGGGTTTCCATGTAAGATGTCAATGTAAGTGGAGAAGAATGAGATGACAAAAACAGGAAGCTTATACGGATTGTGATTGTCTGGTAGGGAAGGGACAGTGGGCGAGAGCTTGATATGCTGAAAGGAGATGTCCTTGAAAAGCATCCTTCGAGAGCTGAAGGAGGTGAGGGATGGAATAGGAAGCATCTCAAGGCGTAGCCGAGCAAAGTCCCACATTGCTCCCGATCAAACCGGGCCACCATCGGAAACTATCCCGCAGAGCCCTTGGGCTTCTGTGCCACCTGAATTGCTCTTTGACATAATCCGGAGGGTAGAAGAGAGCGAGACTGCTTGGCCTGCTCGAGCAGCTGTGGTCTCTTGTGCTTCTGTTTGTAGATCATGGAGACAAATCACCAAGGAGATCGTGAGAATTCCAGAGCATTGCGGAAGGCTCACTTTTCCAATCTCGTTGAAACAGGTACGTAAGAGACTGGTTTCCTCAGAGCTTTCTTCATCATGTTCTCGGGCTCTCTCTCTCTCTGGCTTTTTCTGCTTGAAATCTAATTCTAATTTGCTTGCAAGCAGCCGGGGCCTCGAGACACTCCCATTCAGTGCTTTATTAAGAGGGACAGAGCAACATCTACATATCTGCTTTTCTATGGCTTGATGCCTTGTGAGTGATCTTCTTCCTTAAACTACGTCATATGAAAATTCTAATGGGTGTATTGAAGAAATAAAGGTGTTTCAACTGTGATGATTTCTGATTTTCAGCTGAGAGTGAAAACGACAAACTGTTGTTAGCGGCAAGAAGGATTAGAAGGGCGACGTGCACAGATTTCATAATCTCCCTTTCTACAAGTAACTTTTCACGGACCAGCAGCACATATGTTGGTAAACTAAGGCAAGCATTGCCCTGAAAAACTGTCTGCTTATGTTTGCTGTCCAAACATCAAAGCTCCTGCTCTAACTGTCTGCTTGTATTTCTCGGACAGGTCTGGTTTTCTGGGAACCAAGTTCACCATATTTGACAGCCAAATACCATCCACAGCACGAATCCAACCGAGCAATCATCTGAACCGACGAATTCATCCCAAGCAAGCATCCCCCAAGATACCCGTATTTAACTACACTGTAGGAACCATAACCTACGAGCTCAATGTTCTTCGCACAAGGGGGCCAAGGAGAATGCATTGTGTAATGGATTCTATACCCCTCTCTTCTATTATCGCTGAATCATCTGTTCAAACCATAGAAGACCAAGCCTCTTCCTCACCTATGCCGAAAGGAGAAACCAGCTTAACGGGCAGTGGAGAGACACCCGTGATTTCTCCAAGCTTGATAGACCAGAAGCAGCTGGTTCTCAAGAACAAATCCCCGAGATGGCACGAGCAATTGCAGTGTTGGTGCCTCAACTTCAAAGGGAGGGTTACGGTTGCTTCGGTCAAGAATTTCCAGCTTGTGGCAGATATCGACCCGTCTTTGGATGTGCCAGCCGAAGAACATGAGAGGGTGATCTTACAGTTTGGGAAGATCGGGAAGGACATTTTCACCATGGATTATCGTTACCCTCTTTCGACATTTCAAGCCTTTGCCATATGCATCAGCAGCTTTGATACCAAACCGGCTTGTGAAGGGTGAGAGATCATTGAAAGCTCTTTCTGATTTTCTGAGGTGTTGAAATTGAGCAAATACAAAAGAGATCCTTGTCTGTAGATTGTTGTAGCTCACTGTTGACTTGTGCCTTAACTTAGCTCTCCTGTTCTCAGAACCCTGCAACTTATTTATGCCCTTTTGTTCTTCATTTTGACAAAAGTTCATGGGGAGCTTTTAGTGGATAAGAGACCAACCAGATTATCATGTTGTATCACTTGTGCTTTTCAATCTCTTAACCCTTACTACTTCTGTCTCCTTGCCCACATCGTTTAACCCCACAAAAAATCGGATTTTTATTTGCGTCTTTCGAGAAAAACGAAGATTTTCTAGCATTGGAATTGGGATCATCATCTAAAGATTCTATTTTTCGAAAGAAAAAAAGAAACCCAATTGGTAAATTGTGTAAGCAGGCCATGATAGATATAGTATCTTGTCGTAGGTGTTGTCAAAATCAAACAGCTTAGAGATACACAGATTATTGGTGGGACAAATTGGGAGAAAACAACGTATACACCCACTTGCCACAGTGAAAGCTGCTTTCTTTTTACTTGTTTAAGAAATATATATATATATATATATATATATATATGTATATATATATCAATCGTATAGTACACTGCAAATTGGTTCTCAATGGCTTAGTGATGGATGCAACCATCAAACAGTATGGGGGTATTACAAAGATGGCATTTTACAAGTTGATAAAAGAGAGAAACGCATGATTCGTGAAGATATTGTATATGCAACAAGGAATTGTTAGCACCACAGAATCTCTCTTCTCTTCTGGATAAAGTCCTATAATATACCCCTTTCTGTATATATGTATATATACATATATAAAGATTGATGTTGGCGCGAGAGCACTGGATTGGCTCTAATCCTTCGGCCTAGACATATTTGTCTGGATTTTCCAAGAACGGATTTGCGAACTTGTTACTTTGATGAGATGAGAATGTATTGGTATTGACTGATCTAATATACCGGAATATATACATATATATAATGGTTCATCAGTAATGGAAATCGATGCTAGATGCGTTGTAGAGGCTTCCTGATGGAGTTTCCCAACTTGAAGAGGGCTGAGATTTCTGCAAAAAAAAGCATAGAGATTACAGAGGACGAAGAGCAGGTTACTTGGAGAAGAAGAGATATGAAACAGGAATTATATGTTTCAGAGATGTGTCTGAGAGATTACAGCGTTGAGAGATGATTCTTGGTTCGGAACTGTGAAGGGGAAATCTAGAGATCCTTGATGCTGTAACGGAAACGAAGCTTGACCCGCCATTGCTAATGGCTTCGAGATTGTTCCAAGATTTGAGAAGCAAGCCTGAAACTGTATTTTCAGAAAATTCAGGTGGTTTTTTTTTATCGTGAATCTGAAATGGAGGAGAGTCTAGTTAGGGTTTCGAGTTATGTTACCTGTTTTGCAGATAAGGCATCGATGTCAAAATCTATTGCAGGGTTCAGAACAGAGAGTTTCATCGACAAGAACTGCGAGAGTTAAGCCTTGAAGAATTAGATACATGTCTCTGTACATAATGAAAGAAAAAGTACAATAAGACAACGTCGTTTTTAGTACAAAACCATGGTTTTTACCTCGACTTGTCGCTGGAGAGATTGGACATAGTTGATGATCTCATCAAGCATACCGGCTTTGCCAGTGACGTTGTTGCAACCCGGTACGAGATCCTGCAGGCATTTCATTTTCTTGCTTATCTTATCCCTTCTCGCCTGTCAAATTCCATCCACGAGTCAGAAAATCACGAGAAAAAAACCCCCTAGAAATCCTTCTTTCTTGTGGTGCTTAGAATTTTGCGGGTCCATTTATGGCTGAAACACGTTACCCTTTCCGCTAAGCTGTGTCTGTCAGTGGCTTGACCACGTCGAGCTCTAACGTGGATGTAGTCGAGCTTTTGGATGTCTGAAGTGTCCGACGATGCTTCTGTGTTGCTAATGTTGGATCTTCCTTTCATGCTTGATTCTGCTTCCCCCTCCATTTTGATCTTCTTGTCTGTGTTTTCTTCCCCTGTCTTAATCTGAACGGAGGAAACACCAAGAAAGAGGACTAAAATATCAGACCCATAATTCAAACAGATGGAATCAACATATCTATGTGCCCAAGATTTGATCTTTCTGAGCTACAAACCTCGGATTTTCTCTTGTTCATGGCCGTTCCTCTGTTTTCTCCGTTCCTCTTCAACATTACCCCCGTTGTATCTACGGGTTCCATCCGGCAGCTGTTAGTCCTTGAAATGCAGCCATCAATGGCATCGTGTAGAGGAACGAGACCCGTGTTGTGATTCGATCCAAAAACCGAATCAACCATCTGGAAATGGCTGAAAGTCTGCAACTCGTCATCGTTTCCCAAGTAACTCTCAACCCTTCTGAGCTCTCTTCCATTTGAGCCATGGAACTGAAGAAGTTCAGGCGAAGTTCCTTTGTCTCTGTTCTGAGACACCACTTGCTGTTGATGCTGCAGCCATTTGAGTGCAGACATGTCCATGGAGCTCAAGTACAAGCTTTCAGGAGAGACAAGACCTTCCAACATTGTTTCTGCTGTGGTTTTTTCCTTACTTGTCTGTGTGATCTTAAAGTGAGAAAACTGGTACAAGCAGCAAGAGAGAAAAAGTTACGAGGAGTGAAGGGACTTTGGTAGGGGAGGAGTTGGTTGAAAGAGGTGAGAGACTAACCCATTCCATTGGTATCATTCTTCATATCTATAAATAGAAAGCAAACAAACACACAAACAGGTCCCCCCACCTCATATGTTTAGTGTTTTGCCCATTTCTTTATTACCTTTTCCTTATCTGTCTTGATTGACGGTAGATGCCAATCTGTTTACACAAACCAGATTGAAAAAACAAAGGACCCTTGTAGAGACATATTGTCAATGTCTTGTTTGATATGGGTTTGGACCGGTCGCTACTAACGAGAGTAAACGGGTTTCATGACACAGAAACTGTAAAATCCCTAAAGGCTAAACAAATTGCAGTCAGCAACAGGAGACGAGATACGGAATCGAGACAGAGAGGGACAGAGTTTTGATATTATAAAAAGGGGGGTGGGGGTGGGAACAAGATGGTGAGAGTGGGGGTCCAAGCGACACAACCTACCATGTGGAGTGTGTTCTTTTGCCCTTTCAAGTTTGTGAGAGGATCAACCATCTATTACTACAAGATAACATTCTCCGAGTCACATCAACAACAGGGTTTCTTCTTCTTCTTCTTCTTCTGGATAATCAGATGGTCTTAATTATAACATGAAGCACAAGTACACGGATCATCAGCATCCTCCCAAATCACATTCTTCTGGTGCAGTTTCAGACAACGTCAATCCTTCTCTGCCTGATTCCGACAGCTTACTCGTCAGGTGAACATACATACATACATACATACATACATACATACCTTCACAGGCTCCGATTGTCGTCAGCCTGGTAAGTTGGATGTACCGTGCAAATGACGACCTCAAGACATTTCCAACAAAACCAATGGCCCTCTGTAGAGAACGTGTTCATTCCCAAGTTGGCCAAAAAAATATTTAAAATCTGAAATTGAACTTTTAAAAAGAACAACAACGCTAGAAGGAGGGGTTGAACCTCCGACCTTGTGGTTAACAGCCACACGCTCTAACCAACTGAGCTATTCCAGCTTTGGAAAATAATTTAAATATTTTTTAATATAAATAATTTCATCTTTTTTTTCTTCCATCTCCTATAACGATAAATCAACGTATACTTCACACACAATAAATACCTCGTTGCATTGCATATATTATTTACATGTGCAGGTATGGGGCATTCTATTTCTTCCTACTACATTACAAACTATAGACACTTTCACATGAACAATGATATACACAACCTATGCATACACATACCTATATATGTATATAGTGAACAAAAAACTAGCAACTAGCTTAGGTTGGGAACTGAAGCCGAATTGCCGATCAAAACCGGTTCCCCAAACATCCCGAATCAAAGTGTTCTTGCGACAGGACAGAATGCCAAGTGTAACACCAAGATGTGGATCACCATATCTTCTTCTTGAGACCAGGGACGTAGATTTTGAATCTGAAAATACCAGATTTCTTATGAGATTGCGGTTGTATCGCCTGAACTGAGTTTGTATCATGTTCTTGAAGAGTTTCTGGTTCTTCCCGTGAAGAAGATCCTTGCCCTTTGCCGAAATCTACGTCATGTAGAACCCTAAGCAGTTCAAATGCACTTGCCTTTGCTTCATCGCTACCGTTCTTGGATATGAAAACGAGTGAGGGGATAACGTTGATGCCCTCGTCCATCACCAGATAGCAGTACTCGGTCTTCATGCAGAGCTTGAGGAGGATGGCAATAGTGTTCTCTTGCTCCTCATGGCTGCCTGACTCGAGTAATTCCGCTACCGAAGCCAAGCAACCATCGGTTGTGGCAACAGAATCACTGCCTTTCTCGGTGTAGCAGAGATTTCTTAGGATGATGAGAGCGTGTTTCCTGAGTGTGTCATGTTGTAAGAAATATGTCAGCTTCTGGGTAAACCGGAGAGACACCATTTCCAGACATATCTTGTTGCTCGAGGACAGGTTTTTCAGAGTAATGATGGCTTTATCCTGCAGATCCCCGGTTTGGGATTCGAAGATCTTCAAAAGGGATGATAGAGAACATGACGATGTTAGTCTGGACACACCATGCGGGTAACCAGACAACACTTCCAATACGTTCAGAGCTTCTGGAGCTGCTTCTGAGTCAAGAAAGTTCGAAAGGAGACGAAAAGCATCTTCGTTCAAAGATTCTATAGCCCTTCTGCATGAATGAAACAGAAGCAAATGATTCTATTCGGTTGTATCTGAACTGAATGTCAGAAAAAAAAAATGTATACATCTGACCGGTGTTAGAGAAGAAAGGAACAAACTTAGTACCTGTTTTTGCTGAGAAACATAAGTAGCAAATCCAACCCAGCCCTTATGTCTTCAACACAATGTAAGTCATGGGCATTCTTCAGATATGCGATGAGTGGCTCAAGAAATCCCGGGAGAGACAAAGACCGGAAAACTTGACTATCGTGCTCAATATCACTTCTTGCACGTTCGATAACCTCTCTCTGAGCTTCCCATGGAAGATCAGCGAGTCCACACAGAATCTCTATCTCCACCTCGCTCTGACTCAAACCAGTTTGACAGCTGCCAGAATCATCATCTATAGTCGACATAGGCATTAAGTCTGAACCCTTTGAGACTTTGCTTAGGGCCGGTGTGTGGCCAGAACAGTTTGGTTCAGAACCACCGATAGATATGCTGCTGATATCTGATGGAAGCTGGAAATTGCACAAGGAACTACCAAAACTAGCAATAGAAATGGATGAGAAGTCCCTATGGTGCAAAGCCTTGGATTGCTTCCCCGGATCTTCAATGTTAACCCCAACCTCAGACCACTCCACCTGAGAAGCATTTCCAGAAACAGAATCTTCGGTGGAACACCTAACAGCAGAAGATTCTTCCTGCCATGGGAAAAC
>NW_010963495.1:1309517-1360934 GCF_000463585.1 Tarenaya hassleriana | reverse complement strand
GAAAGAGTTCTCTTTCCCATCTCCAGTAATGAACTCTTCATGCTTTTGCAGAAGATAAAGAAGATACCTCAGAATCTTTCTTTTGTGCAGGTTGTCTTCACCTAGTTTCATGAGAAGTGCCTTAAGGGACTTTCTCTCGTTGATAACAGCATTTGGACTTGAGAGTTGAAGTTTCCATGCGGCGAAATGGAACTCCGTAATACCATCCAGGGAAACGGATGAGGAAACCTTCCGTCTCATCATTTCTGAAACAGCTTTCCCAGCCTCTTCTTCGGACACGTCTAGAGTAAACTCTGCAGACCTAAGATCATGGATGATGTCGGAAATCTGCAAACAGAAGAAAAACCCGTCACTAAACCTGCGACGACATAAAGAAACTTATACCATGTAGCTGCCATACCAACCTTGACAGCCAGAACGACAGGTACCATCTTTTGAATCTCCCTTAAATGTTGCTCCAACAATTTTTTCACTCTTAAACTTCTCGAGAGTATTGCATCTCCCGTTACAGCCTGAGATATGGAAAAAGCAAATAACCAACTCAGGCCATCGAATCAGCACAACAACATGCCGTGAGGAAATGTCCTAAACACAGAGAGATAGTACAAAACACGGTCATATCAATCTCATTGAAGAAAGAACAGAAGATTTGACAGATAATAACAAAGTCTTGGAATCAATTGTAGCTCAAAACGGAATTTAATAGAAGCATATAATCAAAGATGAGATCAACAAACCATGTAGAGTTTACTGGATTCGCTGCAATACTGAAGAAGCAGCTTGGTTTTCTCCAGTGCAATGTTTAACAAGCAAAGTGTGTGAATCCCCGATGAGCATCCAGGTCGAGCTGCTTCTATATCAGGAAATATGCTCATGATTCTAATGGCTAAGTGTCTCAGTGTCAGGCACATTGAAGAATGCATCTGCAGAGCATAAGAAACAATATATCAGAAGAACAATTCCCAAAGCTCACAAATGATATATGCTCAAGCAAGAACAAGAACGGCGAGGCTTTGCACCAAGGATCTAAAGTTCACACCTTGAAGGAGCGAGGCAAGGCCCCAAACCCTGCAGGAATATCATTCATCATCTCAACCACAAAGTTATCTACAACCTGCAAACTGATCAAAGACTAAAAACCTCTTAAAGCTTGAACATGAACATAAGCAGAAGCCAAATGGAAGTAAACTAGAACAACTCCATGATTTCAGCAGAACTGAAGAAAAACAACTCACCCTAACGACATGCGTCTTCACGGTGTCACAACCCAATTCAACTGAAGTGCTTTCTTCTCCAAAATCAACATATGGGCAAAGGCCCTAGAACCATGAACCGCAACTATACAGAGAATCTCCAGCAAATAACAGGAAAGTCAGAGTATTTCCCTCGAAGAACGGCCTTCAATGAGCAAAGGAAGCAGCAAGTGGTTGTACAAAGAGAGAATTTCAGCTGAGATCAAGAACATAGTTACTCTCATGAAAAAAGTAGCCAACTTTTTTCTCTTCGAGGTTTAACCCATATCCTTAAAAAGAAAACCCTTTTCTCCACAAACCCCTGACCAGAGGGAAGACCCACGAAAACAAAGCTCTCTGAAATTGAAAAGCCCTCAAATCCACATCGACCACAGAACCGAGTTCCCTAACGAGAACGCCTAAATTTCACGACAAATCAAAAACCGCGTCTTAGAGGGGGGTCGAAAAAGGCGATTGAATCGTGGGTCGTCAAAAAAAAAACAGACTTGTGTGTGAGGGAGACGTTCGTAGACAAAAAATCTGCACGGAAAAATATCTGGAGAAGTAGGCAAGGCACACTGCCTCTACGAAGAACAAGAGGAAACAATTTGAACCGTAAAACGCTGTGACGTTAGAGTGACAGCCATCGGATAAGACAGACAAATATGAGCCGTTGATCTGAGAGATGGGACGATAGTAAACGGCCCGTGATAAAATAAACTCACCGCCGACGGTACTGGGGCTTTCTCCGCAGTGTGAACTGCAACTGCCACTCCTTACAGTCAACACACATGAAGACAAACTTCAAACCTAGGTCCTCGCCTAACACATATATGTATATAAATTATGTTAATTAACGAATTTAATCATTCTTGTAATAAAAAAATCGATGTGACTTTTGATCCCGAAGGTCATCTCTTAATCAAAGTAGCTTAAACTCTGCACACCAAAACCCGATCATTGAATTGTCGTTAAGCTTGTAGTCCTAATAATAATAATAATAAAAAGTGACAGGTGATGAAGAGGATGAAGAAGATGAAGGATTTGTGGGCATAAGGGACAGGACAGAGACGAAGAAGAGGCCCTCTAGGAGTTAATATGCATCTGTCGCCTTGTGTGGACTTGTTCCTATGCCATTTACTTCGTCAATCTTTATTTCTCCACAACAATGACCACCTTGACTGTCCCCACACACACATTATTTGCCATAAATATTTTTTTTTTTGTAGAAACAACAATGTTAGTCCTAATAAAAACCTATTAATCTAAAAATAATAATAATTTAGTGGGTGAACCTTAATCTATAATTTCTAATGATAACTAATTGGTTGTATAAAAGATATTGAATATGGAATTAAAAAGTAATTAATGTATAGTTTATATGTATAAGAAGAGAATTAAGTTCAAAAGAGTAAGAACAAGAAATGACATGGTGTGGACACACTTAACCAATGCAATAAATACTGTTGTTTGATTGGGCGAGCTAACAAAAGGGGTCCAAAGGGAAAGATTCTGATGTTTTGTGATTGAACCCCACATTCTCACCACAGTATGATAACTCTGGCCCTCACTCGAAATTGACCGTTGACCCATGCATGCAGCCCTTTCTTCCTTTAATTAATCTATAATTATTTTAGAATTTAATTTTATTAAAAAAATCTAGTTTATACGATTCTTAAAACCAAATTAAAAATATCTAATTCGAGAAGAATCCAAAATAATAAAAAAAGTTTTTTTATTAACAAAGGTTTTTTAATAAAAATATTGCAATAAAAAAAAACAGATTGAATCCTGATAATTGATATATAACAAATTAAAAATATTAAAAACAAGTGACATGAAATATATTTAAATACGATATGACCATCGCAAGGGAATCGACGTTCTTTCGGAATAGTATTATAACGCGTAGGGTAAATAAAACCACATAAAATTACGAATTCTCTTATGTAACATTAATTGTAAAACGACAAATAGCTTCTTTGTATCATAAAATTACACTTGCTACTGCATTTCAACTCTCTGCCATAATTAACGAGTTAAGATCCCCTTTCTAAATTTAACTTTATAGTAACCCTTTATTTTCGGTACGTTACATATTTTATATGTTTTCTCTAACAGTTCCCCGTGAAAATTAAGTTTTAATTTAAATTTATTAAAAAAAATATGACGTCAAGGGCCTTAACGGTAAGCTAGTAGGCCTAGATCTTATTTAAACTTGGGCCTAATGGGTTCGAAGCCTATAGTTCAGTTCTCATTAAACGGGCCGAAACAAGACGCGCGAGACGAAGTGAACGAAAACCTTCCACGTGTCAGTATACGGTACCCAAATAATCCAAGGCACATTCGGACAAGGTCCTGTCCTGTCCTGTCCCTAGGTAGATTGTATTTCAATTAAAAAAAATTAAAAGCATATATTAAAAAAAAAAAGGGTTAGATGCTCTTGCTCATGCTTATGTCAGCAGAATATATGTATTAAGATGATAAAACGATCTTTTTTTTGCAATTGAATAAACCCAAAAGGAAAAAAAAAAAAAACTGATGTGCCCACCACAATAGCGCCATTAAAAATGCTTGATTCGAAGGATTTGTGAAATTATTAAATGATGAGCATAGAGAGGGTTTTCAGGGAAAGCATCTTCCAAAACGTCAAATACGAGGGCATTTCACAAGATTGGAATCTAATCGGATCAAAGAATCGATTAGAAAAATTCTCTACTTTTTTGAGAGAGATGTTGGTCCATAAGGGTATATGGTTGGACATTACGGACGGGGATTCGACATACATTCATGTCCTGCAACATTACCCCCTTAGACCACTCTCTTATTACCTAGATAACACTTGTTTTACGACGTTATATGATTTCAAATAAGGCGTTGAATTTATCATATTCTACCAAAAAAAAATTTGTTTCCAACAAAACCCATTTTGGAAGTCCCAATATCCCGAGGTACCCACTTCATAAAAAATAAAGAAATTAAATTAATAGGTAGGTTGGCGAAGCTTGGACGTGAAGGTACGGATCCACTTGCCAAGAGTGAAATAAGAAAATTCCATGAGACCAACCAAGTTGGAAGAGAGTGAGGTAGAAAGAAGGAGAGGGAAATGGGTATCTGCCAAAAGAATGTTTTTATCACAAAGCTAAGAAAGCATACACACACACATACAAGGAGTACGAGCAGATTTTTTTTTTTAAATAACTGTCCAAAGAAGAACTACAGTCCATCTTCGTTTTTTTTTGTTTAAAAGCAAGTGGAGAGGAATCGCACAGCATGTAAACTATGTCCTAAACCAAGCAGCATACAAAAGGCGTAGGAAAGGCGCAGATGTCGACGATACGATTCACTCGACGATATATCTTCCCCCAAGATTTGGAATTTGTCCACTTGCTTTTACTTATATATATACATATATACGTACACCCACAAAATAAAAAAAAAACTGAATATTCTCAAAATGGATGCGGTTTCTTCTTCGTCTTCGGTTATGTCTGAAGTCCGAACACCACCTGCAGAAGGAATTCCATGCAATTACTTTCTCTACCTTTCCTAATGACATGGATATTCAATATTTACTAGAGCCTATTACTCCAAATAAAACTAGCTGAGCTATCTGTTTTTGCACACTCAGAGACAAAAACAGTAATAACAAGAGGGTGTAATTTTTTTTTTATAAAAAAAACAAGAACTTGGGTTCAGTCAGATCTCAATCGCATTAGATGCGATTCCTTCTTTTTTGAACGCGATAAGATTCAAATCGCGTCAAGAGATTAAAGAAGCCAGAGGGCTTTGCTGCTGCGTATGGTCCAGTGATATGTCACTGGCCAGCCTAACTGTACGGAAATATATTAATATGTCCTGCCTATTGCTGTGAGGGTCAAGGAATCTCATTCTGCTCTTAAGAAATCAAAGTGTATCTCCTTTAGAGATCATCACTACTACAGGCTCCTGCTCTCATTCGTTTGTTTCCTTCTCTCATATCTTGTGGTGGCTAAAGGAACGGGTCATTCTCAAAAAATCTCAACTTTGGAGGGATATATTCCTTCCAACTGGCTTAACCCCACCATTGCTTTTCCTCCTACATATAAGGAGCTCTTCCTTCCTCTGAACCGAACCAAAACCAAACCGTCCCTTTTCTTCAAATCACCGTACACCTCTCTTTTTCACTTCAATAATTATTGAAACCGATCCCTCGGCTCCTAATTTCTACCAGCCAAAAACAAAAGAAAAGTTGGGAACTTTACTCTTCTCACCAATGGCTTCCACCTCTATCACCTCTTCCCGCAGCTCTAGCTCGTCATGGACCCCCAAGCAAAACAAACTGTTTGAAAGGGCTCTAGCTATATACGACAAGGACACTCCCGACCGTTGGCAGAACGTTGCCAATGCAGTGGGCGGAAAATCGGCTGAAGAGGTAAAGCGCCACTACGAGCTTCTCATTAGGGATGTCAATGACATTGAGTCAGGACGCTATCCTCATCCCAACTACCGTAAAAGCGGAAACAGCAACTGAAGGTAACAGATGATATCCCCTTTTCTACTTATCATCCATTGCTACCCAGGCCGGAGATTACATCTCAAATGCCTTATTGCCATTTCACTCCAAGATAAAGCATGTAGTTATGCAAATTCAGCTATTCAGCAAGAAAAAAAATGTCTAATAGGAAATCTAGTTTCTGACCAGAGTAACTAAGTTAAACGAGCATCATTAAGATTGAACACCATTGTTTTGTTTCCCCATTCCTCTTAAGCAGATCCAAATGTGGGGCCAAAAGCATTCTAGGAAAAGAGAAACACAAAAAGCTTGTTTTGTCAAACTCTTAAAACTGATCATTAAGCCACTCTCCAATGCCTGTTTTCTGTATAAACAAATTCGTAGACGGAAAAAAGCCATTGCCCTACAACCCTTCTGGATAACATGCCCCACCCTTGTCTTGCCAATTGCATAAACTAGTCCATCAAGACAGATAAACAACTGATCTCTCCAAATTTTCCGACAAGACGTTTTATGTCGGCATTGCTTCTCTTTTACTATCACCACCACCAGTTAAGTTCTAAATAAAGACATTAAAAAATATTAAGGCAAGGGAGGGGCCGTAATCTGAAGCTCAGTCGCTTACGACTGTCAATTGACTCGAATTTTCGGGAGTTTTGTCTCTTTTGTCTTTATCATATACCGATTTCATTGTCCTAATGTAGCTTCTTCTGGAATTTGTTTCTTGCAGGTTCCTCTGTAACTAGTATGCTTTCTCCAGAACCAAACACAAGGAACATCTAAGAACAAGATATTCCACTGTATTGCCTATGTATCTCTTTGTTTCTGTGTGGCTTCCCACTATGTAAGAATCCCGCATTTTCGTGCTAAGCTAATGATGTGAGTACTGATAATTGAGAAACCGGATCAAAATAACACACTCGATTTCATCGAATTTAAACCCTAATGGAACAAATCCATCCAGCAAAACTGAGATCGAATAATCAAAATCGGCGGAAATCTAGCGAACAGACGCAGAACTCCTCATTGCAGAGTTGCACTCACCTGGATATCTTGCTTCCATCGTGATGTCGTGAAATCCGCCATGGACATTGTAAAGCCGAGCTTTGAGATTGGAATGTAAACAGCGTTCGTCGTAGATGGGGGCATTTGACTCAAATGAACGCTTGGGTCGCATCAATTTCACGGCTATATCATCAAAAACATAACCTAACCTATTAATTTTTTTGAGAAAAGACCACATTACCTTTTGCGTGTAATTTTTTGGCTAAAAAAAAAATATCATTGCAACTTTATAATTAATTTTAAATACAGTTATAATTAATTCTAATTAAAAAATTTATCTGTCAAATTTAAAAAATAACTAAGTTTTTTTTCATAAAAAAAATGGTACATAAATTGTTAAAAAAAAATTATTTTTTTGAACGGTGTACCCGTTAAATTCATACGAGTCAAATGGATCATTTGAATAAAATGTCCCGTAAATTGGTCTATTTACATTTTAACTATATCCGTAACTTTGTTGCTATGGAAACGACAATATGCCATTGCCTACTTAATTAAGTATTTTTGTTCTTTGACAAAGATTGTTGTATTATTTTTTAGTTTATATATGCTCATTTTGCCAAAACAAAAGTAGAAACAAACGAATAGAAGGTAAAGTCTCGCAAACCAAATCCACAAAGAATGTAAAAAATTAATTTCATTTGTCATTATAAATTATAAAATTTTAATGTGATAAATGATTCAAGGATATCTTTCTGCATCGAATGCCAAGTCTACTATGCTAACAAATCGCTTTAATATTTGAAATCCGCCATGAAGCCAATTCTCTTTGAAAATTTTATCTAAGCATAAATACCCATCACGAAGAGTATTTAGTGTTTGCATAGCTCTCTCTCTCTCTCTCTCTCTCTCACACACACACACACACACATATAATTATATATATATAACTACTAGTTTTAATTATTTTTTACATTATTTTGTCATTTTAATTGAAATTATCCAATTCAAAAAATATAAAAATGGAATTATATTCCCATTTTTAAATTCAAAACATATTTATTGAAATTGAATAGCTACCAAAAACATCAATACATTTGTAAAGATATTATTTCATCCTTTGTAAAATTTTTAAAAAAAAAAATTAAAAAAACAACAACAACGAAGTCCCCCCGCGCTAGCTAAAGTACATTCTGATCTCAAATAAGGGCCCATATCTAAAATTTGGCCCATTTCTACCTTTTGATTGCTCTCCAAGCAAAAGAAAACTCGAGTCGACCGGAACACGCATATCCGACCTTTACATACATCCCCTTCGAAAATTACCGTTTAAACCCTAGCCTCCGTGGGGTTTATGGTCTCCTTCGTACGGAGAGCTAAACCCAGAATCGGCCTGAATCTTCGTGATATCGAACCCTTATTCTCCATACCCAGATCTCGAATTTTGAGTTTTGGGTGATAGAGAGCTTGTTTCTTCGTCTCCATCCATGTCTGCTTCCAGATTATGCTCTGCTGCGGCGGCAGCTGCGGCGTTCACTTCAGTGTCAATGTTTCAGAATCGTGCTTACGCTGACTCTCCATTTCGCTTTCCCTTCTACTCTTCCTCTCCGTCGCCTCCGCCGTCAAATTCTTCAACGGATCAGTCTTCGTCGAGCGCTAAGACGGAGGCTAAATCGGAGGCGGAGGAGCCAAGAGGGTCGGGTTTTGACCCGGAATCCTTGGAGAGAGGCGCTAAAGCTCTTCGAGAGATCAACAGCTCTCCCCATTCCAAACTGGTGATTAATCTCCCCGAGCCCCGAGATTCATTTTCCTCGTGTCGTTGCCTGTTGGAAATTCATTTTTTTTTTTACAAAGGTGTTGGAAATTCATTTTGTTCACGTAAATTTCGTGTCTTCGCCAGGTGTTTGATCTGATGAGGAAGCAAGAGAAAACTCGTTTGTCTGAACTAGATGCAGAGAAAGCTCAATATAAAGCTGTTCAAGCACAAGCTGACATTGTGAGTGATTCGCTCTGCCTTACTTTCTCCATAGAAATCCGAGTCCTGGAGCAATAGTATCTATATCTATTGTTTGTTGCTATCTGTCTTCTCCCGAGACAACTGCCTTCGTGTATCTGGGGATGTTAGAATTGTCTGTATCCAATCCTTAACATAGTTCCCCGCTTAAACGTCTCCCGCCATGTGATGTAGACCTGGCGGCTTGAAGTGACTAACTTTGTGGTTATCATAACATAAGTTCGATGCAAAATCCTTCACTTCTCTAACTCAGATCTTTGAAAACGGCGGTGATTGTGTGAATGGGATTTGAATTGGCAGGACAGACAGTGGAAATTGGCCGAAGACCAGAGAAATCTCGTGCAGCAACAAGCTCAAGCCAAAGCCCAAATGCTTCGGTATGAAGATGAGTTGACAAGGAAGCGACAGCAGGTACCTGTTTTGAAGTTTTGTCTTAAGAATATATGTCGTCATCACTGCTCCAATAAAAAAAAAATCTTTTTCTTGCTTGGTTAATTTGTAGACAGATCATGAAGCTCAGAGACGGCATAATGTTGAGTTGGTCAAGATGCAAGAGGAGTCTTCTACCCGGAAAGAGAAAGCAAGAATAGCCACAGAGGAACAAATCCAAGCTCAGCAGCGTCAGACGGAGAAAGAGAGAGCCGAAATTGTGAGGGAAACAATCCGTGTCAAGGCCTTGGCTGAGGCTGAAGGCCGAGCTCATGAAGCCAAACTTACTGAGGAGCAAAATAGAAGAATGCTTTTGGATAGGGTAAACGGTGAAAGAGAGAAATGGCTTGCAGCAATTAACACAACCTTTAGCCACATTGAAGGTATGAATCTGGTAAACTTTGTTCTAGAGATTTACTAATTATGTACTCCTCTTGCAAGTTCCTTCTCTCGTCAATTCTCAAGTTGTTTAGGGAAACTAAGGACTCTTCACGGTAATATCTTTCAGAGGCAACCATTTGGATGTTATTAACTTTTTCTTTGGAATAGTTTACGTGTTCTTATTGCTTTTACCTTGTTGTATTCTGAAACTGTAGCATTATACATTTCTTTGTTTGCTGTTATTGGGTGTTGACAGGGGGCTTCAGGACCCTATTAACTGATAGGAACAAGCTAATTATGACTGTCGGAGGAGCTACAGCATTAGCTGCCGGGGTTTACACGACTAGGTAGTTATCCCTGACTAGACAAACCATTTCCTATGTTGAGAAAGTACGTCTAGCAAGCCTTCATGCTTATGATTGATCAAATATTGTATCCGCTTCTGAAACAATATCATTTGATTTGTTTGGAGCAATTTGAACCCTTTTATCTATTGGTCTCTGAAGCCTAATTTAAATTTCTGTAACGATTCTTGGATTTACAACAGAGAAGGTGCTCGAGTTACCTGGGGTTATATCAACAGAATCCTTGGGCAACCATCCCTTATTCGGGAATCTTCCATTGGCAGACTTCCATGGTCAGGCACAATGTCTCAAATGAAGAATAAAATCTCTGGATATAGCACAGCAGCAGGATCTGCAGGAGGGAAAAAGCCCCTTGAAAACGTCATTGTCCATCCTTCCTTACAAAAGAGGATCGAGCATCTTGCTAGAGCTACAGCGAATACAAAGACCCATCAAGCGCCATTCCGCAACATGCTGTTTTATGGGCCTCCCGGTACTGGTAAAACTATGGTTGCGAGGGAGATAGCTCGGAAATCGGTGAGCCATTGGCTGGCCTTATCTGTTATTGCGTTCTTAATGAAGATGCAGTTTTTAGTTCTCTGTCTTTTATGGCTTCAAGACTGGCGACGGCATTCCATATTGAATATATGTTACATTGGGCTTCAGGGTCTGGACTATGCTATGATGACTGGAGGAGATGTTGCTCCCCTGGCTGCACAAGCTGTTACCAAAATCCATCAGATATTTGATTGGGCTAAGAAGTCCAAGAAAGGTTTGCTGCTTTTCATAGACGAAGCCGATGCTTTCCTATGCGAGTAAGATATGATTTTTATTTCTCTTATGCCCTTATTCACCCATATTAGGACTGTCTACTAGTTATCTGGTTAAAGGGTTTGCATAAGATAGGATAGCCAGGGAAGATGAATAGAGAGTCCTTTTGTTTTTAAGTGCTCTATTCTATACTTCGCTTCAACCAACCATCTGATCAACTGATATTCTTAGGACATGTGCTGTCTCCTCCTGACCAAGTTCGTTTCTAACTATCACATTGTTTTGTCTTGTGCAGGCGCAACAGCACTTACATGAGTGAGGCCCAACGTAGTGCACTGAACGCGTTGCTCTTCCGAACTGGTGATCAATCACGGGACATAGTCCTGGTCCTGGCCACTAACAGACCCGGCGATCTCGACAGTGCAATCACCGACAGGATTGACGAAGTGATAGAATTCCCCATACCCGGCGAAGAAGAACGTTTTAAGCTTCTAAGACTCTATCTGAACAAATACCTGTCCGGGCAAGACAATGGTGACAAGGACACTGAGCCCAGAAGATGGAGCCATCTATTCAAGAAGAAACCGAGGGAGATAACCATGAAAGAGGACCTCGAAGACGATGTGATCAGAGAGGCGGCAAAGAAGACAGACGGCTTTTCGGGTCGTGAAATAGCGAAGCTGTTGGCCGGTGTACAGGCGGCGGTGTACGGCCGGCCGGATTGTGCGTTGGATTCACAGCTTTTCAGAGAGATTGTGGATTACAAAGTTCATGAACACCACCAAAGGGCCAAACTTGCGGCTGAAGGCATCCAACCTTTGCCGCAGCTCGCCTAATCTTTCCTAATTTTTTTTTTTTTTTTTTTTTTTTTTTTTTTTTGAGGTTCCTTTCTTGGCTTAAGAGAAAGAACAAGAAATAGATTTGATTTTTTCCCCTTTCTTTTATCCATTTGGTTTATTTCGGAAGCTGTTAAATTTTGTGTAATCTTGATTGTTGTATGGGACATTTAGGTCTATTCATCAAGAAGAGAAGAATAAAGTTTGAAAACGAACCAAGGTTAGTTTTCTGTATGGGTCCATGAACACATTTGAAAAATGGGCTTGGGCTTCTAAATTCGGGCTCCTCTTTACTCAGCGGTCCGGTTATCTAAACCGGTTCTGAAATTTCTTTACTTCAGGAAGCGAGCGAAGAAAGAGGTCAACCGTGTCCTAGCTTCAGTCACGGGATGACACGTGGCGAAGACACACCGACAACGTCCCCGACAAAAGCGCCTATTCGCTCGCCACGTAACAGAGATGAAGCCACGTGGCGAAAAGCAACCGATTCTTGCGAAGCACCTACGCTCTTGGGAGGTCGTCTTCTATAACTTCCCTCACAGGAACAACACCAAAATTGCCAGAAACAAAAACAAAAACAAAAAACGGAAACATAGTAAAAAAAATGTTGAAGAATTAAAGGGGAGCATTACTTTTTTTGGGTGCGAAATGATGGGAAAAAGAGCGGCGGCGGCGGTGCTGGTGCTGGTGGTGATGCTGACGTGGCAGGATACGTGCCGAGGATTCACTGCGGAGGAAATGGTGAGGTTAGAGGCGGAGCACGCGAGAAACGCCGCTGAGACGGCGAAGCAAATAGCGGCGAAGACATTTGAAGAAGCGAAGGACAAGTCTGCGTCGTGGGGCGATTGGGTCTCCGACAAAACCTCCACGTGAGTCTCGCACATATTCTTAAACTGCAATGGAACTCTTTGTTGTGCTTGGTGTATATGTGTGTATACACCTTGATAACTTGGTGTATTGCCATGTATTGAAAACGTAAAGCTTGTGGTATTCCGTAGAGCCATATGGATTCAGATTCATACGGTTGCATCGAGCATATATAGTCACCATGGTCGTGTCGAAATAAGATTAATCTAAAGGTTGTAAGAGCATCATGATAAGGTTGTAGAAAATATTAATTTTAAGATATGATTAGAAATAATAATGGATATAATATTATATCAAATATTGTGTATCGATCTTATTTATTTCTATTTTTTTTTATTTGTCTCATAGTTTTCCTATAAATATGTGAGTCATTTTCATTGTAATTCAACAAGAAGAAGAAGAGATGTAGCAATAAAAGTAATTCCGTTCTTTTCTATTTGTCTTATTTTATTTCCGCATTTTATTTTTCTACATGGTATCAGAGCCTGGTTCGATTTGCTCTATATCTTTTTTTTATCAATCTCTTTTTTTTTTTTAGTTTTGGATATTCATATATCCAAATCGTTCAAAGAAAAGTAAAAACCCAAAATCAAACGAGGTGTTATGACAAAAAGAAGTCAAACCTAAAAACTCTAAGATCAAACGAGGTGCTATGACAAAAAGAGTTAAAGGTAGAATTTCAAAGTCAAGCGAAGTGATTTGAAAATGGGTAATACTCTCTAAAAGAATTAAATTTGTGTTTATGAATTTTTCAAAAGACAATGAAAATATCTATGGGTTTTTATCGCATTATCTTTTCAAGATTGATTTTTGCATTCTTTCAAAATCAATCTTGAGGAGAATGTTGAAATAGGAAAATAAATATGTGATTGAAGGAAATATTAATTTTAAGATATGATTAGAAATAATAATGGATATAATATTATATCAAATATTGTGTATCGATCTTATTTATTTCTATTTCCTTTTTATTTGTCTCATAGTTTTTCTATAAATATGTGAGTCATTTTCATTGTAATTCAACAAGAAGAAGAAGAGATGTAGCAATAAAAGTAATTCCGTTCTTTTCTATTTGTCTTATTTTATTTCCGCATTTTATTTTTCTACAGTGTTTGTATGTGTATCCATATACACGTGTCTGGATACATATTATTCGTTGATTGGTTTATTTGATTTCGCTGAGTAGAGGATTTGGAAACAAGAAAGAAGAAGCAAAGGAAGCGGTGGACAGCGCAAAGAACTATGCATACGACAAAGCAGGTCAAGTGAAAGACTTTGCGTACGAGAAGGGTGATCATGTTATAAGGATGGCAACGGACATGAGCCAGGAAGCTAAAGAAAGGGCATACGAAGGAGCCAAACAAGGGTCGAGGAGTGGTAAAGATATGGCAGAAGACAAAGCATACGATGCCAAAGAAAGCATGGAGAAGGCTATGGATTACGGGAGAGAGAAAGCGAACAAGGGTTACGAGGCCATGGAAGGATCGGTTGAGTACGCGAAAGAGAGATCGTTCGAAGCCAAGGATGGCGCGGGAGAAGCGGCTAGAGCTTTCGAAGAGGCCATTGAAAAGGTCGGGGAGAAATATGGTGAAGCCAAGGAGACGATGACCCAGAAATCTAGAGATGCTTACGAGGCTGCAAAAGAGAAAGCTTCTCAGGCTGCTGGAGAGTTGGGTTCCGAGATGAGACATCGAGGTGCCGAGCTATGAACATATAAAACTATGTATAACACTAGCACATATATGTCTGAATGTATGTATGTATATTCCCACATGTAGTGGCAGGTCTTGATGATGTTAGATTTCAAGAACTGTCTACTGTTACTTGCACGCAGGTTCTGAAATGAAATCCGAGTTTCATCTTTATGTTCTACTTCTGCAATGTGTAAGATTCTGCAAGATTAGGGCTTTTGAGTATATATGATCTTACATCTGTTTCTTCCTCGCTGCTGCTTGCTTATTATTGTTGTGCATCCAAACTTTGAACACTTGTCGTCTCACATTGATCTGAGAGCAGAACCGTTGAAGTTCTTCATCGTCTTGCTTGGTTATTCTCCAACCGATCTTGTCCGCAAACTCCTGCATCTTCTCCTTCTGTTCTTGGTTGAACTTTGTCCTAAACCTCTTCCTCGGCTGCTGAAGCTGATCGATTCCATTAGCACTCAAGGACTGATGGAACTTGTTGAGATCCTCCGTCGATGACTCCGCCGGTCCTCCACCGCCGCCTCCTCCGAAACTCATCATGATCGGAGACGCGTGGTGGTGGAGGAGGAGAGGCGGAGGCGGCGGCTTCCGCGGAGGAGGGAACACCTGGTTCCTCTGAGAGCTCACTTTCCCGGTGGCGGCGACCACGTTGTAGTGTCCGAACGTGTTGAGATTCAGCGTCAGTTCGCCGTCAACTTCTCTTCGGTGGAAGCTCCGGTGACAGTCGGAGGCCGCGCACCGGAGAGATTCCGGCGTATCCCCTTCGCCGGCGGGCATGAATTCGCCGCAGCCGTCGACGACGTGGCCGCCGGAGTTCGCGGCGTGGTTCCGTTGGCATTCTCTGTATCTCACCTTCTGCTGCCGCAGGTGATGGTGGAGATGGGAAGGTGGAGAAGGTCTTGCGTGTGATCTGGGAAGAGGAGACACGGGAGTTGCAGAGACCGGTTCCGGTTCCGAGTCCGAGTTCAGATTCGGGTCGGAATCTCTGCTCGTGGGTTTGCTCCTCTCGCTGACTCCGTGGTGGATAGGCGGCGGAGGAGGAGGACGGTGGTGATGGTGGTATAGGGTTTGATGATCAGTTGCTTGTTTTTTTCTTCTTCCATGGTGATCAGTGGATGAAGTGTAATACCTGAAGGAGCTTGGCATCTCCATCTCCCTCTCTTTCTCTCCCATTTCCATTTCCTGAGTCTCTCTCTCTATTTGTGAGATCAATTCCTGATCTTTGAGCTTTGGTTTCTCGAATCAAACCCTAATCTTTCGCAAAGCTCAAACCTTTTTGGTGATCCATCAAAACCCTAGCTGTAGATGAAGAGAAAACACCAAGCTTTGATCAGCAAATGATGAGCAGCGGAGCTTTTAAACTCTGACTTTGACTTTTTGATAAATTTGTTTCCTGTGTAAACCCACCAAACCTTACTAATTTCAACTCTACAAGCACATAATCAAGGAAAAATCAACCGACCCACTTAGAAAGCGCCAAAACCCAGCACGAAACAAAGATAAAGCACGGATCTTTACCATGAAAAGCAGTGGAGAAGAAGACCCCAATCTAGATTCTAAGTTTTAGAGAGAGAGGAGGTTTCCTGTGGCGCATCAATGTCCGAGAGACAATCGAACGAGGGAAATGGTGAAGCAAGTGGGCTTGGTCCGTGCCTGACCATACAGAACACAGAGTCCACTAACAAAACGAGAGAGAGAGAGGGAGAGATTTGCGGAGATGTAGCAGACAGCCACAGCCACGTTATATCGTCAAATCTCTATCACAGGCCCTGCACGCTCTGTGATGGTGCGTATCTCTGCGTATTTACACCACTATGTTAAAACGTGTGGCTCTAAATTGCACTGCACTCCCCCCCCCCCCTTCTACTGTCATTCACATTTTGGTCCACGATTAAATGGAGATTTTTTAAATTTCATCGCATAATAGATATGTTCGTTACAGAAATTACATCAGTCGGGGCTAGGCAAGAGAGCCGTAACCATACGTAACGTGTATATAGACAGTTGAGTTGTAAGAATGTCAAATGGCTTCTTTCATTATCAGATAATCTCGTAATGGGGCTGGTGTCAATGTCTATAAACTAGGGATGTCAAATGAGCCGGTTTGGACCAACTCGTTTCGAGTCAGCTCATTTTTAACCCAACTCATTAAGCCCATTTTTATTTGGGCCACAAAATTCCTAATTCAACCCAACTCGCTTAACTCGCGAGGCGGCTCATATTTTTCTGAATACCTAAAAAAAATCATATCAAATTATATAAAATTATATCCAAATGATATATCAACATAAAAAGAACATATCAATACATTCAAATCATACTTATATTCACAATCACAATCCATATACAAAAAATCATTTTCAAATAGATAAAATCATAATTCATCCATATACAAAAAACCATTTTCAGATCCTAATACATCCATATACCATTAGACCCTAATCCATGTACAAAAAATCATCTTCAAATCCGAATCTATATAAAAAATTATCTCCAAATCAAAATATCATACCAATAATATCAACACTTTCAAGTTTCAACATATTTTTTTTTACTCCAGCTTCCGAGCCAGCTCGCGAGCCAGCCGAGTTAGCTCGTTTGGGTTCAGATATTCTTGGTTCGGCTCGATAAAAAAGGAGTCAATCTCGAGCTCGCGAGAGCTCGGCTCGTTTTGATATCCCTACTATAAACCATGATGATGATGATGATCAATGTGATCCATTTACACGTCTTTTCGTCTCTTTTGTAATTCAAATGTATTTGTGTCAAGACCTTGTTTTTTTTTAAAAAAAAATACCTTTATATTTTTGTATATTTTTTTCTTCGATTTTCTTGGATCCTAATATGCACTTACGATGCAAAAAAATAAAAAAAGATTTCTTCAAAATTGTTGTAATTACAGTTCATTATGAAAAAAAAAATCCAAAATGCCTCGGACTAGTCACATGCAACATCTGCAAATGACGTTTTCTTGAATGTTTTGAGATCAAAACAAATATATAACCCAATTACAAATTGGAAAATTACACATACGCGTCACAAACAGAAAAGGAGTCCAATGTAAGAATTAACTCACAAAACCTGAAAAAAAAAACCAAATTCCACAACCAACTGCTAAAACCAGCCCTAATTTAGGTTTTGTGTATTTTTTTTTTAAATCACAAACAGCTAAGTAGGTTAAAGTTAAATAATATACTAAATGTTGTACCCGATGAATATCTTTCTATAACCTGGACAAATACATAGAATACAATTCGCTTTTTCCCTAATCAAGATATATTTAAATAGCTTTTTATACTTAAAGATAATATTCATCGTTATATTAATAATTAATTTAGTAATTTATTTTAGTATAGTTGGACCACGTGGCAGCAGAATCTTTGCTTTCTTCATCTGCTGAATATGTCTTGTAGTTTAAATTATCCATAATGACAAACAGTTGTGCAACAATTTCCGAGTTATCAAGTTGTGGGGAGATAGCGATTATAATAATATTTTATATAATGTTGACCTGATCAATCATCGCATCATTTTAAAATTAATCTGGAATTAGATGCGCTTCATTCATCTTAGTTAATGCATTATGCATGCGTTCACGACAATGCCACGTGGCAAAAGCCCGTCCTCTTGTCTCGCATCCCTTGACCCGAATTAAACAAAGCCCTAGTTAATTGTCTCCCCAATTGAAATTTGTCGATTTGTTGTTTTTCTCTCTCTCGAAATTTTGTGCAATTTTAAGGCATTAAAATATACTAATAAAAATGGTGATTAGATTTGATCAATCTCACGTTTAGTATGAAAATCAAAAAAATAAAAAGTACTCCCTCCGTTTTTTAATAGTTGACGCTATAAACAAAATTTTTTGTTTTAAAATAGTTGTCATTTTAGATTTTGTAGGTAAAATTTTAAAATAAATTCCAATTTTATTCTTAATTAAAATTAATAAATTTCAATAAACTTAATAAAATATTAATTATATTTCAACTTTAAAGGTATACATGACTTTTTTGTAGTTTCTTAAAATTGTAAATAAATAAATAAAATGTCAACTATTATGAAATGGAGGAAATATGCGTTATTTAACGGCCCACACATACCAAGAAACCACAGAACTCTCATATAATAAATAAACACGTTTCTAGTTATATCACATACATATGTCTAATGGAAATAGAATGGTTGAATTATTTGACAAGAGATTACAATTATCACTTTAACAATGTTTTTTTTTTCCCTATAATGGGCGTTATACCAACTTACCAAGAATTAGAATCAAGGCCACGGAACAATACGATATACGGTCCAGTAAGACCAGTGGTAGAGAAACGGCCCATTTGTATAATACGGCCCATTTATAATAAGGCTCGATATGGCCCGAGGATCACTCACTCATCCATTTTGTTAATCGCCAAATTGAATGCTAATTATATTTAATGCTAGGGTGATTATACGTCACACCTTTTGATAATTCTTCTTTTCCCACCAAATATTAAATGTTATAAAATGGACCGAAAGTCGTAACTTAATTAAACGGACCGAATATATAACGTAGTGTTTTAATTAGACTAGCGGTGAACCGAGTCCATTCTGCATTGCAATAAATATTATGTCCACCCTTCAATTAAAACCGAATATAAAAGCAATCTACATTGCTTTGAGAGATGTTTGGGTCCAACTTCCATTTAATCCCTCAAAATTGCATGTTTAAGGAAATGGGTCCATTTGATTATATAGATTTCGTACCTAAACAATTATAAAGATAACACGCAAATCCAAATGACAGGAAATAACTTTGATAAAAATCTTATACATATATGTACACAAGCAGGAGTCTGACCAAATTTAGAATTTGACATTTGCCTTTGTAGTTACTTACACTCCATTACATCCCCACCAACATATAATTCTTTGCATTTTAGAAACTATAAAAAATATTATTACCCGTTTTTTTCTATCATGTTTTCCAATTTTCAACCCAAACCTTGTGTAAATAAAAACCCAACAATGCATACAATATCTACCTTGCCCTTCATATATATATATATATATACACAACTTAGGGTTTCATTTAATTACAATTGGTCCTCATTTTAATTTTCACGATCTATAAAAATTTTCCCTTCACCATGAATAACCTTTCGAGAATTCTCATGATCTCCATGTTAGGCATGTTCTTGTTTTGGAAATCTTGCGAGGCCACGGTATCATGCAGCACGGTCATAAGCGATCTACAGCCATGCGTTAACTACCTGGTTAACGGGAGCGGGGACCCACCCACGAGTTGCTGTGCCCCCCCCCCCGCCGATAAAAAGGACGTTTGCAAATGCATCAAATCGGTGGCTAACGGCGTTACCGTTAAGCCCGAATTGGCTAAGAACCTTGCCAACAACTGCGGTGTTAAAACCGACGTCTTGGTGTCTCCCGACACTGACTGTTCCACGTACGTTCCTTATAATTATATGTGTTTTTTTTTTTTGGACTGTGATTGGTGTATTATTACTCGGTCTTAAATCATCCGAAATTTTTTATAGTTAGTTATATAACAAAAACATATTTATGTCCACTAAAATTTTTTTACGTTCGTATAGGGTGTGAAATTAAAATTTCTAAGGGTTGAGAATATATATATATATATATATCCCATATCTTCACTTTGGATATATATATATATATATATAATGTTGGTATGTCATAAGTTGCATTCGTGTTAAATTGGGGAAGAATCTGAAATGATTTGAAACAATTTTATGTATTATATTCATGAAACAAAATGGAGAAATGAAGAAAAAAATTATAATAAACATAACCCCTTGTCAAATCAAAACATAATAATCAGTTGCACATTCTAATAATTCATCAATATATTGACTGTTTTTATATTCATAATTTTTGTGTTACTGCAGGATAAATTGACGGTGATATGCAAAAATCGATCGATGGAGCAATGTTCCTAAATTATCGTTCCCTTATAGACATGCGTTGTTTGTACAAATAAAGACCTATTGTTGGGTCATGGTTGTGTTTGTATAACTTTGGTCATGTATTCTGCATATTAATCCATCATTTTTTTTCTACAAACGTTGCTGTTCATGCTTTTATTTTGTCATATATATATATATATATAATTAAGTACAAAGATGAATAGAATTTTGTGGGATAAATGAATTATGCGTTATAGATATTTGGTTGGAATTAATACACTTTAGGTTTATAAGATTTTGTATTATTGATTCATAATGTGTACAAAGGTTTATATACACGTTACAGAAGAGAATAATAAGGAAACAAATCAATTTGGGTAAGATATTCATTGATCTTAGTATATCACTATCACGCCCCCGCAAGATCGGTGTAGGAGGAGAGGCCGATCTTGGAACGAAGTAGTTCGAACCGCTGACGAGGAAGTGGCTTGGTGAGTCCATCTGCTAATTGATCGGAGGAAGAGACATGTGACACCCGAAGTTGCTTGGCTTGAACTAGACCCCGAATAAAATGATAGTCGATTGCAACATGCTTCATACGGGAATGGAATACCGGATTTGCCGAAAGATACGTAGCTCCAATGTTATCACAATATATCACCGGAATGTCGGGAATAGGAATGCCAAGCTCGGTGAGTAAGGAGACAAGCCAATGAACCTCGGATGCAGTTGAGGAGACAGCCTTATACTCAGCTTCGGTGGACGATTTAGCCGTGAATCACTGCTTTTTCGAAGACCAAGAGATAGGGTTACTCCTGAGATAGACTATGTGTGCTCCAGTGGATGTGAAATCATCTCGGTTTCCTCCCCAATCGGCATCCGAGTAAGCATGTAGCGTAAGAGGACTTGAGATTGAATCCTGATAATTGATATATAACAAATTAAAAATATTAAAAACAAGTGACATGAAATATATTTAAATACGATATGACCATCGCAAGGGAATCGACGTTCTTTCGGAATAGTATTATAACGCGTAGGGTAAATAAAACCACATAAAATTACGAATTCTCTTATGATGCCGAGAGACCGAGAACCATTGAGATATCGAAGAACACACTTTAATGCTTGCCAATGGTCAGTGGTCGGAGACTGCATGAACTGAGCAAGCTTGTTAACAGCGAAAGCAATATCCGGTTGTGTGAATACAAGATATTGCAGGCTGCCCAATATTTGACGATACTCAGAAGGATCGTCGAGGGGAGAACCCGAACCGATGTGCAACGCCGAAGTCGACGGTAGAGGAGTCGAATCTGGCTTGGCGTCAGCCATGTTGTGTCGGTGAAGAAGATCTATGAGATACCGGTGTTGATTGAGCATAAGACCATTCGAACGGCGGTTTACTTCGACACCAAGAAAATATGACAGGGCACCGAGATCTTTCACTGAGAATCGAACCGCAAATGTGGAGATGAATGTCTGTACTGCCTTAGGGTCATTTCCTGTAAGGATGAGATCATCAACGTAGACAAGGAGGTACATGATCACCTTATCTCTCTTGAAGATGAAGAGTGATGTGTCGGACAGTGAGTTGGTGAACCCAAACTCAAGGAGAAAGCTACATAGCTCGTTGTACCAAGCACGGGGTGCTTGTTTGAGACCATATATGGCTTTATGTAGCTTGCAAACATAGGAGGGCCGATCATTGTCTACAAACCCCGGAGGTTGCATCATATAAACATCATCTTGATGCGTCCCTTGAAGAAATGCATTATTGACATCAAGTTGTCGGAGAATCCAACCTCGGGAGACTGCAATGCTACGCACAACTCGTACGGTTGTGTGCTTGATTACCGGACTGAAAGTATCGGTGTAGTCAATCCCCGGTCTTTGGTGAAAGCCTTTGGAAACCAATCTTGCTTTGTACCTATCAACACAACCATTAGGAAGACATTTTATCCGAAAAACCCACTTACATCCGACAATGTTGTAGGAGGATTTAGCCGGAACAAGACTCCATGTGCCGTTGCGTAGCAAAGCATTGAATTCCTCCGTCATTGCACTTCTCCATTTTGGATCCTTAATCGCCTTTGATACACACGTAGGTTCCATGTCCCGGGTTGTTTCGACGGTTGAGTTGAGAGACAACTTCGTGTTTGGTTTGGATATTTGGTTTTTGGAGCGTGTGGTCATGGAATGGGTATTTTGTGGTGGTTGTGGTTGTGGTAAAGGTTCGGGTAGCATGGGTGATGCAGGGTGAGATGGTAATGGTGATGACAAAGTGGTCGGAGAAGACGATGGCAACAAAGGAGGTGTAGGGGCCGAACTTTCAGCGTTGCTTACCGGTGAGGGAATCACAACAAGGAGCTCCGGTGATGAGGTGTGTGTCGATGGCCAGATTGGAGTAAGAGACGACGTTGTGAAGGATGGAGACACGGAATCGAGCTGTTGAGAGGAGCTCGAATGGAGACGAGTAAAGGGGAACTCGGTTTCTACAAATTCAACTTGGCGGGACACATAGAGGCGAGAAGAGGAGACATGAAGACAAAGATAAGCACTTTGTGTAAGAGAATAACCAACGAACATACAAGGCGCGAAACGAGGTTCAAGTTTGTGACGAGCATATGGTTGAAGCCACGGAAAGCAAAGACACCAGAACACCCGGAGCTTGATATAGTTCGGCGGCGTTTGAAAGAGAACTTCAAACGGTGAACGTCCACCAAGAACCGAGCTGCACAAGCGATTGATCAAATATACGACAGTGGGAAAAACATACGTCCAAAACTCGGATGGGATACTCGCACGAGAGAGAAGGGTTAAACCCGTTTCGACAATGTGTCGATGTTTGCGTTCCGAGATCCCATTGTGTTCGGGCGTATGTGGTGGGGAAGTGAAATGAGAAATGCTATGAGAGGAGAGAAAATCTTTGAGAGCATTATATTCCCCGCCATTATCCGAGTATAAGGTGACGATTCTTGATTGAAATCGATTTTCAACAAGAGCTTTGAAGCGCTTAAAAATTGAGGAGACATGACTTTTATGCCGTATGTGATATAGCCACGTGTATTGTGTGAAGTGGTCGACAAATATGACGTAATATTTCAATCCATCAAAAGATTGAACCGGGGATGTCCAAACATCTGAGAATAAAATATCAAGAGGTCGTGATGAGGTAATCGAAGAAACGGAAAATGGGAGCTTGTGACTTTTATTCAATGAGCAAGGTTCACAAGACATCGGTAAAACAGAATTTTATGATAAAGGTAAAGAAAAACGAGAAACAATACTCTTAAGAACGTCCAAAGACGGATGACCAAGCCTAGAGTGCCACTCGGCAAAAGACGTCTTGACACTAGAAAGTGCAAGAGCCGAGAGTTTATTCAAAGAAGACGACGATAAGGAGCGATCCGGCCAATGATACACACCATCATGCAGAGGTCTGGTCATGAGTGTTGCTCCCGTGTTGAGATCCTTCACCTGAAAGAAACGTGAAAAGAATTCAACCGATACATTGTTAGTTTGACAAAGTTGGTTTATGGATATGAGGTTCTTATGCATAGAGGGGACAAAGAGAACATTGTCAAGGGTTATATCACGAGAGGAAAAGGGAAGAGATGCGGAACCCGTGTGTGTAATCGGAAGGCCGGTGCCATCTCCTATGACGACTTCATCACCGCCTTGATATGGAGTGTGTAGCGACAGATTCGCAAGGTCGGTGGTGATGTGATGAGAGGCACCCGAGTCTAGGAGCCAAGAAGGGGAAGACAAGGCAGCCGGATGAGCCGATGGTTGCCAAGGGGTTGAGTTCGGCGAGGAGCGGCTATCACCTTGGTTGCGATTGAGAGTAGGAAGTAGGCGACAAGTTCTCGCGCTGTGACCTTGAGTACCGCACAATTGGCATTTGCCAAGGTAACCACGAGAAGCACCGCGAGTGTGCAGTGGGCGGTGAGAAAATGCGGTTTGGCGTGAGGGGCGCATGTTGGCATTGGAGCGAGGGCCGGTATTTCCCGATGAGCGCCATGAGGAGCGATAACCAGACTGTGCAGTGAGGGTTGTGACTGGATTATCCGGGAGAGATGCCGCAATGAGGTCGACATCATGACTAAGGAGCTTTTCATGCAGCTCGATGAAGGAGATTGCCGTATCCCGAGCAAGGACAATATCCTTGATCGGTTTATATTCATCGCCAAGACCGCCGAGAATGAGATCGATTAGATCTTCATGATCTAAAGGCTTGCCGAGGAGAGCAAGTTCATCCGCTTTTGCTTTGAAGAAATGCATATATTCATCCACCGTTTGTGTACATTTCATGTGACGACGCATTGCATCCTTGATCAGCTTAACGTGTCCACGGCTCGACCGTCCGTAGGTCTGAGCTAGCGTTGTCCAAGCAGCGCGTGCGGTTGTAGAGGAGGCAACAAGGGCCTGGCATGATGGAGAGAGAGGGCCGAGAATGGCTGAGAACACAAGGCGGTCCTGTCGGAACCAAGCCGTGTATGCTGGGTTTGGCGATACTACACCAGCGACAGTGACAGTTGGCGCAGGGGCTTGTGTTGGATCGAGAAAAACGTCGAGATCGTACCCTTGTAGAAAGGTTCGGATCTGAATGCTCCATGTGAGGTAGGTTGACGGCGTGAGTTTCGACACGTTCAACGTGTTGATGTGGAGAAGAGGACCATCGGCAGTGTATGGTGTGACATTGTCGGTCGGAATTGTAGCCTGGGCAGAGGCAGCGTTGGAGTTGCTGGTCATGGCGGCGAGAGGATGTTGACGGCGGCCAAAAAACTTTGAGAAGATAGGGGTAGATGTATCTTTCGACAATTACGGCTCTGATACCATAATACACTTTAGGTTTATAAGATTTTGTATTATTGATTCATAATATGTACAAAGGTTTATATACACGTTACAGAAGAGAATAATAAAGAAATAAATCAATTTGGGTAAGATATTCTTTGATCTTAGTATATCACTATCACGAATAAAACAATCCTTAAATATTAAAGGTAAAATAACAAAAAAAACATTATGAAAAGGATAAATATTCTTCACATGCAGTGGCAGGGAACGGTAACAGAGGTGAGCAGTAGTGGCACACGAGGGGGGCCAATTGACGGTCAAATTTCCCAGACACAATCTGAGCATAATACGACAAATTTCTCTATTTGTATCCCACCACCCTTGCGGATATTTTCTCGCCGATTTCTTTTTTTTTTTTTGTGTGGAAGAAAAATTCATTTATTTTTGCTGGATTCGATCTCAAGTTTTACAGGTTTTTTATATATAGATATATATACAAATTTTTATGTCTTCAGATAGTCTATTTGTCGTGACAATTTATTTAAAACTTATCGTTACCAAAAAAAAAACTTAGGCTCCAAAAACTTAGAACATGGTCAAATTAGAAGTGCAGACATCATGAAAAAGGCTATATATGGTACGTATCATTAATCCAACTTTCAAAAAGCTCTGAAAAGATAACCGAAGTGGATGCAAAAATAAAAAAACATGAAAGAAAAACAAACTAAATAATATAATTAAATATATAAAAGAAAGGGGAAAATAAAGGGTTTGACCAGGCAGAAGACCGGCGAAATTCGAACCGACGTCGTTTCGACATCCCATCAATCTTGACTAGTAAAGCTGATCGGCGACGTCAAGTCTCCAGGGGAGAAAAGAAGCCGCTGCGGTGGCGTCGGAATCACAGTCTCTGATGTCCTCGACGAAGATGTGATCGTTCGCCGCCGGCGAGTAATAGCTGCAGGGAACTCCCTGCGTCGCATGGTGGTGCCACGTGGACGATGATGATGATGAATCGTAGTATTGATTGTAGTTATAATTTGAACCTGTGTTGTACATTTGATGGTCCGACATCGGAACTCCTCCCACCGCCGCCGCCGCCTCCGATGACACTCCGCCGGAGGTCGCTTTTCCCGCCGTCGCACGCCTCTCTTCCTTCTTGAACCGGATTCCACACGCATTACATAATGACTACATTGCATTATTAAAAAAAAAAACATGAGAGAATGCTTTTTAAAACATATATTCATCAAGGGTCCATATTATATGGACATTTTTATATGCTGCAGAGTTGTATAATGATATATAAATATAAACGGGGGGTATATATATATATTACCTTGGGGCCTCTTGGACCGTTCCTCCAGAGAGGAGTGGTTGTGGTGTCGCAGTTAGCACACCGGCGGGCGAGGCCCGGATCGCCGCCGCGGCCGTTACTTCTGTGAGAATGTTGAGGCATATGCGACGCCGTTTTACTGTTGCGACCGTGCAGCAGATCCGGCCCAAAGGCAGGCGTAGAAGAGGAGCTGAATCGGCGCTTATGATGATCTTCTTCGGTGATTAGACGAGTGGAGGGCGTTCCAAGGGAGAGAGTGCAATCAACAGAAGAGTAGGGGTCGTCCTTGTGGTCGAATACGTCGTCGTTTTCGGACGGGAAGAACATGGAGAAGGAAGGGTTTTCTTGGTAGGAGGTCGAAGAAAACATGCCCATCATTGTATTCTGCTTAGAACCCTAAGTGCTTCCGACCAAAATACTTGAAGGGTTCTTTCGTTATTACAGAATGGCCGCGACTTGGACGTGGAGTGAAGAGTGTAATCGAGAGAGAGAGAGAGAGAGAGAGAGAGAGAGAGAGAGAGAGAGAGAGGGTGTTGTTGTGGTGGTGTTGTCTTGTAGCTTTTATAGCGTGAAGAAAATGGCGAAGGACGAGTCAGCAAAACTGGCAGTCCACGTTGCTGTTGTTAAATGCAAGACACGACGTACATACAATTACACGTATATATATATAGAGAGAGAGAGACGGTTGTACGTACGCCTCTTATGTATAAAAGCATATTATTTAATTCTCGACCAAACATTTAATTACCATTATTTTGTATATCACTTTAACTTTTTATTTTGGAAACAGAAAAAATCCAGTTTTAAATCACAATGTATGATATGATATCCCCATATATTTGTGTCAAAAATGGTCCAAAAGGAGTAACCCAACCAAACTGGTTGGTCTTGTCCATGTTCGGTTACTCATGCGAGAAACCTATAATCAACCAATCTTATGTATCAATAATTATAAATTAATACTATAGTTATGGATATATAATATACTTTACACTGTCGTAGAAAGATGTACACCAACACACCAATGCATGTATGGAATGATATTAGGCAACAAAGAAACACAAAGTGATTGTAAAAATGATGTTAATTTCCACATATACATACACATATATATCGTTTTATATTTAGCAATATTATATATATATATATATATATGCGGAAGAAGTGATAATTATCTGCAGATGGAGTTGGTCAAAAGAGCCCCACGTGACTGAAGAGAAGTAACAGTCTCCTTCTAAGGATCTTCCAAGTCTCTCAACAGTCCAAGACCATCTGATTAGACCCTCTCCTTATCTCTCACGTCACGATTCTTCCCAACCAATATAATATATGATCCATTGAATATGTTTTGGACCATGCATTCAAATGACATAACGCTGTTACTAATCATGGGAATTGGATCTTCACCTAAATATTCAATTATGGCAAAAAATAAATAAATATTCAATGATGGGTAATATGAGATTTTGGTCGTTGGGTTCGAGAGGATAGTTAACGAGAGACAATGTCAGAGGTAGGGGGAAGAAAGGGGCAAAAAGGTAAAGGAGTATATATATATATACATATATACGTATATAGACTCAAGTGAGAATATACTTTGCAATGATCAAAGGCAAGTTGTGGTGGGTCTTTATTTGGCTTGACGAGAGAGATATCCTATTGATCAGTCAAAGAAGGAAACTCTAAACCCCAAACAAAAAACAATAATAAAGAAAAAGGAAAAAAAAAGTTAAAGGAGAACAACTCAGATACTCTCCATTTTCTCCTACTTATAGCAGAAATTGTATTCTATTTTTAAAAAAAAATGTTATGATAATTATAAATGATCGCATTATTTATAACTTTCTCTTATGTATGAAGCATCAACGGCTGTCTGGGATCATAAAATAATTTAACCCATGTTAAAATTTAATGGATACTTTAATGTTTGCAAATAGCGTAGTAGGATGCATACAACACTTGAATTTATCAGAACTAAATGACTTGTAAAGATTGTATGTGGAGTTTGATGACCGAATATTTTGAACCAAATTGCAGATTAATCTCGAGACTGAAAATTAGTCATGTGAATTGGATTATACGTTTTCTCTCTAAATTACGATTTACATCTGTTTTACCGGTTAAATTATCCAATTTTAAATACGTGAAGTTGATACTCTAATCTAACAATAAATAGGTGGAAAATATCAAATATACTAAAAAAAACAGGACGCAAAACTAGATGCGGCTTAAAGATTCAAAGCAACAAAAAAAGGAAACCTTAACCCCGAAGAGAATGTGATCATAATGATAGATTCAAAGGGAAGAGAGAGAGAGAGAGAGAGAGAGAGAGAGAGAGAGAGAGAGAGAGAGAGAGAGAGAGAGAGAGAGAGAGAGAGAGAGAGAGAGAGAGGAACAAGGAGAATAATTAGATTGGTGTTGAGATGACCACCGCTTTCCGAAAAGATGCCTCTTTCCCATGTTTCTGTAGAACACGACACCCTAAACTACGATTACCCCAAGACACCAAGTGTTAGGTTCTGCAATTAACAATACATGATCTGCCTCTTCAATATTCACTTGAGATCCAATCTTTGTATGTATGTGCCACTACTTCGGCATTTATACTTTATTATATATCAAATAAACATATCAAACTTATATTTTACAGGAAACCGTATTTCTTTAGGATTTTCACAATTTACGTAGCAGATATCATTCATATATTATATAATCCGTCATACAATACAATACAATACAATACAAACCCTCCATTTATTTATTTATGACTTCTCGGGAAAAAAGAAAAAGAGAATTAGGAGATTGACGATTAAGTGTCTATCTGTCAATCAAGCGCCACGTGGACGTCGTGCATGCATGCATGCAGAGGCAAGTGTACTGATCAAGGCGACGTAATGTAATTAATTACGGATCTACCACGAGCTTTTGGAATCGTATCCAAGACTTGCGACAAGGAAAACAAAAAAGAAGAGAAAGGAAAAGGGGAAAACATTCCTCAAAAGCAACAAGAGATCCAACTGGGGGATGTCTTTTCCTTTCTCTGAGTCTGTTTTCTCCCCATTAGTTTTTGACCATTTGTCTTTTTTATGACGTACGGTCGACTCCTTGATTTGATATGATGTTTGCTTGCTCCACATTATTTAAACAGAGATAAAAGTGTTTCGAATTCTATTATATTTTTCGTTTTTTTTATACATGATTTATCTATGTTCGATTAAAATATAATCATATATTACTCCATTTGAATCTATGAACATGTAAATACAATTAGCGGATATTTTTTTCCAATTTTAAAGTTTATGCTGAATCTACCCATTTCAACAAAGTAATTACGATAATAGAAATATTCTGTTCTAACTAGTTTTAAAAAAATAAGATCTGTATACTATTTTTTTTTAACGACAGAGAATAGAGTAGTGGGCCTGCGCCATACCAACCTTTTTGTTTATTATTATCATTATTATAAATTATCTTTTAGGCCCATTAGCATATCTGATGTGGGCCTTCATAGACATGAATAGATTATTGGGCCCAAATAGAGATTTCAAATAACCTCCCCTCCATGAATCCAAATCCCAACATATTTGCATATTCGTTATGTAAACCCTTTCTTCCTCTCTTAAACCCGAGGAATGGAGCTTGACGATGTTACTTGCTCAGACTCCCTGGATTTTAAGGTGAACGAGTTGCTGAAAGAGATGTTCGTCTAGATTACGGTCCGTCCTTCACCAAGCTTGCCGACGGCGTCGTTCAAAGATGCCTCATGCCATTGAGGGTCTGAAGGCTTGCTTCTTGTTTCCTAAGTTCTTATGGTCTTCGTGGAACAGCTTCTGGTATTATGCAATTCCAGTGATTCGGGGAAAATGTTAGATCATGTCTTTGTGTTGTTGTAAACACATCTGATCTCAGTTTTGCTTCTTGTAATCAACATATTCTGACAAGTGTATATGTATATGTATGTGTATATATGGTTATAATAAACATGTGATTGACATATATATATATATATATATAAATGTTAGATCATGTTTGATTTCCACAGGTTGGCTCCCGGTTTCATCAAAGACGGACAGAGAAGAGTTCAATTTCAAGAGGCCAAAAGGTTTCAATCTCTGTGGCATAGCATGGCTAAACCTGATTCCAGTGTTGATCTTCTTGTTCCTTTGTCCAAGGTAGTTTTGCTGTTATGGGACGTTTCCACGAGAAGGACAGCATCCATAATGATTTACCAACGATTTTCTTTTCGCTGACGATAGGAAATTATATGCAGCGAAAAATTGTAAATCATAACAATAAAGTATTTTACTTCGTAGAATCATCCAAATCTGACATTTTCTTATTAATATTATAACCCAACAACATTTTTTTTTTCCTGGTCCAATTACAACTGACATAATACAAATGTACAGATCTGGGTGGGATCGAACCACCAACCTCTCATCTTCAGGATAAAGAAGATAAGCGCTCTACCGTTTTGAGCTTACAGATCTACTCGTCACCGCCTCCATGGACCCAATATCACAGCCCATTTTCACATAAACTGCAAGTATTACTATTTTGCTACCGTCATTCTGAGCGTAGAAAAAAAAATCAGCCTTTTCACCCTTGTTACCACAAATATGTCAACAGACTTCACATACCACTAACCATCATCGTTCGATGACACAACGGCTAGAAGACCTGACCTATACGCAAAACAATCAGGCACCCCAAACTAATGCTCTAAATCAGCCGAAGGCGTAACTTTGGTCCGGAGACAAATATCAGCAAACAGATTTGTACGTGATAATGACATATATTATTCGTTTCGTTTTACACAATTTTAGAAGTATGGAAGAGTAAATACTTCGGATTTTTTAATTAGAATTCCATTATTTATTTATTTATATTGTTGTTATAAATCTTTTTTTTGTTAAAAAAACGATGAGCGAGAGAGATTTGCCTTCTAAGACGTCATTATATCAAAAATATCATTTACTTTGCTATTCTTCAATACATATTTTTCTCCAATTGTGACTATAGATATAATATAGATATAAAATATAATGTGATCACATTTTGATTTTATTGATTATAACGTTAAATTTTTTGTTACGATAGAGATTCGCCTTTTTAAGGCTCACTCGAAGAATCAAATCAAATCATTTGAATTTTGAGGAAACACGGAGCCAACTTTATCATTACTTTAATCGTTACATATATAATTACATTGAGTCGTACGAGATATAGTTGGATGTCTATTTCATACGTGGCATGTGGGTCCCTTCATATCAAACTACTATATAAAAAAATGTTGGAGCCAAAGCACAGCCACAACAACAACTGTCGACAAAAAAAAAAAAAAAAAAAAAAAATCCCCAACAGCAGAAAAAAACGAAAAGAATTTTCCTTGTAAGCAAACCAAATAGCAGCATACTCAAAACATTAGAACGGATTATCCAACCACCGATGATTAAGCATTTCGACGTTGGGAATACAAGAACTGAATAAAATAGAAGAGTGTTACCATGCAACAGGCGCAGAAAATACGCCTACTTCATATCTATCATGGAAGTGTTAACATGACACAAGTCGAGAAACCACCACCTCTAGCAGTTTTCAACTAACACATTCAGCCCCACTTCTACAGCCAAAGCTCGCAATGTTTCGAGATATGGCCATTACAAAGAGCCAAAGTTCAGTGTCGCGGTTGCGGTGGGTGAGCAAAAATGAAGTCGTCCCACTTGCCTCCTACCCGCATCTCTTCAGCATGTTGCGATTCACTCATGTTAAGGTGATGATATCACCACCTGCTGCGAAAAAACCTTCATCCCCAACATCAAACCTTGGTTCTAACAGTGTAATCAGAATTGACGCTTTCTGAATTTAAAAAGACTTTCCCCGGGAGCACAAAGCTAGGAGAACTCTCTTCAACCCAAACTTTGTAGAACATGGACGATTTTGTAAACATTCCAACAGTCCCTTCATCCACCTTTAAAAACCTTTTGCTAATGAAAATCCATACTAAGATACAACTCCCAATTACATGTAGAACAAAGATTCTACAACCGCAAGCATAAAAATAGTTAACTAAAGTTCAACACAGAGGATACATAAAAATTAGTTATTAGTTACTGCTAAAAAAATATCAACAAAATATTTGAAACGCATACTGCAAAATACAGAGATGAAAAATATTAACGATTACAGTACCATGGGCAGTAAGAAATGCTTAATAAAAAAATTCCGATTTTCAAGTCAGTTTTTCAACAATATTGTTCTTATAATACTAATACTAATCATTTAACATTTACCATTTGACGATCCTTAGAACATGATGGATATTACGTTGCAACAGAGCTTTGAGCTTCAGCTTCAGATCATCTACACAATAAAATTTCCCACCAACGATTCTGACTACATGCAACAATCTGTACAGAACCAACAGTAAGAACCTTCACTGTTTCGATGATTCAATTATATCTTGCTATGCTTCAACATTAAGCCTACGCTCAGTTAACGACATCAATTAATCTACAATTGAGATCTGAGATGGTATGAGAAAATTGTGCGAAAATCAAACCCGAGCAGTTCACACGGTGTTGGTTGAAGTAAACATATAAAATATAACATGTAAAGAATACCTGTCTCCGAGTGAAATGATGAACAAGATTGGTTCGATGTAACTTCAGATCCGCTGATTTTAGATCTTGTTCCAATATATGCAAGTTTGGACTTGTCTCAAACATTCATGGATGTGAGGGCATATTTGCGGAGCAGGTATTGAAGAGAGAACGTGGGGACGAATGAGAGAGATGGAACGAGACACCAACGCACACACGAGAGGGGAGAACCCGGGCAACTCCCGTGCGAACTCCCCTCTAAAACAAAACGAAAATTTTATTAAGGATGAGGTGACCTGCCATGCAAGCGCACCTGCGATGGCAAAGGTCGGATGACAAAGATGTAATCAGGACTCAAGCCCCTGCCAAAAAGCCAAGGCTATATCGTCGCAACATCTTATACACCCATATTTTCGTTTAAACGAGCACATATTCATCGTTCCCTCCAGCCTCCTGTACACATCGACCGTAACTATGAATCTCGCAATCTGTGGCATAAGACTCGAAAATCACGCAAGCCTCTGCATAGAATCAAATCACAACTAAAGATCAGACACATGAATTCATGGAGACGGATCTGACGCTTCAGATTTCTGGAAAAGAGTGAGATGGAAAAGAAATACAAAAATCACTGAGACATGCAGAGAGCAGCAGATCTTACATCGGAGGGATCAGATCTGAAACAGATCTCGCCGCACCATAGCTCGACGCACACGATCCGCCTTCAAGCCATGATGGATTCCACCAACCGAAGCAACTCAGACCTGTCAAAAAATGATACCAACGCGTAGATCGGGAGCCGATCTACAAGGCTCAGCAACCGAAAACACGCAAATCGGTACCATAGCAGAGAGATCTAAAGAAAACGATAAAGATCAAAGGAGGAACAAGGAGGCGGCTAGAAGAAAGATAAAGAGAACAACAGGCCAAGATCTCTCTTTATATTGAGGGTTGTGAGAAATGGACGGCCAAGATTCATCGAGGGGAGAAGAGATCAACGAGTGAAATGTCAACACGTGGAAGGTTACGTGCCTTTCGGTTTCGGGGTGTTGAATGTGAGGAGGCGGTGGTTGAAAAAAGAAAAAGGCGGTTCTCGTAAAACCAGCTGTCGGTTTTAGAGTATCTGCGTTGTCTCTACGCGAAACGGAATCCTCGTGGATAATCACTACTATATTTTTTTAAAAATCTTTTTTTAATTATTATTAAAACAAAGAAAAAAGTTCCAATCAATGTCCATATACACATCAGCCATTTTGCAGACGCAAGTGATATATATTTTTTCTATGATAAAACAAAATAGCCCTTATTATAATCCTAAAATAATAACACAAATATAAACCTTGCAAATTTGAAATTAAAATGAGCAGTGAGGCTCGTACTGCTCTTGTCCAGCATCCTATGGGCTTATAATGCAATAATAATTGGGCCAGTAAATAAGTGGGCCTTTTGAGGCCCAATATACCAATCGTATCAGCCGTTTAGTTACGGAGTTCGTCTGTGATGAATGGGAGGAGGAGGAGTAAGCGTATCCCGACGAAGGCACTTCCTTGCTCACAGTAACACCCCGAGAAGAGACAAAAGCAGAGACGCAGAGAGAGAGAGAGAGAGAGAGAGAGAGAGAGAGAGAGAGAGAGAGAGGGGTTTTGGAGAGATCGGGAGAGGGGAAGATCGAGAGAGATTGATATTGAGGTTTCGGAGAGGGAATGGGAACAAGAGAGAGGGAGAGAGATCTGGAGCGGCTGATTCCGATGCAGAAGGTCGGACCTCTTCCCCGAGACGACGGCTCTCCATCGGCTCCGTCGACGTCTCTCGTTCCGTCTCTTCACGCTCCGGGAAAAGAGGTTCTCTCTCTCTCTCCCTCCCTCTTCCTTTTCCTAGTTTCGGTGTCTTCATAATCACGATTGGGGGATGCTACTTTTCGGATTCGATTGAAGGATTGTTTCATCCATGTGGAATTTTGCAGAAGTTGATGTCGTTTTGATGCGTTTAACCTGAAATTAAACGGGTTACTTGTTTATAAAGTAATTAGATCTTTGATGTGGAATCAGGCCATTTACAAAGTCATCCGTAGCTGGGCTTCCAAGAAGTTTATGACTGGATGGTAAACCCTTCTCCTTCCTGATTTTGAAGGTTTTCTATTCATAACTCTCGGACATAGACTGCCCTGTTTCTGGTTTAGCTGCAATTTCATGAATGTCTAGCTCAGCATTACCATTTACCACCAGCGGATTGATTTGATCACTCGTTCTGTTGTTTCTGCGAAATTCAATGACGATATTCCTTAAAATTTTCTAACAGCGTTATCCTTCTTCCAATTGCTATCACATTCTATTTCACCTGGTGGTTTATTCATTTCGTGGACGGATTCTTCTCCCCAATCTACACCCATCTTGGCATCAACATGTTCGGTTAGTACATTGACCTGTAAGCTTGTTTAAGTTATCACTCATCGCCTACGATGAGAAAGACAAACCCTTTTCAAACACAATATCTGAATGGATTCTGACCATGATATTCATCAAATTATTCGATCATGTAAGCTTCTTCAATACTGTGCATGTGTTTTCATGATGTTAAATTGCAGGAATGGGATTTGTGACATCCATCACCTTTATATTTCTTGTGGGTATATTCATGTCCTCATGGCTGGGAGCTTCAGTCCTCAACATCGGAGAATGGTTTATCAAGAAGATGCCCCTCATCAGCTACATCTACTCGGCTTCTAAACAAATTAGTGCAGCAATCTCGCCGGGTGAATGAAAATGCATGCTACCCTCTTCCGTAGCCTCATCGAGAAGATCGTAAATAACCTATTTGAAACCATCTTTCATGTGTTTTCCAGATCAAGGATCTGGCGCCTTCAAGGAAGTAGCCATTATCAGGCATCCACACATGGGAGAATATGCATTTGGCTTCATAACATCATCAGTGATTCTTCGTGGCCGTGCTGGTGGAGAAGAGCTCTTCTGTGTCTATGTGCCCACTAACCATCTTTACCTTGGAGACATTTTCCTCATCAGCTCAAAGGACATCATAAGGCCTAATCTATCAGTCCGGGAAGGCATAGGTAACAGTTGACTAGACGTTTTGGATTTCATTTCTTTAGCCTGCGACGATAATCTTATGGCCCGTGTTCATCTTGCTGTGACAGAAATCGTTATATCAGGTGGCATGTCGATACCTCAGATATTAACCACACAGGATTCAGAAACCATTCATAGGACAGCAATAGGAAACTTTGCCGTCCCACCCGTTTGAAGAAAGCCCTTTTCACCGCTTGATAACATCAAGATGTCGAATCTGACATGAAGCTCTTTGGTTAACATCAAGGTGGATTCAATGATTGGTGTCCAAAGCATAGAAACCCAAAAGATGTCAGAAAGTTTTGCTTGGCCTGAAGCATGTGCAAGGTCTCATCTTTAGGACTGATTACTCGCGCATGACATTTATGTATACTTTTTCAGTTTTTGATTAGTTTTTGTCTTAGAATAATCATGTGATAGTTTTGACATTCATCAAATCTGTCAAGAGAAAGATGTTTTTGGTATTCCTGTCTTCGTGTGCACGGGCCATGAGCCTGTTTACAGAACATGTTAATCAGTCCCAACAACATGATGTCGAACGAGAAAACGTCGGATTTCTCAGTCAGTTTGCCGCTCTTGATGCGTATTCTGGAGCCACCAGGTGCCTTCACATGTTGGTATAGAGGCGAAAGTTTCAATAAGATTTTTACTTGAAAGTCCTATGTTCAACACTTTTAGCCAGTCCAAAGTGAGAGTTCATCAGTTTGGTGAAATGATCCATAACCTGAAGATTCTTTCCTGCAAAACATCAACAGAGATTTCTGAGCAGATCCAAGAAGACCTTGGGCTACGTCTTGTACAAATTTGTTTGAGTAAAAGAGTTTCTAAGCGTGAAGAGGGTGTTCCAAAGTGTTGTTTTGGGACAAAACTCTCATAAATCAACATCTTCTGTCCATACGAAGAAGGCAGTTTTTTTTCTTTGTTTGGAGACAAAAGGCTTAACATGCAAAGAATGGTCAAAGAGAGAGCAGCTTGGGTTTTTCCTCGATGCGTCTCTCTCTCTCTCTCTATATATATATATATATTATGAATCTCTCTTGCATCCCTACAAACATACCTCCTCTCTCTCTCTCTATATATATGTATATGTGTGTGTGTGTATTAGAGGGTATTATCAAAATGAGAAGTGACGGTGAGTCAGAGGAAGGCAGAATGAACCCCGTTCCTTCATTGCTCTCACGTCACGTGACTTGCCATCCTTACCTTTCCTCGTCGTCCCCCCACTTCCCCAAAAGCAACACACCTGTCCACATGACCTTATCAACACCGTCCGTTCTCGACACCACAAAAGGGTATTTAAATAAAAATGTTTTTTTACAAAAAAAAAAGGCTAAAACACGAAGCAATACATTAAAAGAAACGCCCCTCACTTGTTGGCGAAGTCTTTGAGGCGGTAAACCCAAAACCCTAACTGCCATCGCAAACACAAATGGGCGCCAAATTGACACTTTTGTCTTAACCGACTTTCAAAAACCCCATCTCCCCCCCCCACAGACTTCGTTCTTTTTTTTAAACCTACACAGATGACATGTCTCCCCCCTCCTCCTCCCCCACTACTACTCCTACAAACACTGCTAGTGATTTCTTTTGGATCTATCATCTTCTTCTTCATCTTCATCATCATCATCATCATCATCATCGTTTCCACTGGAACCATCACCATCATCATCGTCATCTCCCCCGGAAGAATTGCCTCCATCATCAGCACCATCGTCCCTCTTTCTCTTCAAGTGAGAGGAAGAAGGAGGGCATATAACCTGGACTGCATCGTCGTCGTCTTCTTCTTCTTCGTCCTCAACATTGTCATCTTCGATGTCTTCATCATCTTCTCCATCATCTTCTTCTAGAGTCTCTGCAACAGCAGGTAGAACCAAGTATCCCCCTTCATACCCTCCGTCCTGCCATTGATTATTTGTATGTACATTCCCACAGTTAGCCGAAGCTTAACAACAAACAGCAACATGCCCATGGGTCTATAATCACAAATTTAACAAACATGTTGAAGAAGAACGCATGTAATGCAAAAGGAAACGGACTGTCAATCTAGATGGAGATTTAATCAATTAAAACAAGACAAAATCGCAAATCAGAAAGCCAACACAAACAAACAGCAAGTATTATTCCTCAAGACAATAATCAACAAAAGTAAAGCTAGGGATCTCACCTCCTCTTCAGCATCTTCTACTCCTTGTTGTTCTTCCTCAGTCTCACCATCGCCATCCCCATCATCGTCTTCCCCGTGCTCGTGACCATCAATCTCTCCATCTGTGCTTGTTAGCGCCCCATTGCTCTCTGGCACCCTAAAATCTCCCTCATCATTATCCACCTCTTCTTCATCTTCATCCTCCTCCTCATCTTCAATCCCTTCTTCATCGTCGTCGTCACTATCTTCAATCTCATGCACCTCAACCACGTCATCATTATCCTCGCCATCCTCTTCATCAATCTCTTCCTCCCCAAATTCATCATCATCATCATCATCACCATCATCATCTTCTTCATCATCTACATTCAAGTGTTCAACCATAAATCCGTTCGCCTGGTGACTAACCCCATTCACCTGTCTTCCTGTCTCTGTTTCTTCTTCATCAGCTTCACCCTCCTCTTCCTCATCAACCTCCACAACACCCTCCATTCTTTCACTGTGGCCATTACTCATCCTGTTCGGCCTATCTTCGCCATCAACCTCGCAACTCCCAGGATCATCTTCATCATCCTCGTCTTCCTCACCCTCATCATCATCCTCTTCTTCATCTGACTCCGGTATCTCGTTCTCCTCAGCATCCATCTTATCCAAATACCGCAAGGATTTAATTAACCCAAAAACCCTAGATCGGTAATCCTTAACCCGAGTCACCGGGCACTCATATAGATCAAGAGAGACAAGTTTCAACTGAGCTAAAGGCACCAAATCCTCGACAAACTGTATCCTATTGTTGGACAAATCGAGGTCGCGCAAAGAATCCAGCCCAGCTTGGACAAGGAACTCAAGTCCACCAGCAATCCTATTGTCAGACAGAATAAGCTTCTGGAGATTCCCAAGACGAGGGAACTGCTCAAGCGAAGAAGCGCCAATATTAGCCATAGAGAGATGTTCGAGGTTCCGGAACCTCTCCAGGAGGTCCGACTGGGGAAGGCGCCCCTGCAAGCACTTGACGGCGCCGTCAATAGTTAGGGTTCGGACAGCCAGGGGATCCGATTGTCCGTCCAGCGCCGTCTCTACGGCTCTCTCCCAGATCTCATCCATCGAATACGATCCTCTCCAAATGAACTCCCCAAATGAAGAACTCCGCTTTCTCTCTCTAATCGATTACAAGGAAGAAGATTTGTGCAAGGTGATCAGAGATTATACAAGGAGTGGCATGAACGATAATCACGCAATCGACGGAAACCGGAGATCCTTCTTCGCCTCTATCACCAGACTAGAAAACCCTAGCGAGTTGTTCTGTCAGCTTGAACGAACTGCTCCTTCACCGATTTGCTCCGAAGAAGACGACGAACAGCGAAACCTAGGTTTATAATTTTTTTTTCCTTTCCTCTCTTTTTTTTTTCTTGATTTCTCCTTTCTGACGAACTGAAACAGAGATAAAACTCGACGAGGGTTTGAGAATAGTGCATCGAATCGATACCGTAGGATTGGAGAGACGGGGATGGCCAACGTGGATAAAATGAACGGCACAGATCTGCGACCTGTGTGCTTTGTTGCGACTGAAAAGACAAAAATAGCCCTGGACAGTCGCCTAACCCTTCTCCTCACGCGCCACACGCACGGTCTGCGCGTGAAAAAAAAATGAAAAATCCCACACAAGCCGTAAAAACAGAGATCTAAGCTCCTTATTTAAGATCGTACAAGCAAATCGCAAATACGATGATAGAATACATATAAAACCAATAACAATCTATATGTATATATATATAACACAAATAATGTTTTAAAACAATGGAGTTGAAAAAAAAAAAATTTACCACCAAGCTATATGATGACCATTCGAAGATTCTCCAACGGGTTATATATGTTGATGAGGACAAATATTGTGTCGTTCCAATATGGATTTTCACACATCAACGGACATCGATCTGGATTTTTTTAAAGATTTTATTTTCAAGCCAAATTGTGAGCATAACAAAGAGATGGAAAGCAGGATCCGATCTCATAGAAGTAAAAGTAGATTGGCTTACAATAATTTCATGACTCTGCGTTAGGGTTAGGGTTCTTGGTTCCTGTCTTTTGACAGCCACCACCTCTGATCTCTGCATAGCCAGGAGGCAGTTTAGGTGGTGGCTGTACAACAGACACGTTCATTGACGAGCCGGTCGCACCAGATGATGGCCGGAATGACCAGTTGATAGTGCTCACACCTGAGTTCGATGACGAGTACTGGCTCGGCTGCCTTATATATGCCGAACTCGATGACGGGTCGCCCTGTTGCTTCTCGGCTTCCTGTGAACGGGATTTTCTCCCCTCGCCCTTCTCGCATCCTTGGTTCATTACAGAGATGGTGTCACACGAGGGTTTTCCAAGAAGCCAAGGCTGTCTGAAACTCGGCTGCTTATTATCTTCCTTGCCTTTTGGTTGGTAGCCGGTTGCTGCATCAAATGTCTCACCCGGTTTAGTCGATGGTTTATCTCTGTCCGAGGAGGAATTCGCTTCAGCTGAATCCACGGCCCTGGGAGTTGTGGAACGGGCAGTGGAGATGTTGGTTGTTGGAAAGGCTTTCTCGGGCGGGACAGCGGGCGTGTAATTGGACGGAAGAAGATCGTCCCAGTTCTCTAGAAGTTCCTTATAGACTTTGCGGAGGGTGACCTCGGTCAAACCAGTTACTTTACAGATCTCTGCCTGTGTCTTGCGTTTATCTTCCAACTGACAGGCGAGATATATAGCAGCTGCTGATATACTGATTGGATTTCTACGAGTGCAGAAACATTTATTGATCACAACTTCTCCAATATGTGTAGCCAATTCCTACAAAGATTTAAGTAAACAAACAGGACAAACTTTTAGAATCATGCTCACTTGAATCAAGAAAGAGTTGAAGAAACTGCAATGCCCCAGCTTGCAATGGGGCCAGTACATGTTTAATTGTCACTTAGAGAACCTCTATGATGATAGATCTCAACGACAGGAAAGAAGATTGATACGGGAAGAGCCGAGGCATCTCAAATAGCTCCTGCTCGCATTGCAATTACGGCCTTAAGAAAACAATTAAGACGCCATTCATTATATATACCTGAGCAGATTTGTTGAGCTGAAGGAGGGTACAGAATCTCGGCATATGAACTGATATAGAGTTACTGTTGATGGGCTGACTTAGTTGTAAAGCTTCCCCCAAAATCTTTATGTATTTCCCAATCTCCTTCTGTGGTACATTGGCTGCAATGGAGATTTCCTGTTGTGCAATGCAGGAGATATAAAATAGGCATGTCCAAATAATGGACTGACAATGCAAAAGGATAAACCGAAATGCAGCAAATACAAGCGTGATTGTATGTAAGTTAGACCGAAATGGTCTGCAAAGAGTAAATTATGAGCCATATTGTTAAAGAAACTCATCACACAAGTAATTCCAAGCCTTGAGAATGATCACCGACGGTCAAATACTGATCATACAAACAGGCATACCGACATAGAAGCTCGGGAACCAACAAGAGCACAAGCTCCAGCAACTTATCGAATGCAGTTACTAGACCACTAGTTACTGAAATACCAAAATCAACACAAACACTCAGGCATATATGGTTCAACCAGCATGGGCATTGACCTCTAACACAAAACTTGAGAACTGTCATGAGCAATTACATCTTGCCCTAAACCCTAAACCCAAGGCCAGTAACTCAATTCATCAGCTTTACAACATTACATGGAAACTACATCTCATTGACCTGACAATGTAATTGCAAGAAACGAAGGCTCAGTAACGTTCAACCATTTTTTTTCCAAGGAAATTGACGACCTAATTTCAGAGAATTTGCAACGTACCTGAAGGGTTCTGGGTTCCTGGGCCTCCCTTATGGCTTGAACAAGGCAAGCAGTGGCTAGAGCTTCAACGCTTCTGTTCCTCAAGCAAGTGGCGGAGCAGCAATCCCTAAACAGCTGGAAAGCGTGCTCCGAGATATCGCAATCCAACCCTAGAATCGACGCCACATCGATGATCTGCATATACGCCCTAAGATTATCCACCACAACCGTCGACGAATTCGAATTGGAACCCGAACCAGGATTCGAATTCGCCGCGGATGAAGAAGCGAGCTCCAGGGTTCGCTCGAGCTCGGCGAGATAACCGGAGAAGGAGAGGGAGGAGCGGAAGAAGAGGGGGCTGGGCTCGAGGGACCAGGTGGAGAAGGCGGTGATGAATCCGGTGGGCTCGAAGGGATCTTCTTCATCCTCCGGCGACTGTTGCGGCTGCGCCGCCGTCTGGAGATCGGAGGTGACGAGGCAGAGAGGGGTGTCTTGGGCTCGGACATGGAAGAGGTGGTGGTTCTGCGTCTGACGCTCCTCCACGACGCGTCCGCAGGAAGAGCACTCCATTATCGATCGGCCTGTGGTCGCCGTCGCGCACCGCCCCTGACCCGCCGACGAACAATACGGACATTTCATTCTCTCTCTCCCTCTCCTTATACCGGCTTCACTGATTTGTTGCTCCAGGAGATGGAGAAATTGTGTCGTGTTATATATACACAAGTGGGTTCATATATGCCTGGATCTGAACAACACCGATTTCATATATATATAAAAAAAAAGCGAATTTAACTTGAAAACTAAATGATTATAACTTTTTAAAATCAAATAATCGAATGTAAAAACAAGTTGAATAAATATGATTTAGATTAAAAAATAGGGTGACCAATTCGGGTTTCGGTTCGGGTTCGGTTATATTCAGGTTCTGTTATTTCGGTTATAGAAAAACTATAATTATTCGGTTTTTACATAGACTTCGATTCGATTCGATTTCGATAAAAAATTCAGTTTTTCAAAAAAATTATCAGTTATTTTCTCGGTTTTTTCGGTTATTTTTTATTCGATTCGATTTCGATTTTTTCAAATTTAAAGAAATCATAACCGTTAGGTTTTATGTCGGATTCGATTCGAGTACGGTTATATTTTATTTGGTTCGATTCGACTCGATTATTCGGTTAATAACCGAACCACCCCTATGCGGCCAATGGCCATGATGCCTTGGAAAAGTTTTTCTTTTTTTAATTTCTGAAATGAACAGAGCGGTTGGTGACGATCATGCATCGATTTCTTTAGTCATATTATCGATCGATACAATTCAATTCAAAGGGAGATTCCATCTTTTTCACACAAACTTCCATCTCCCAACTTGTGAACTGTTTCTTTTTTGCTATAGCTATCTTTCGTGTGTAGACCTGAAACGAGAGCAGCGGTCCATCACCGGCCACCTGCTGCTGGTTTACGTAGGATTCTCTTCAGGCTCCTTCCTAATTCCCTTGCGCTCTTCGGACAACATTTAAACAAAAAAACAAAAAGAACAGACTCTAGGGTTAGTTTACGAATACTGCAAAAGCAGAAACTACATTTGATTCGGTGGAACTAATAATGGTTCGCTTCAAGCCATGAGTTGTCTCAAAATTCCCTGGATACGGAATGTGAAAATATGACATATGCATAAGTTTTTATATTCTTCAAAGGTGAGATGACACATACTATCTATGAAGCATTTGACACAAACACAATTTGATTCTTTACTAAAGAAATCTCGCCCATGACCTACTTTGACACAGAGATACACCCAAAGACCCCTTCTCCCTAAACCGATATGAAGTCGGTTCAAAGCAGGTAGTCCAAATCTCCTACAACTACAACAAAGAGTCGACGTAAGGACGGTCCATTAGAGAGAGCTCGAGAAACATTTTAAACCCATACGATTGAAAAAAGGGAAATACCTGCAAATACTATGAAAACAGAAAATCAATTGCATCATATGATATCACATTGTGATGCTAAGGTGATCGAGTATTGAATATTGAATTTGACCACCAAATGTGAAGGAGATCAAGACAAGTATCTTTTATGCCATGAAAAAAAGAAGAAGACAAATCAATAGATTTATTCAGTCTCCACCTGTAACATAAGCCAACCATTAAACCAAAAAGAGAAGAAGCTCATCGACCACAAAACTTTCCAAGATTGGCAACTCACATCGTATTATTGATAAGCAACTCCGCCCAAATGCAAAGACAAGCAAATCTAGTACTAGTTTTGAGCAGAAACTTACCATGAAACTAATATCATAATTTGAGCGGCAAACTTGAATTCAGCAGAACAAGTTAGTTCAAGTCAATCGAAGTTCTCACCATTAATCACCCAAAAAGGTGTTTGCAATCAGAAACTAGGTACATCACAGCTGTTTCAGCAACTAGAATTCATAGAAGACCCCCCGGTTTCTCAACTAATATTATATGTAGCATTGACATGTCAACACACTTTTGAGTCTCTATGAAGAGAATCTAACAAATATTTGTAAGACCAGAAAGCACTTAGATACAGAACGACCAGATCACATCATTGCCAAAGACCCCTCTTTAATTGTACAGAAAGTCACATCAATGCAGTTGAAGTTAAAACCCAGTAGCCTCCCCAACAAATAGATCAACACCAGAAAGTTTACACACATGGACAAGATGAGCCACGAAAGGAGTGTGACTTTGGAAGAAGTTTAATCCAATTTGGAAGTGACAGAAAATATCACCCAAATTGTATAAGGGGATCCCATAACCATTCTACAGCTACAACAGAAGCTAAACCATCAAACTGAACAGAGAGGAACATGTCCAAGATCAGCAATTCACAGTGTTCTAACACTTACTTAAACATAGAAACCTCAATTCCCATCAGTGACTTCAACACATTCGAATCAAGCAAAAGGCAAACTGCTACTAGTTTCGACTAGTGATTTTTGAAGAAACTAAAGGGTCAGCAATCGAAGAACATTTACCATTGATCGAGCCGTGGGAGGAGGATCGAGAGTGACGGAGCGGACCGACATCTTAGCGATCTCACCGATGGCAGCCTCTCTAACACCAGGGACATCACTTGTGAGCTCCTCGTACGCCGCTTCGAACGCCTCCTGCCAAAACCTCGGCAACCTGATCCGATGGCCGTTAGTGTACACATCCCACATATGCTTCACCACTTTCTCCCTCTCCTCCATTTCCTGACCTCGAAAACGCACCAACAATCAGCCAAAAACCTCGAGACACAAAAGCCAGAGGAAGAAGATGACAGAGGAACAGGGACCAAACCAGAACGTCGAGGTTGTCGTAGGATTGAAACCCGAGATCGTCTGATATACGGTTCAGATTCCCATCGGACAGACGGAGAGTGACGGTTCCGGCGAACATCGACCAAAACGCGAGAAGCAAAATCGCCGCGAGTGCCCAGAACTTGTACCGACCTTTTCCAAACAAGGCCGAATCCGCCGTCTCCTTCTTCGAATTCGCCGCCGCCGTAGTACCGGTCGTCGTTGTCAAAGCATGGTCGTCCTTCATCTCGATCGGAGACACAGAAACTCCACCGAGATCGAAAAGATAATGATTCGTGGAAGAGTCGGCTTCCTTCGATTGATTGATTGCTCTCTCTATCGAGAAGTTGAAGTTCAGCACCGGAAGTAAAAGCTTTCATTTTCGGTGGGCCGACATTGCTTAATAATGGACCGACCTCTTTATATAATTTAAATCGGTTCACATATTTTTACGTGTGTAACGATCAAATCAAAACCCGATTGTTTGAATAAAACATGTGCCGATGCTAACCATACACTCTCCATGTCGCATAGATAAATACCGATTTTAAAAGACAAAGAATTTACGATTACGCAACAAGAAACACAGTTAAAGATCTTGGGCCTTGTGTTCGTCACTGTAAAACCAAACCGGTCGCGGCCCATTCCTCTGGTTTCGTGCGAAAACGAAACAGGAAGAGGGTCAAACAGTGGTGCGTCGTGAATTGTTGTCACCTTCCCTGGAGAAGAGCATCTCAATGTCTTCCAGGGACTTCCCTTTGGTCTCTGGAATGAGGAAGAAGAAGAAGTTCCAAGCCACGGCCGACACACCTGCGAACAGGAAGAACACTCCTCCTGTAGTGATGGCATTGCTCAGAGACAAGAACGACATCGACACTGTCGCGTTCATCACTCTGTTCACTGCAACTCCTAAACTCGCTCCTTGTGCTCTCAGCTTCAATGGAAACACCTCCGAGCTGTATACCCACGTGATCGGTCCTAACCCAATCGAGAACACCGCCACGAATGTGTACGCCGAGCAAATGCTCAGTACCAACGCCCATACGAGCTTCCCTCCTGCGTTTTGCGCCATCGTCAGACCAAACCCTAGCACCGTTAGGGCACAGAACATTCCTCCCACGCTTGTCAGAAGCAGCTTCCTCCTCCCGATCTTGTCCAGCAGAAACGTCGCGGTGAAGATGAAGACCATCTTCAAGAACCCTACTCCGATCGTCACCAGGAAGAGCTTGTCCTTCGCCGTGATTCCTGCCTTTTTGAAGATCCTCGGTCCGTACAACAGCACGGCCTCGATCCCTGTCGCGTGCTGGAAGAAGTGGATCCCGAGCGCCGTCAGGAGGATCCGTCGGACCGCCGGAGTCGGTCGGAGGATGAGATCCTTCCAGACATCCTCTCCGTGTGTCTTCTTGTTATCGAGCTTCACCACCTCATCGTCGATCTTGTCGTCGATCCCTGCCGCCGATTTGATGTCCCTGTAACGGATCTCCGCCTCCTCCGGCGAATTCGAGACCTTCGTGAGTATCCTCTTCGCCTCGCCGAGGCGGCCCTGGAGAATCAGCCACCGAGGAGATTCCGGCATCTTCAGGATCCCGAAAGCGAGGACGAGCGATGGCACGGCGGCGATTCCGAGCATGAGCCGCCATCCGAGGTGCAATGGAAACTTGGAGAAGAAATAGTTTACCAGATAGCCACTGAGGATTCCGATGCTGATGCAGAGATGGGGAAGGGAGGCGAGGAGTCCTCTATGCGAGGCGGTTGCAATTTCGGCCGAGTAAACCGGGGCAACCATCAATGCAAAACCAACTCCTATACCGGCGGTACACCTCCCGGTTAAGAGAACCGGGTAATTTGGACCCCAACCCATCAAAATCGAACCGATCATGAAGAGAATGGATGCCAAAACTATGGTGTAACGACGTCCGATGATGTCGGAAGTTCTTCCGGCCAACAACGAACCCACGAGGGCACACAGATTAAGGATTCCGGTAAGAATCTCGATCTGAACATCGTTCGTTTTCAGATCTTCTTCGATGAAAACCATCGCACCGCTCATAACTCCCGTGTCTGCCAAGAAAACGAACCCATTAACGAAAAGCTTAATCCAGAATGTTTACATTTGTGACGACGAAACGTATAAGATCGTACAAGAATGTGAAGGACTCACCATAACCGAATATGATGGAGACGATGGACGCAACAATACAGCATGCGAGGGCGTACTTGTTGAGTTTTGCATGCTCTTCGCCCGCGGCATGGTCCGCCATCCGAATATTTGTATGTAACTATGTATATATACACCAAAACTACAGTACAAGTATTAAACTACGTACGTACGAGTGGTGTGTCGTCCGTAGATCTGTGTATGAGCTTTGTCGGAACGTTTTGGAGTCTGGGGTTCACTCGGGGAAGAAGGATATATATGGAAATTTGAACCAAGTGGACAAAGGTGGTCCACATCTCGACCTCTGTATATTTAGAAACTAAACATGATGACCAAATCAACATTATATGAAGACCATGTCTTTAGCTCTCATTTTTTGTTTTCGGTTATGTGTTTTCGGTTAAGTATTTTTGGTTTAGTGACATTTAGCTTGGTTTAGTTGGTTTAGTATTTCTGGTTGTATAAATACGATTTGGCATTTTATTTTTGAAAATAAGAGAGAAAATTTCCACAACTCAGATTTGTTCGTTCTCTTATTTCTCTCTCGATCTACAAATTCGAAATGGTATCAAGAGCTTGGTCGATTCTTTTGGTTTTCGTCCTGATTTGAATTTGATTTTTGTTGATGTCGACGCGATCTACTGATTCCGATGAATCACCGATTCCGGCTTCAGGTTCGCATTATGGTTCTTCGTCAACTTCTGATCCATATGCGAATCCTCTGTATCTCCATCCAGGAGATTCATCGAGCTTGGTTCTAGCTACGGACAAACTCGTTGGAGAGTCCAATTACAGTTTGTGGTCACGATCAATAATCAAAGCACTAAGTCCGAAGAATAAGCTGGGATTCATATATGGAACTGTCGCCTGTCCTCCAGAGAATCATCCTGATTCAGGTGCGTGGCAACGATGTAATGATCTTGTTTGTACCTGGTTGAACAACTCTGTTACTGCTGAAATCAAAAGTTTGACAATATATCTCGACATTGCGAGTGATATTTGGAAGCATCTTGAAAGAAGCTATAAACAGACGAATGTATCGAAGATTTATTCTGTACAGTTGCAGTTAGATAATCTGTATCAAGCAGATTCATCTCTGAATGCATATTACAACAAGTTGAAAACTCTATGGGAAGAGTTGAAGAACTTTGATCCTTTTCTGAGATGCACATGTGGTCGCTGGATGTGTAATGCTGATGCAAGATGGTTGGATTTTCATGAAAGAAGGAATGTGGTGAAGTTTTTAATGAGGTTGAATGAGTCTTTTCAGCCGGCTCGGAGATAGATTCTGATGCTGGATCCGTTGCCTGATATTTCTCGGGCGTATAACATGATAGTTCAAGAGGATCAACAGAGATTGAATTATAATCATCCTGTGGATTCAGTCGCATTTCAGACTTCTACACCTTATCAGGTTCAAACTTGTGAACTGTTTCTTTTTTGCTATAGCTATCTTTCGTGTGTAGACCTGAAACGAGAGCAGCGGTCCATCACCGGCCACCTGCAACTGTCGACCAGCAGTACAAGTCGAAACCTCCTTTTTCTGGCTCATCTCAGAATAGTTCTTTTCAGAACTCTCCCAGACCTAAGTTGTTCTGTTCTCATTGTGGGATGAATAATCACACAGTTGAGAAATGTTTCAAGATACATGGATATCCTCCTGGACATAAAGGAGGACAAAGTCAAGGGAATTGGCAGAATAGACAACCTCAGCAGAAGCCTAGGAATTATGGAGGAAGCATGTCGAATAACCATATCAATATGGTTAACACTAATGCAAATGATTCCACAGAACTTTTGCCTGGTGGTACCAATACTCCAGGATCAAATGTTACTAGATCTGACTTTGATGATAAAGCAGAAGCGTTGATCAAGCAGTTCACTTCTCAGCTACAGAATCTTAGACATTCTTGTTGGTTTAGTGCTCTATGATGTACTGTTTATGAGCTTTGTTTAGATACATTTGATGTATTGATACTTTTTATGGGTTTTATGAGAGTATTTGATTCATTACATGTTCTAGCATACTAGATCTGTTATGAAATCCGTGTATCATTATGAATGATACTAAACTCCCTAGTCTTGTGTCGTTATGGGAATAACGACATAATAAGACTAGTATGATGTGTGATTGATGATCATATAGATGATCATAGGTATTGGATACGATCACAGTCATAGGTCTTCGTTGGAGAACGGAATACTGGATTGACCTGCATGAGATTGTCACATGGACTAGCGTCATGACTTGAATCTCATATGACGGTTGCATGATTGGATCCTAAGACCTGAGATATTTACGGAATCCAACATGAGGAGTTGCGTGCTTTGATTACGTCAAACGTCCTGCGTAACAGGAGGATTATAAAGGCGTGTGTCAGGTACGAAACGAATCATGTACTGGATTGTAGATAGTCAAGACGGGATTTGTACCTCTCGTAAAAGAGAGAGATATCGCTGGGCCCCTCGTGTGAGCGAGACTGTAGAAATGTGTGGCCGCACTATAGACGAACGTCGTCTATTTCAGACAGTCGAACTCAGTGAACGAGAAAGCAGTCGAATCAGATAAGGTGGCTTGTCCATGCCTTATGTTCGACATATGATATCGTGATACAAGAGGATCATCAACCGGAATCATCTATCACGAACAAACTCTATTCGAGATAGGTAGTCATAGTGTCTTGCTAGAGACCGCCTATGACTTGTATATCCGAAATAGAGATTTCGGGTTATACTGCTATATCGAATGAGCCTACAGGGTCACACACGCAGGGAAGGACAAATGCACGAGAGAAAACGACGGAAAACCGAGTCGGACGGGTCGAGACCCGACGGTCCACAACAACACGCAGCCCGTCCGTTCTAGGATGATAGAACGGACGGTCCGCACTAAACATAGACCGTCCGTTCTGCCTTACTGGAACGGACGGTCCACGTGCAATTCCGGACCGTCCGTTCCAGGTTCCAGTTTTCCGAAAATTAAATCGAAATTAGGGTTAAATCACTTTATAAGAAAGAGATTAGAACCCTAATTCTGGAGAGACTTTTTAGTGTCGACTTTCAAAGGTTTGAGAGAGCTTTTGGTCGAGATCCAAAGAGTTCAAAAACTGAAGAGTCTCGTTTTCTTGAAGCACAAAATCGAATAGAGATTCGAGTCCTTGCAGACAAGTTCCAAGCGTTGGAATCCATCCCGAAGTGTGGATACGTGTAGAGGGCGAGGTAATTTCCTGCCTTTCGTGATCAGACGTGTTCTTCGATTGATACATGCCCCGGATCGATTGAGGTAAGCGTTCTAACGTTTCTACGATTCATTAGAAGCATGGTTCTAGGGTTTATTAAATTTTTGTTTTATATCCACTGCGTAAACCCTAGAATCGATCTCTTAGGAATAGGATTCGCTCTAGAGATCCCAGGAAACCCAACAGTGGTATCAGAGCCTAGTTGCTCTGTTTTGATTTCGTAGAACCCGATCACGCACGTTTTGGGATTTGAATTGTTTGAATCCATATTTGCTTTGATTTCTATACATGTTTGATGATTGAATCTAGTGTAGATTGCATGTTTCATGTTACATAGAGTGCAGGAGTTCGAATTTTGGGTTCACAGGAGAATTCGGATCAGTTTCGGATCTGATCGGGGCCGAGAACTAGGGATATCAATTAAGCCCGGAACCCGGCTCGAACCCGCCCGAAAATTATAAGGACATGAGGCTAAAAAATGTAGACTCATTAAACTTCGGGCTTTCGGGCCTTGGGCCAAATGGGATACGGGCCGGTCGGGCCGGGCCAGTCGGATCTCGGGTCGGGCTTGAGGCCCGTTAATTTTTTTTGGTTTTTTCTAACCTTCTTTTCTAAACCAAAGTTTTACCTCTCTATACTTATAAATATGTGTGCCTAAATATATATATATATATATATATTTGAACCAAATGATGAACTTTTATATCTTGGTTCCAATTAAACTTTTTAAAGTGACGGGAGTTTTGAATTTCTTAACCATATTACATTATATATATATATATATATAAGTTTACATTTTAGAAAGGGTAGAAGTTTTCAAATATATATATTTTTAAACCATTGTTTGTATATGAACATATTGATTTTTTTCTATAGGTTTTAAATTAATTACATCATAGAATTTCTTTTTATATTATGTTTGTTATTTTTTTATCACG
>NW_010963495.1:1308569-1309471 GCF_000463585.1 Tarenaya hassleriana | reverse complement strand
AGAATTGAACAATTGGATAATTTTTTCAATTTTATTTTTATTTATGAACTAAATGACTTTGTTGTTATCGGTTTTAAAAATATTTTTGTTGAATGTTTCATATTATTATTATTATTGTTATTATTATTATTATTATTATCGCAAAAAAGTATTTTTATTTAATAAAAAACCCGAAGCCCGGCCTGAACCCGCCCGAAGCCCTGTAGGGCCGGGCTCCGAGCCATCGATCTTAGACCCGAAAAATAAATGGGCGGGCCGGGCCGACCCGAAAAATTCTAGGCCCGAATTGAACCCGGCCCGAACCCGGACCGACCCGCCCATTTTACACCCCTTTATTATCGCAAAAAAGTATTTTTATTTAATAAAAAACCCGAAGCCCGGCCTGAACCCGCCCGAAGCCCTGTAGGGCCGGGCTCCGAGCCATCGATCTTAGACCCGAAAAATAAATGGGCGGGCCGGGCCGACCCGAAAAATTCTAGGCCCGAATTGAACCCGGCCCGAACCCGGACCGACCCGCCCATTTTACACCCCTACCGAGAACACGGTAGAACGTGATCTGATCACGTTCATGAACCCTAGACCGTCCGTTCTGGGTAAGCCAGACCGGACGGTCCGGGGTGGCGGACTGGAGCTGCGGAACGGGAGGTTAAACCTCGAATTGCAGGTCTGGACCGGACGGTCTGAGTGTCAGAACGTCCGTTCCAGATGTTGAGGCAAGACCGTCCCGTTCTGTGGCTGGACCGGTTGTCACGCAGCCCGTCCGTTCCATGGCTTAGAGCGGACCGTCCGTTCTACAGTCGTGGACTGTCCGTTCCGTCCCCAACAGAACGTCCGTTCTGCTTGGCTACTGAGCGGAACGCCCGTTCTGGCTTCTGAAGTCGAGACTGAATGTTCTGCCATCT
>NW_010963495.1:1305122-1305675 GCF_000463585.1 Tarenaya hassleriana | reverse complement strand
AGGCACGACTTGTGGCGAAAGGATTCCGTCAAATTCATGGTATTGACTATGATGAGACCTTTTCGCCCGTAGTTATGCTGAAGTCCATCATGATCCTACTTGCCATAGCCGCATATTATGATTATGAGATATGGCAAATGGATGTCAAGACCACGTTCCTTAACGAGAACTTGACCGAGGATGTGTACATGACACAACCCGAAGGTTTTGTCGATCCAAGGAACCCGAGGATGGTGTGCAAGCTTCAGAGGTCCATTTATGGAATGAAGCAGACTTCGAGGAGTTGGAACCTTCGCTTTGATGAGACAATAAAAAATTTTGGTTTCTCACAGAATGAAGACGAACCATGTGTTTACAAGAAGGTTAGTGAGAGCACAGTAGTTTTTCTGGTGCTGTACGTGGATGACATTCTCCTTATAGGGAATGACGTTCCTACCTTGCAAGACGTTAAGTCTTGGCTAGGAACACAGTTTTCTATGAAGGACCTAGGAGAAGCGGCCTATATTCTAGGCATCAAGATCTATAGAGATAGATCGAGGCGTCTTCTAGGATT
>NW_010963495.1:1242566-1304042 GCF_000463585.1 Tarenaya hassleriana | reverse complement strand
AGTGCTGATAGCCCCATTGCTCTGTAGTGTGACAACAATGGAGCGATCGCACAAGCGAAAGAACCCAGATCCCATCAACGATCCAAACACATACTCAGACGGTTTCACCTTATCAGGGAGATCATAGACAAAGGAGACGTGCACATTTGCAGAGTGTCGACAGATGACAACATTGCCGATCCGTTGACGAAGCCTCTCCCTTTGTCGAAGCATGATGGTCATGTTAGGGATATGGGCATTAGATGTTTAGCAGTTCATGATTAGAGCAAGTGAGAGATTGTTGGTTTAGTGCTCTATGATATACTGTTTATGAGCTTTGTTTAGATACATTTGATGTATTGATTCTTTCTATGAGTTTAATGAGAGTATTTGATTCATTACATGTTCTAGCATACTAGATCTGTTATGAAATCCGTGTATCATTATGAATGATACTAAACTCCCTAGTCTTGTGTCGTTATGGGAATAACGACATAATAAGACTAGTATGATGTGTGATTGATGATCACATAGATGATCATAAGTATTGGATACGATCACAGTCATAGGTATTCGTTGGGGAACGGAATACTGGATTGACCCGCATGAGATTGTCACATGGACTAGCGTCATGACTTGAATCTCATATGGTGGTTCCATGAGTGGATCCTAAGACCTGAGATATCTACGGATCCAACATGAGGAGTTGCGTGCTTTGAATACGTCAAACGTCCTGCGTAACAGGAGGACTATAAAGGCGTATATCAGGTACGAAACGAATCATGTACTGGATTGTAGATAGTCAAGATGGGATTTGGTGTGGTCGTACTATAGACGAACGTCGTCTATTTCAGACAGTCGAACTCAGTGAACGAGAAAGCAGTCGAATCAACCGGAATTATCTCTGGCGTTCGTAAAGATCACGAACAAACTCTGGCGTTCTGAAGGCAGCTCTGGCGTTCGTAAAGATCACGAATCAACCGGAATCATAAGGTGGCTTGTCCATGCCTTATGTTCGACATATGATATCGTGATACAAAAGGATCATCAACCGGAATCATCTCTGGCGTTCGTAAAGATCACGAACAAACTCTATTCGAGATAGGTAGTCATAGTGTCTTGCTAGAGACCGCCTATGACTTGTATATCCGAAATAGAGATTTCAGATTATACTGTTATTTCGAATGAGCCTACAGGGTCACACACGCAGGGAAGGACAAATGCACGAGAGAAAACGACGGAAAACTGAGTCGGATGGGTCGAGACCCAACGGTCCGGATGCGTGGTCCGTCCGTTCTGGGAAGCAGCACGAACGGTCCACGACAACACGCAGACCGTCCGTTCTATGATGATAGAACGGACGGTCCGCACTAAACGTAGACCGTCCGTTCTGCCTTACTGGAACGGACGGTCCACGTGCAATTCCGGACCGTCCGTTCCAGGTTCCGGTTTTCCGAAAATTAAACCGAAATTAGGGTTAAATCACTTTATAAGAAAGATATTAGAATCCTAATTCTGGAGAGATTTTTTAGTGCCGACTTTCAGAGGTTTGAGAGAGCTTTTGGTCGAGATCCAAAGAGTTCGAAAACTGAAGAGTCTCGTTTTCTCGAAGCACAAAATCGAATAGAGATTCGAGTCCTAGCAGACAAGTTCCAAGCGTTGGAATCCATCCCGAAGTGTGGATACGTGTAGAGGGCGAGGTAATTTCCTGCCTTTCGTGATCAGACGTGTTCTTCGATTGATACAGGCCCCGGATCGATTGAGGTAAGCGTTCTAACGTTTCTACGATTCATTAGAAGCATGGTTCTAGGGTTTATTAAATTTTTGTTTTATATCCGTTGCGCAAACCCTAGAATCGATCTCTTAGGAATAGGATTCGCTCTAGAGATCCCAGAAAACCCAACAATTCTTACAATGATTCAGATTTCACAGTTCATCACCCACAACCAAACTCACCAGGTAACCTCATTCCTACCTTCCCTGTTTTACCCTCTTTCAAATCAGCCATTATTTTGCCGCATGTGTGTTGGATTTTGGATACAGGTGCTAGTAGTCATGTTTGTTGTGACATATCATTGTTCTCTGATATTCAAACCATTCCTCCTGTGACTGTCACCTTACCTAATGGCACTGTCATTCAGGTTACTCAATCCGGGACAGTCACTCTTACATCACACTTGATTTTAACCTCTGTTTTGTTTGTCCCTTCATTTTGTTACAACTTGTTAAGCATTAATGCGCTAACAAGGTCAACTCCATATACAGTAACTTTTACTCATAACTCTTACATGATTCAGGACCCTACTCGGGAATTGATGATTGGCAAGGGTGAGCAAAAGCATAATCTGTACATTTTGGAACTGCAGAAGTCTTCTCCAATCCGTTATTCTCTTCCTTCTTCACTTTGCACTGCAGTATCCACATCCAACATTGACATTTGGCATCAAAGACTAGGACATCCCTCTTTCTTGAAAATAAAATCTCTTGGTCATACATCACAGATTACATTTTCAGATTCTAAGTCTCAGTTTGAACATTGTGGAATATGTCCACTGGCTAAACAGAAACAACTTTCTTTTCCCATTTCTGGAAAATTATCTTCTTCACCTTTTGATTTGATTCATATTGATGTATGGGGACCCTTTCATGTTTCAACTTCTGATGGATATCAATATTTTTTAACAATATCAATATTTCTGATGTATCGGGCTTTGGCTCAAACTTGTTGCGAACTCACTTGGATTTCATCGCTGCTGAAGGAGCTCTATATTGAGTTTCCTTTACCTGTTACCTTGTTCTGTGATTCGCAATCAGCTATTCATATTGCTAGTAATCCCGTGTATCACGAGAGAACTAAGCATATTGAATTAGATTGTCATGTTGTGCGTGAGAAGATTAAGAGTGGATTTCTGAAGATTCAACATGTTTCATCTGAAGAACAGGTTGCTGATCTTCTTACGAAGTCTCTCACTGCTGAGCAAATGGCGTATTTGTGCTCCAAGATAGGCATTCACAATGTGTATGCTCCATCTTGAGGGGGGCTATATGAAGACCATGTCTTTAGCTCTCATTTTTGGTTTTCGGTTATGTGTTTTCGGTTAAGTATTTTTGGTTTAGTGACATTTAGCTTGGTTTAGCTGGTTTAGTATTTCTGATTGTATAAATACGATTTGATATTTTATTTTTGAAAATAACAGAGAAAATTTCCACAAACTCAGATTTGTTCATTCTCTTATTTCTCTCTCGATCTACAAATTCGAAAAACATTTTTTCGCACTAAAATTGGAAACTTTTTAACTCGCGGGTCATCTGTCTCGATCGGACCACATGTCTCCGAAGTCGATCGAGTTCCGATTTTCCTTTGGAATGGATAAGGACGACGTAGAAGTTTGACTTATTTGGTCGACGACTCGACCTTCCATGCCATCTGACTGCTCTAAATGTTATTTCCACTTATATTAATATATACGGCAAGTTGTAACAACTTTAGTCGTTTTCTTTTTCCTGAGAAAGTCTTCCTTTCGTTTTTTTTTTTTAATATTTCAATTAAGGGGACAGATGCTTTTGGCTGCATTCAGAATATCTTGCCGGGTCAACTCGGGACTTTTTATATATTTTTTATTACTGGAAGATTTGGACAACAAACCCATATCGAATAAAGATTTTTTAAACGAACTGTCGGCACGTTCATGATCATGGATTTGCAGGTATACAGTTTACATATACATGCACATATACGCCGTATAGAAATTTCAATTATGTAATATAAGGTGCCCTGAGCTGTTAATGTCCAACATCCACTGTAGAATTGGGTATTGCATCACGGATGGATACGACAGTCTGCTGTACCATTCGGACAAAGAAGCTGCTGCCTTCGGATGTTGAGTCTACCCGTAAGTAGATAAAACGAGACGAAAAATAAATTTTTCAAAAATATATTTTATATATGTGTGTGTACCAATTATTAATTATTTTCAAGATGCAATAATTCAAATGGTTACAACTAGGACTGCTAATACTGCCCACATCTATTCTAGGGTTTCAACTTGACCCATGATAGTACAAATTTCAAATAAAATTCCTCAATTTTAAAACTTGAAGTTAGTTTAAAAAATCAAAAGATATGAAATTTTCATTTATATATATTGTATAAAAATCTCTATAAGTCGTCGTGATGGGTGGCTTTTTTCGTTAGCCCAAATTGCAAAACTTAACATAGGTTATTATTTCCATCCTTTTCAGATTTTTTATAATTACATTACCTAATAAATCCGCCAAAATCCAATGTTTATCACTTCCACTTAATTCCTCACACTTCACTCCTGTTTTGAATTTCTTGCCTCTCTTGACCAAAACCAGCTTCATTTTTTCTACTAAAAAGCTTCTCCATCTCCTCCAATGGCCGTCCTTTTGTCTCCGGTAAGAGGAAGAAGAAGAACCACCAACCCGCTGCCGCGATCCCCGCAAACGCAAAGAACGCGCCGCCAGTCGTGATCGCCTCCGTTATCGACAAAAAGCTCATCGACACGGCAGCGTTCATAACGCGATTAACCGCGACCCCGATACTCGCGCCCTGAGCCCTCAGCCTCAACGGGAATATCTCCGAGCTGTAAACCCACGTGATGGGTCCGAGCCCGATCGAAAAAAACGCGACGAACGCGTACGTGGATCCAATACTCATAGAAAGAGCCCACAGCAGTCGCCCGAAACGCTGAACCATGGTCAGACTAAACGCTAACGCGGTCAACGCGAGAACCATGCCTCCTGTGCTGGTCAATAGAAGCTTCCTCCGACCTACCTTGTCCAGCAAGAAAGTGGCAATCAGTATGAAGACTGTCTTTGTCAGGCCGACACCGACCGTGGCGAGTAAAAGCTTGTCTTTCGTCGTGACGCCGGCTTTCTCGAAGATTCTAGGACTGTACAATACAACGGCTTCGATCCCTGTGGCATGCTCGAAGAAGTGAATCCCTATTGCTGCGATTAGGATCCAACGTACGGCCGGTCTAGGTTTTATCAGTAGCTCTCTCCACACGCTTTCGCCACTCGCAATCTTATCGTTCTTCGTCTCGACAAACTCTTCGTCGCAGTTTTCGTCTATTCCTGCGGCGAGTTTTATGTCTTTAAACCGCTGTTCGGCTTCTTGGTCGGTATTGGACACCAAGAACAGTATTTCCTTCGCCTCTTTTAACCTACCTTGCATCACAAGCCATCGAGGCGACTCGGGCATTTTCAGAATCCCAAAAGCTAGGATAAGAGAAGGGATTGCCGCGATTCCGAGCATCAATCTCCACCCGAGATTCAACGTCAGTTTCCCGAATCCGTAGTTCGAGACGTAGCCCAGTAAGATCCCGAAACTGATGCAAAGCTCGGGGAGAGAAGTGAGAAACCCTCTGTGTGAAGGAGAGGCTATCTCGGCGGAGTAGACGGGAGCTATCATGAGGGCAAACCCTACGCCCACCCCGGCGACACACCTTCCGGCCATCAAAACGGCGTAGTTTGGAGCGTAACCCATGAGGGCTGAGCCGACGAGGAATATAGCGGCGGAGAGAGCGATGGTGTATCGCCGGCCGATGACGTCAGACGTTTTTCCGGCGGTCAGAGAGCCGACAAGGGCGCAGAGGTTTAGGATTCCCGCCAAAACTTCGATCTGTGTGTCATTTATTCTGAGATCTTCTCTTATGAAGATTTGGGCCCCGCTCATAACACCGGTATCTTCAACATTTAAATTAATATTAATTGGAAATAACGGACACACACACACACACATATATATATATATATATAAATGATGCTGCGTGTGATGACTTACCATATCCAAAGATGACGGAAATGATGGAGGCAACAATGGCGCAACCACAAGCGAACTTGTTCATACGGGTCGGGTTTGGATCCGACCAGGAAGAAATATCACCAGACACAACCATTATTTGCGAATATATAACTTATTGTTATGCGTTTTGTACGAATACACGCGAGCATCTATATGCATATATATATATATATACACACAACAAACGTCAGTGTTTGTATTCTGAACTGTAAGATACGACAATGAAATGATGTGAAGAGAAATTGAATTTCTTCTCTTTGGATATAAAAAAAAAAAGAAAGAAAGAAGGTTAGTTCATGCAGGCACGTGAAGGGTTGCGAAAATGAATTCGTCAACCATGGTTTCTATAAATGGAATATATATATATATATAAAGCAATTTAGACAAGATTGCAGGTTAAAGGTAGAGAGGGTGAGATTCCGTGATACGTTTTTACAAGAAAATGCAAGATAACATTACTTTATCCCGTAATTACTAGAACGATCTATTGATTCATTATATATATATATATATGAAAAATATTGATAGCGAAATGGTTGGTAATTCTTTTCGGAAAGAGAATTTCAAAGAGAAAAGCGATGGAGCTTGGGATGCATTTGGCCGACAGAGACTTTCCCCTACAAATTGCTGTTTGCTAACTTGGGCAGTTAAGATAATAAGGGTAGGTCTTACTAATTTCTCTTTTTTTTAAAAAAAAAATCTGGTGGAATTCTTGAAATTAATTGACCTGTTTATTTGGACCATTCAGTAGGAAAATGGATTCATTAATTTCATTCATATGTCTATGAACTAAAACCTTGAAATTACTTGCTATGCAAGGTAGGGCTTACATATTGTCATATGAGCTTTTTGGAGGACTCCTCCTACGGGCAATACAAAACAAGAATACTGTTTCTATGTCATCCCATAACAAGACAAGCAACAAAATAGCACAAGACCCAAAACGAACCCTCACGCTTTATTTATCAATCAACCTTGGGGAGGCGGAGGAGGGGGGATGCTATGGGTCGGTGGAGGTGGCATGGACATGTGATGATGATGATGAGGGTGATGAGGAGGAGGATGATGCATGGGAGGACCACCCGGCCACATGTGCTGGCTCTGTCCTATGCCCATGGCTTGTGGCGGAGGTGGAGGCCTTGAACCCACTTGTTGATGAAGTGCCGGTGGCAGCGGCATGCCTTGAGGGGCTGGTCTGAATTGCATCGGCGGTGGAACTGCAAAGCCGTGTTGTTGTGGCTGAGGCGGCCAAGCTGCTTGAGCTGGTGGTGGTGGTTGATAAGCGGCAGCCGCTGCTGCTTGTGGAGGTGGCGGTGGAGGACGGACGGCTTGGATCGGGACAGGTGGCAAGTTGCCATTGGCAAAAGGCCGTGGAGGCAGTGCGTTAGGCCGAGGAGCGTTTGCAAGTGTTGGAGGGCCACTAGCAAATAGGGTATGGGGTCTGCTTTTCTGTGAATTCGGATTGTTGGCAGCCAAAAGTCTCTCTGCATCACAAACGTGCTAAACATGTAAGTATGCGCTGTTTAAATGAAGAATACCATCATCCAATCTTATATACACATGCGTGTGTACATCTAATCCATTCTGCTGAAAATCTAACCTGCTGGGGTACCATGCCTTTCTCCTTTGGTGTCCTTCTTGTATGCATATGAGACTGTTATTTGCCGGTTACAGAGGTACTGACCATTCATAGCCTGCAACGACAAGAAGTACACCATACGAAATATACTACATTGGGTCAGGTACATGGCCCAGACGGAGACTGGAGATTTATTTACTAGTTTCCAAATGTAAAATGGCCATGTTCAGTAATGGAAATCACGCAGTTACATACTTTCAAGTTGTGTAACCAAAAAACAGAAGCATACCTCTATAGCAGCGTCAGATGCCTCAAAAGAATCATAGCTGATAAAACCAAAACCTCTCGAGTTCCCTGTATCCGGATCTCTCATTATCTGAAACAGAAGGTTCTAAGTGTCAGAATCTAAGGTCAAAACGATTTCTTCTCCAAGAGAAATGAGAAGAAAAAAAAACGATAATATATGACTCCAACCTCCGGAAGGGGACACACAGAGATCAAGACTTACGCACACAGAAACAGAACAGTCGCGAAACAAAAGTCTTCAACCAATTAGATGTTTAAGCAGAATGAAATGATAAAAAGGGTAAGACTCTAATTGAATCAAAGATCCTACACCTTTGGATTAGCAACAATGACTCCGAACGCACTGAAGGTATCGTATAGCAATTTCTCATCCACGTCCTGTAAAGCAAAAGCTGGGTCAGGTAAATATCTGAAGCGACTAGAAAACATCAAGGGGCAGAGTATACCACCAAGCTACTTACAGGATCAAGGTTTCCAATAAAAAGGTTAGCACCAACATCCAAGCTCTTCTTATCTTGAGATGCCTAGAAACATTTTTAAATAGGGACCAAAATATTAACAACTTCAAACCAAAACTGAACGCATCTTGGCATCAAAATTCACAAAAACCAGCTGCCTAAATCCTTGATTTCATAAGAAAACAAAGAAGAGCTGGCATGAAGCAAGTTGATAACCCGTATGAAGGAGACAACAATTATAAGAACAATCTGATACCTTGTTAACACGTATAGGTTTCCCATAAAGCTTAATCATGTTCAGAACCTTAATTGCCTGCACAAACAGCAGATAACGTTATGAATGCTCTAAAGAGAAGTAATAATCTTCAATATAAGCGAAGGAAGTGGAAAGCATTGCCACAACTCTACAAGCAGTACTTACATAGTCAGCATCATCCTCGCTGCGGAATTCAACAAATCCATACCCTTGATGAAGATTTGTCACCCTATCTTTCGGGACATACACATTGACTGCAACAACCAAAATCGGAGGAGTTAAGTCAGAACAAAAACTGAACCAGATCGCGATGCTCTCAACCCAACAAATTTTCCAACAAAAAAAAAAGCTATGGCTTTCAGCCAAACAACAACCATTTCCATTGCCACCTACGAACTAAACAAGATATTGTCCTCACACTCACACTGCAATTAAAAATACAAATCTTGCACTCTGATATGATTATAAAGAAAGACTTATGTTACTACATCTAACATGAACTTTTTATTGAAACGGGGCCTTGCTTACCTACCGGGCCGGCTTGTACGAACAATTCCCAGAGCAATTCTTCAGATACCTAAACTCGATGTCGAACAAAACACCAACTTTACTGAGAACTCAGTCGATAAACAGCAATCGGAAAATGTGGAAAATAACCTAAAACTGAGAAACCAATAAAATCGAATCATTTCAAAACCTAATTCTACTGTTTAGCCAATACACACACATACATACAAAAGTTCGTATATGTATAGATGAGAAGGCCCAGAAAACCCAAGAGCAAGTTGGTGAGAGAGCAAAGGAGAAGAACCTGGGGATCGAGATTTCCGACATAGACAGTAGCGTCTTGATTCCGTTCAGCGGAGTGCTGGCCAAGCAGATTCGCTCCAACTCCTGGAGCTATTCGGGTCGTCATCTTTCCTTTCTTACTCTAATTCTACGCCGGCAAAACCCCCCCAGAATTTCAGATTCTTACTCCGTTCCCGTCTAATCGACGTTTATAGCGGTTTCTCTAAGCTCGGGGGAGGAGGAGGAAGAGGGTTCAAGGGATTGCAAAACCCATGGGCCGAATGAATGGGCTTTGAATAATTAAGAGATCGAGCCTTTTTAAGGCCCATAGGCCCATTTGCTCATCCCCCGGTGGGTGAAATTAAACTGCTGTAAATTTGATCACTTGCAGCGGAATTGGGTGATCTTAAAATCACAAACATAAGAAACACTTCTTGCTGCAAGATCTGGCTTTTTGGACCAGAGAAATACAAGGTTTTCATTTTGAGGAGGAGATAAGAAGAAGAAGCGCATGAACTGAATGACAAGAGATATAATGCTGCCGCATCAAATCCTACTCTTTCAAGAAACACTTCGAAAATTTTGTTGTTTGATGAAGTGATCCCTTCCAACACTTAGCTTTTACAGCTTACCAACTTTATGAGAAAGGAGCAAGAGGCATTTCTAATAACCTGTATGCTCCATCCATCATGGTCTCTTTCAAAGTCTTGAAAGCTCGAGCTTTACGGCGTAGCTTCCTTTCCTGCGGAAACAGCATTACTCTTCGAAGTCAAGCCCAGATCCTCCTCTAGTTTCATCCACGCTTTCAAAAAATTTGGGGGGAATTTCTTCTTCACTGTCCTTGCCAACCCTTTGGCATCGTCCATTTTCTTCTTCCTCACCAAACCTTCAGCCAAATGCTTCAGCGTATTAAAATCTGGGATCTTGTGCACCGACACGCTCTTCTTGAACACTGCATAGGCTTGCTCATGCAACCCGTTCAAACACAGATGAAATATCAAAGTCCTAAAAGTTGCTGCATTCGGACAACACCCGTATTCCTCCAGTCCTTCATATACCTTCTTCGCTTCATCCATCATTCCTTTCTGGCAATATGCAGTCATAAGATAGTTATAGCTAATTGTATCGGGTTTCAGTCCCACATTGCTCATCTGTTCGATCAATTCCTTAACTCTTTCAGGGCTTTCCTTTTGAGCATTCATGACACGAACATTATACGCTGCAACGTCCAATTCGCAGCCTTTCTTCTCCATCTCGCTCCACAAATTCTCTGCTTCCTCAACTTTTCCTTTCTTATACAAAGATCCCAAAATGGTAGTGAAAGCAATGGTGGTAACTTCCACGCCTTTGGCCTCCATCTGTCTCAACGTATCCAAGGCCTTTTCAGGCGAACCCGAATCGCAATAAGCCTTAATCAGTATAGAATAATTAAGAGATCGAGCCTTTTTAAGGCCCATAGGCCCATTTGCTCATCCCCCGGTGGGTGAAATTAAACTGCTGTAAATTTGATCACTTGCAGCGGAATTGGGTGATCTTAAAATCACAAACATAAGAAACACTTCTTGCTGCAAGATCTGGCTTTTTGGACCAGAGAAATACAAGGTTTTCATTTTGAGGAGGAGATAAGAAGAAGAAGCGCATGAACTGAATGACAAGAGATATAATGCTGCCGCATCAAATCCTACTCTTTCAAGAAACACTTCGAAAATTTTGTTGTTTGATGAAGTGATCCCTTCCAACACTTAGCTTTTACAGCTTACCAACTTTATGAGAAAGGAGCAAGAGGCATTTCTAATAACCTGTATGCTCCATCCATCATGGTCTCTTTCAAAGTCTTGAAAGCTCGAGCTTTACGGCGTAGCTTCCTTTCCTGCGGAAACAGCATTACTCTTCGAAGTCAAGCCCAGATCCTCCTCTAGTTTCATCCACGCTTTCAAAAAATTTGGGGGGAATTTCTTCTTCACTGTCCTTGCCAACCCTTTGGCATCGTCCATTTTCTTCTTCCTCACCAAACCTTCAGCCAAATGCTTCAGCGTATTAAAATCTGGGATCTTGTGCACCGACACGCTCTTCTTGAACACTGCATAGGCTTGCTCATGCAACCCGTTCAAACACAGATGAAATATCAAAGTCCTAAAAGTTGCTGCATTCGGACAACACCCGTATTCCTCCAGTCCTTCATATACCTTCTTCGCTTCATCCATCATTCCTTTCTGGCAATATGCAGTCATAAGATAGTTATAGCTAATTGTATCGGGTTTCAGTCCCACATTGCTCATCTGTTCGATCAATTCCTTAACTCTTTCAGGGCTTTCCTTTTGAGCATTCATGACACGAACATTATACGCTGCAACGTCCAATTCGCAGCCTTTCTTCTCCATCTCGCTCCACAAATTCTCTGCTTCCTCAACTTTTCCTTTCTTATACAAAGATCCCAAAATGGTAGTGAAAGCAATGGTGGTAACTTCCACGCCTTTGGCCTCCATCTGTCTCAACGTATCCAAGGCCTTTTCAGGCGAACCCGAATCGCAATAAGCCTTAATCAGTATACCGTAAGAGATTTTGTCAGGAGTGATATTATACCTCTGAGGAATTTCCTCGAACAGTTGGGGGACTCTTTCGAACAGCTCGGAGTGAAGACAAGCGGAGAGAAGGGCGTTAAAAGACACGGCTGACCTGGGCGTGCCAAACTGTTCCATCTGCTCATACGTCCTCATGGCATGATCGAACATGGCGGCTCGACCGTAAGATCTGATAAGGGTAGAGAGGAAAGGTTCTTCCTTGATCTTGGGATCATTCTTGTGAGATTCGATCAGCGCTTCAATGTCGGAGAACCGGCGAGACTTGGCAAGGCGGCGAACGGTGAGCTCCTGGGCATAGCGCGAGGAGACAGGGGAGACGTAGTGATTGGAGACAGAGGAGTAGATCTCAAGGGCTTTGTCAGGATCGTGCACCTTCCTGAGTTTGGATTTAGCTTTGGAGACAGAGATCGAGCCGGAAGATGCAGACCCGCCCGTGCTGGTCGCAGCAGCAGGCGCAGCGGCGGCGGAGGAGAGGCGGCGAATGCGGCTGAGGCACAGACGAGACGGCGTCATAGTATTTGCTTCGTCGCTGTGGGAGAGATGAAATGGAGACGGCAGGAAAGTGTCGAGAGTAGAGGTTAGGGTTTAAGATTTGAGAAGAAGAGTTTTACGAGTCGCGTGGGTTTATTGACATTGCATTGCCATACTAGTAATGACGAAGACAAAATTCACTCTACATAAAAAAAACAAAAATCACGAATTTGTCTCTTTTTTTTTTTTGTTACCGAGAAAGGAGAGATGTTTAACAAATATGGCTAATGGGGGAGAAAGTGGGGAATCTAATTCCGTAACAAAGTTACAAGCACAATTTTATGTGGATCGATATCCTTGTTTCAACAGAAAACTGAAGGGGGGGATAAAAAAAAGTAAAACACATGATGCAGTCATCATATAAGGGAGAGAGGGCGAGTAGAGTCAGAGTGAGGACATTTGGATGGTTTGATCAAACTAGGCTTGGAAATCTCCTTGTTCGAACTTTTCTTCCGAGTAGAACACGGCCACCACTTGGTTGCCACCAAACTTCCTTCCGTTCATCCCTGCTCTCGCCTTCGACGCACCTTCGGTATCCGCGTACTTGAGAAACACCTGCCACAACAATTGTCAAACCCTGTGAATGAATCCTGTATATATATCCCAGCCAAATAAAAAACAAAACAGAGATCCCTTTGATTAATAATGAAAACCATAGAAGTTTTTTGTACAAACCTTGCCAACACCAGGAATCGGTTCGCCATTGGGACTGGGGCGAGGAATCACTACTTGTGTCAGCGCACCTGCACGTTTAGTGTAAAGTTTTCGAATCCAAAGGAAAAAGAGAGAGATAGAAAAAGATGTCCAGAAATGTTTCTTTCAAGTGAAAACAGATTGGAAGTTTATATGCAGGTCTCCTGTCTGTGTTATGTTTAGGGGCTGATTCTTTATAGCAGAACTGAACTGTGGGACAACAAAAGGCTGTAAAACAAAACATATACAACCAAGAAAAAACAGAGATTGATCAATATGCTTTTTTTTATCTTAATCCCGTCACGTGATAACATTGAAGAACAAAAGGAGTTGCAGTTTTAATACTAAAAGATTGCTTACCAAACTTTCCACCTTCTTGCCTCATGTCTTCCATTATATCTTCATACTCGTCATCATCCCTGAGCTCATCCTCAGCAACAACCTGTGTCAGACAGACGACGTTGGTGGGCACTGTGCCTGGTTGCAACATAATCCTCTGCAAAAGAGAAAGCACCAGTCACATAATTGATAGCCCATCTTGACTGATCAAATCCATCTGTTAAACTGTTCTACGAGGAATTGGAATTGAATCTTACAAGGGAAACCAAGATATCTAAAATTTTACCTGTAAAGCAATCTGCTGCTGCGCATGCAACAATACACTCTCCTGTTCAGGTTTCGGCTGACCTGTACCCTGGTTAGCACGTCTCACAGTAAGAGTTTTGTCTCCCATTTTAATTCCATTGAGGGCTGCACAAGCAATGTCTGTTACAGAGATATCTTGGTACACGCAAAAGGCATATCCTTTAGAGTTTCCGGTTTCCCTGTCTTTTACAAGGTCAAAGCCCTTCAGTGCTCCAAAGGACTCCAATAATTCCCTGACTTGGGCCTCGGTGAAATAATAGGGAAGTCCACCGACAAAAATACGGTCTGGACCCTCAAGCACTCCAGAAGAACCTGGAGTCAGACCAACAGCAGCCAAGTTTAGATTGGGACTGGGCTGGCTCGGACCAAGAGTTGCTGCTAGAGATGGGTTATAGTCACTAGGTCTCCTCACCTTCACTGGAGCTCCCTGCAGATGAAGAAAAATACAGTTATTGAGCCTACCAAATTTCAATCCCAACCGATACAGTGTAGGTGTTTCTCCAATTATTAGATTATTTCTTATTTCACTGAGCTACACAACAAGAATACCAGTGAAACAGCAAAATTAACAGTTTAACCAGCTCTTTGTTATGTACCATGGACAAGCCAAAAGACATACCTCGAATATAACCCCATCCAAAGACATTGCATTACTTGCCTCTTCAACAGACCGCATCTCCACAAAGGCAAACTTCTTCTCATGGTTTATGTACACGTTGACAACAGCATCACCTGTGAGGATTGATTTAACAGAAATTTCAAAAAGCCTCAATAAGGGATCCAACCAACACTTGCAGTTGAATCACATACCTGGACCAGCTGTGTTTCCACCAATTGCTGCCATAACCTGGCTAAAAAATGTTGCAACAGACTGCAATAGAGGAATGTAAATGAATGTGTCTGTTAAATGCAAGAGCAAGTTTCAAGAAGCCAAAAGAAGAAAAGTAAATATTAAACCTGTTCATTGGCTGCTGGGGAAAGCCCACCGACATAGACTCTGCGTGCATGTCTAGTAGCCTGAAGATATATCAGATGAATAAGCAGTTGAAAAAGACAAAACTCAGTAATCCGCATACATTCATGTATAGTTTCACCCAACCTGCTGAGTCATTGCCTGAACTGGCATCATAGGGAACGCACCAAAAGGCTGCATGACATAGAAGGGAAAAATCAGGTAAGAAAAGACAAGACATCAATTCTATCAGGGTAAAGAGCACATACCTGCCCTGTTGTTAATGGGAACATGTTTGGGAACATTCCAGACCCAGTTATAGCAGGGTTTGCAGCAGGAACTTGACCTAGAAAAGGAAAAAAAGGTGAAAATACAGATAAACAGCGGGCAGAGCCTCTCTCTATTACTTGTATTTGAGAAGACCTAGGTCACCCTCCCTGGAAAATCATCGGAGGTATTCAGAGATCTTAACACATATGGTAATAAAGGAAAGGAAACGAGATTATATAGAATTTCTCAGAAGACAATTGCAAGGCTATCAAATCCAATGACAGGGACTGATTGAGGATGAGCAATACCCATAAACCATTGCAGGAATTCTTCCTTGTACAAAAAAAGCTAGAAGACCAGCTCACACCCATTGTCGTCAAAGAGGGACAAGAAACCCAACATTGCCTTCTCAAAAGAAAGACAAGCAAACAAACAAACACCAAGAACACCAAGACAACCAAAAGTTCTCAGTTCCGGTATTGTATCCATGTAAACAAAAAGAACAATAAACATAAACAGTCCATTCCTGCCTACAACTTTTGAAGTTGTCCAGGCAAACACAAGGAAACCATGACTTACTACATGAACCAGGTATACACCATGCAAAAAATATTCCAATATGTACTAAAATAAAAAGGTGACAGGAGATATGTCTACCTGTGACAGTAGTAGCAACAGCAGTAGTAGCCACTCCAGTAGCTAACATTGCAGAAGCTGAAGGTGCCATATCGAATCCACTGACTCGTTTACTGCAAGCAGAGAGCGTTGATATATGAAGAAAGAAAATAAAAGATATAACATAAAACACACTCCGTTCAATAACTTGAAACACCATTAAATTAAACAGCGATGGAGTAGGAACTTGAAATGTTTTATATATTAACGAAAAGTAGAGTTATCCATTCATGAATCATAAAGAGACAGTTCCCAGCAAGAAAATTAAGCTACCTTTTTGATGCTGATCGTGATCTTGATCTCCGATCAGATCTATCTTTTGAACGAGAACGAGACTGGCGGCGACGTCTATCCTTCTCGTAATCTCTACGCCTGAAATGAAAAATGTCAAATTCGTATCTTCTACCAAATATGAGAATCACTGAACTGATTCCATTTGAAGCATAATCAGAATCTTCTTTGGATAAGTCACCTGTCATAATCATGGCTTCTACGGTAGCCATCATCGTCTCTATCCCTACCACGTTCTCTTCTGTCACTGTGTTCCCTACTATGATCCCTGTGACGACTTCTGGAACTGGAATGACGGTCTCGTTCTTTGTCCCTGTCCTTCTCTCTCTCTGAACCCTTTTCTCTGCTTTTCTCACCCTCCCTGTCCCTCTCCCTGGTACGACGGTCCCTCTCTCTCTCCTTATCTCGCCCCTTCTCGCTTTCTTTTTCTCTACTTCTGGAAGATTCTCTTTCATAGTCACGCTGCAGAAAGAAAATAACCCATCATTACATTTGAAGAGATGCGGATAATTTCCCGGTAGATGCAATGATGCATGAAACTAAACCCAAAGGTCCCTACATCAACCACACAACTGGACTTCAAGTGGAAAAATCAACCATTCTACAACACTCTAGTTTTCTTCCAACAAATAAAAAACCGAAACGCGCAAACTAACATCGATTTGAAACCACTGGCTACAGATTCCAGTAACTTCATCCATTTTAATCACAACTATTTCCCTAAAACAATAACATCACTAGATAACGGCTTGAAATCAGGAATCGCCTGGCCAAAGAAAGTTGTCCAACAACAACAAAGTACATGATTGGCGACACAAGTTTCGGCGAATTCCTCAAATGGTGGGGCCATGGTACTATGACCGATTTGAATGGGCTTGAGGACTACTTTGACGGAAAAGCACCAGTAGGGTGTGGGGATCGCAAGATGGGAAGTTACGAAGGATTTATCACTCCCCTCAGCATACCCTCGTTGGTCAATCCTGATGTAAGTGTGCATTGGGTGGCCATTAGATGCATCCCTGTGAAGAAGTTGATTCAGGTATTTGACTGCAACCTCAAAATGAGGCCGAACGTTGACGCGATTATTGGCCGGTTGGTGTGGTGGCTCCCAAAGATATATACGGTCGCCAAGATATACCAATTTGATGAAAGCACCATGTTTGACTATCATTACGTCGAAGGGCTGCCTCAAAATGGTAACGGAGATGAATGCGGTGTGTTTACCATCATGTACCTTGAAGCCCTGATGCGAGGTCAAGAAAGAATATTGTGCAATCAAATTTGCGATGAAAATAGTTCATCGATTCGTGAGAAGATTGCTGCAGATATCTTCTTAAATGGCCAGATTGTGAGTCTTGCTCCCGATGTAAGACGTGACGATTCCTCCCCAGATGCAAGATAAATTATGATATTTCTTGTATTCTGTTTGAACCTTTGAACCTTTGAACCTTTGACTTTATTTTTTGTGTTAGATATTTTCTGAATGTTTATTGCGAAAAAATTTAAATTTTCGGAATTGCATATTGGCCAAAATTTTGGAATTCGGTTGGCGGGAAAGTTTAAATTTTCGGAATTGCATATTGGCCAAAAAGTGGAACTGCTTTTCTGCAGAATCAGATGTGTGGGCCCGTTGTAAATGATATTGGTGCACATCTCCCCATAAACCTAATTCCAATTGATTTACCCCAAACAAGAAATTCAAGTATCCAGACCAGAAACCCTATTACTAAACCGGAAATGTAATCCCCTAAACCGGATTTTATCACATCCCGACGGTCCCACTGGTCCTACTGGTCCCACTGATCCCAGTGATCGAATTTCACGAATTCAACGCTTTGGGAGTGTAATGTACGATCATACAAATGGTTCGGAGGAGGAATCGGGGTTGAAAGTCGTTGAGCATTATTCGATCGAAAGCTATGAACACAAAACGAATCCCATAAGTGTTAGTAGTGTTTTAGGAACACTTTGGATCAAAGTAACTTTGTGTTCGGAATTTTTTTGTCCAAACCGCTTACGAGATGTTAGTTTGAAGTGTAATTACATTGTTTCACAGCGCACCAACCTTGTTTAACTCCCCCACAGTTGATTTGGTTCACTTTTATCACATCCCGACGGCCCCACTGGTCCCACTAGTCCCACTGGTCCCACTGATCGAATTTCACGAATTCAACGCTTTGGGAGTGTAATGTACGATCATACAAATGGTTCGGAGGAGGAATCGGGGTTGAAAGTCGTTGAGCATTATTCGATCGAAAGCTATGAACACAAAACGAATCCCATAAGTGTTAGTAGTGTTTTAGGAACACTTTGGATCAAAATAACTTTGTTTAGGAATACAAGTTACATTTAACGCAGACTAATTACGCGAATAATTTCAAATTTGTTCTTTTCGACGAATCCGATTGTGAAAATGACGATGTTGAATTATGGGGTCTTTTACTAGCCTCGCCAGGTCCAGGGAAACGATTCTGTTTAGGTCTTCCGGTCCGCCGTTTTTCTTCTATTATAGGCGGCATCCCTGAAAAATTTAAAATTTCGGGCGGGACAACCCAATCACAAATATCGGGCACCGGATAGACAGTCTCTTGGTAAGCCTTGACCCAAGTCTCTCGCCAGTAGTATTCAGAGCATAATTCGTGAATCTCAGTACCTTTTCCCACCTTATGTGCTGCTGCAATTGCATGGCTACATGGATACCTGTCCACATCAAACTTTCTGCAACTACAGGTTCTATCACCAAGATTTACCAAGTTTCTTCTACCTTTTTCATCCCTTGCCTCAAACATTCCACTCAGCCTGTTAAGTTCAATAACCTCATACGTGCAGGCCTTCTCAAACCGTTCATGCAGCACTTTGTACACATACGGAGTTAACTTTTGAGAATCATCAGCACCACATGCTTCCACCATGTACCTACTGAACCATTCTACCGTCTTCGAGACACAAATATCAAGCAAACTGAGTAGCGGATACCTTTTGGCCTTCTTCAAAACGAAGTTGATTGATTCGGCACCATTGGTGGTTAATAAGTTGTATCTCTCAGTCCGAAATTTACACCTCGCCCACCTCTCCGGAGCAAGTTCTTCTTTTTGCATGTACTCCGCCGCTTTGGGATACCTGAAAATCATGAGATATTCACATCAGTTTACTCAAGTCACATCGTTGAGAAAATCACACTGGTCCAATTGGTCCCAGTGGTCACACCGTTGAGAAAATCACACTGGTCCAATTGGTCCCACTGGTCACTAAATTCATACATGTTCTTGAAATCAGAGTACAATTCTTCAAACTCCTTCTCCCTGTATTCCGATGCACATTTAAAAAACAATTTAGCCACAGTTTCGCCTCTTGAACCCTTTCTTCCGGCTCCCCTGTTAACATGCGATTTCAAGTTTTGCGATATGTGCCTTGCACAAAAACCATGATCAGCTTGTTTATATACTTCTCTCACAGCTTTCATTATACTTTTATGTCTATCGGATATCACAACCACATCAGGTCCATCCGGTATTACTTCGCTCAACCTATTCATAAACTACCTCCATGAAGCGTCTTTCTCTCTATCGATCACACCCCATGCTAAAGGATATTGGTGATGTTCTCCATCTTGTGCGGTTGCCACGACCAATGCTCCCTTATATTCGCTTGTCAAAAATGTCGCATCAACAGCAACAACTTTACGCATATACTTCCATCCTTTTACAGTTGCACTTAACGCGATAAATAGGTACTTGAAGCTTTTCTGATCATTGTCCAACTCAAGATGCACTATGGATCCAGGATTTCTTTCTCTCAGCATGTACATCCACCCAGGAAGCCTCATGTAATGATCGATATGATTACCGCGAATCTCTTTTTCAGCACTGTGCTTCCCTCTCAATGCCATCAAATACGAAACAGTTGCCCCGTACTTGGTTTTCATTCGTCGTACTAATTCTGGGGCAGCAGGAGTTTCGAGGATCCCATCATATTCTTCCTTCAAATAATCTCTAACCAAATTCGATGAACTCTTCATAGCTTCTTCTGATTCTGAAACAGGTCTGCATCTGTGAATTGGATTGTGTGTTCTTACGCTAAAACGATTCGAACTCGGGAGCGATGCGATGCGCAATTTCCAGTTACAACCTGATCCAGCAAACTTGTATCTTATTTCCCACAACTTCTTGTCAGACTTCAGTGTAACATAGCTGAAACAAGCCTTAACTGAACCCTTTCGTATATATTCTTGTGCGTCTTGCTTATTATCAAACTCATAACCAATATATATGTTCAATCCATCGCTAAATTCGAATACTGAAGTACAAAACATAGAGTCCTCCACAACTGCCATGGCCAAATCAGACTTGCTTCCACCTTCCATATTCGTTGCACACTCCACTAAATCTGTACCCATCTCATTTCCATCAAGTCTAGTTTCACGGTCTACTAAATCTGTACCCATCTCATTTCGATCCACTCCACTATCACAGAGAACATCGTTTACAGAGTCCACTAAATCTGTCTCCTTTCCATTCGCTCCAATATATAAACTATTACTCCCAGCTTTACTCTTGAAATTTGGACTCTGGATAACATCGCAACCCTTATAACCTACACATATTATACTCCCATATGGTCCAACACGTTCCACGTAATCAGGAATTCTAAACTCATTTTCTGACATCGGCTCTTCTATCTCCACGTGAAGCATGCTTCTGCCTCCATTCGTTTTGTCCAGGAGATAAATTAAAACTTGTTTATCATTCGATATGTAAATCGGCTCAGTACCTCCTTTTAAAGTCGGCAAATAGCTCAACTTCATGTCTGTTTTACTTTGGTCCGCCTTCATTTCAGAACATAACTCTTCAACAAGACGTTGGTATTTCAATTCAGTTGGAGGACACATGAATATGACTCCCTTCCCATCCTTAACTTTTCCAACCCATTCATATTCCCTATTACCATTCAACACCCACTTTCCATCAGACTTGTAATAAATAATTGTGATTTTCTCGTCGACTGCGTCCATTATGCCGGTATAGAATAAGATTCGTAAGACACATGTGACTAGTATGACCAGAGTGACTAGTGTGACCAGAGTGACCAAGCTGACCAGTGGGACCAAAGTGACCAGTGTGATTAGTGTGACCAGTGTGGCTAGTGTGAAGATTATTCAATTAAACAGTGTGACCAAAGTGACCAGGGGGACCAAAGTGACCAGTGGGACCAAAGTGACCATTGGGACCAAAGTGACCAGTGTGACCAGGGGGACCAGGGGGACCAAAGTGACCAGTGTGACCAGGGGGACCAGAGAGACCAAAGTGACCAGTGGGATCAGTGACCAGTGTGACCAGTGACTAGTGTGACAGTGTGAAATGTCTATAACACCAGTTTTAGTGATATATATAAGAAAAATGAGGTTAGATCTATACACATGTGAGGTCGAATTAAACCGAAAATTAATGCTGGGTTGTGCGATGAGAACTTGCCTTTTCCCCAGATCTATACAGATCTGACTGCACTCCTGTGATTTGATGCGATTTCGACGGTATATTCGCTGAGATTTCACATGTACATTCGGCGGTGTATTCTGTTTTTTTTTTTCGGCGGAAATTTATGGGGAGAGAAAGGGGGAGAGAAACGAGAAGAGAGAGAAACGCGAGGCAAATAGAGGGATTTCGCCGGTAGATTCGCTGCGATTTCGCCGGTAAATTCTGGTTTTTTCTGGCGGGGAGAGAAGCTGAGAAACTACGCGAGGAGAGAGAAACGAGAGGAGAGAGAAACGCAAATCGATGGAGGGTTACAAAAAGGTGTTGAGGGTATTATGGAGACAACACATTTATAAAGGTATTGTCTGAAGATGTTTTTTTTTTCCGTCAAGTGAGGGGTATGCCATGAAGTCAATGTAGCAAAGTAAGGGCATTTTTGATAATTCCCCGTTTGGGACTCGGGTCTTTTTTTTTTATCTAATGAAAATGAAATGGCGGGTGAACGCTTTGCCGTTTAGATCTTTCATTTTGGAACACCGCGTCGTTTTCTTTGCAATTAAACGGCATTACGCTAACCTGGAACTGTGAAGGATAGGATATGAAACGCCGAGAAACTCGCTGCTTCACCTTCAACGTCTGATGCCCCAAAATCCAAACGTTCGAAGATCTCAAGGATCAAACTTTCAATTGTTCCTTGCTTTGAAGTAAGAAGCAGTTCGTTTACTCTCGTGGGTTTCTTGTTTCCTCTTCAAAAAATATTGTGTTTTCCGATGAAATTTGCAATCTTTTTTTGCTCTTTAGAGTGTATTGTCTTCAATATTTCTTGCTACTGTGGTTCCCAGTTCTTGTGGAAAGGATGGTTTTCTTGAGTTGGGGTAGGCCGTCACCCGACCAACAGAAGCAAGTGCTCAACAAGTAAGATGCAAAAAAGTATAAATTTTTAATATTTGCGACTCTGTACCGCAGAAATTTCTCTGATTGTCGATGTTTTGGCTGCCATTGGTGTGCAAAAACCAGGACAGGAGGGTTCAACTATGATGAAAAATACAGGGGAGCTTCAGTTAAGTCTGGGGATAAGCTAAAGGATGATCAAGAGCTCGACAAGGATGGGTTCTTGATCAATCATGCACGGGTTTTGGTGGGTTCAGGACGCGAGACATACGAGAAGGGGAAGACAGCTCTTCAGAGTTGGAGGTATGCGTCTATCTTCACATGGAATTTTGTGGAACATTCTGATGTAAGACACCGTAGTTTCCTTAATGGTCACAATCACTGTGTTGGGTGTTTGACATTGCAGACATTTCGGTCTGGATTGGGCATTTGTTGATCCCACAATTCCGGTCGAGAATGGTAGGAAGGTTTGCCTTTGCGTCAAGGAAATGCTTCCGTGGGTTATGCTTCCTCTGCAGGTGGTTTATGTGGACGAAAGCCGGAAATCCAGAAAGGGTCCTGCTCGTTTCGGATTTGGAAGTGGCACCCTGCAGGGCCATCTACTGGTTTGTACTCATATCCCTTCATGGGCTTGGGATGATCATTAGAGATTATACCTCAAATCGAACCTAAGATTAGTCGTAATCCAGTTTCAATGACATGCTTGATTTCCAAGCTACCCATTCGTCCAATGATAGTGATCCAGTTTGTATGAATAGGTTCAATCACCTCAAGTAGATCATCAGGTAGAAGTTAGCTTATCTTGTCCGTCCGTAGTATCCATCAAGCTCATTTCTTTGCACAGTTTGTTCTGTCTCAGATGCTTTGAACTCATCTGTTGCGCAGGCAGGGGAAGAGCGGTTCTCTGTCGAGCTTGACGAAAATGGCAAAGTCTGGTACGAGATACTCTCCTTCTCGAAACCAGCTCACTTCCTGTCTTTCCTTGGCTACCCATATGTGAAGTTCAGACAAAAGTATTTTGCTCATCAATCTTCAGATGCTGTCCTAAAACACGTCAATGCTTCATGATAGTGCCACAACGCCAGCAGTCAAGCACATAGTCAGCCCATGAATATTTCAGAATCATCTACAAAACCATTGGTTGCTCTGGAAACCTTCTCTTTGTCTATGGTGAGAGAGAGAATCAGAAGATGAACTTCTGAATTTAGTAGTAGCTGAAAAGAAAACTGTGATTTTTACATCATCAGAAACTAAGTAGCAGAATCTTATGCGCACCACTATTGTGATATTTTATGTTTCAAGAAAGGAAGGAAAGAACATCTGAAAATGATTGTAGAAAGATTTCAGGTAGGTAATGCTACCATCATCAAGCTTGAACACCCTAAGATCATGACCGTTCAATCCAAAGCCTGGTTTCTGTTCATCTTCGTCTTCATCGGTGAAGTAAATAGAATTCTCGAGACATCCATTGAACTCGAGAGCTGAGACAGAGAAACAGCAGTCTGTAGCCATGACAAAAGCTCTGTCTCCCAATGACTTCACTTCCATCCACCTTCCCCATTCCTCGTCCAGCTTGTAAACCTTGAAACTAACGGTCTCGAATTCGCATTCCTTCACTATGTTACATGGCCTGGCACCGTCGGTATCCTGTATGAAAGCATGAAGACAACGGATACCGAATTGTTGTCTGAAAGCATCTGCTATGGCTCTCCCTTTTCGAGCTTTGCCCTTCATGAACCGGTCAACCACATATAATTCTCCACGGGACTCCACAAAGCTCTTGTCATTGCCATGGCTGTGAAGTGGAGGTGAATACTGTACAAGTCCGAAAGAATGAAGCCACCAAACGATCCCATTAATGTCTATGACGTATGTAATCCCTCTGTGAACTGTAATGTCGCAAAGTGTATCGGCTTGATTTTTTATTTTGATCCATATTTCCCCGTTCCAGTAGCGGAGTTTTCCGTCGCAGCCAATTCCAAGAACCTGAGTCTCACCTGCAACTGTGACCATGGCGACTCTTTGGAACCCAGAAACAGTTCTTTCCTTTTGGAAACACTTCACAGCATAACCTTCTTCAATCTCGGAGACTCCAAACTTCAAAAGATCTAGAATTTGACATGAATGGTTGATGGGTAGGCGCGAGAGAGGGGAAAGGAGGCGCCTTTTCCCGGATTCGAGTTCTTCAACCTTGATCATCCAAGCCCTCTGCACAGAGGCTAGAGGCAGAGTGACACGGAAGTAAGTAGCACGTGAGAGAAACGCGCCGTGGTGGTGGGCCCGTTCTCTGTGAACAAGAGGGGAGAGACGGATGAGACGACGGCTCGGGAACCGCTTATCAGCGGCCGAGGATCGCCACGTTCTGCAGACGCTACGGAAACTGATGAGCTCTGTGTCGGAAAACAGATGGACGGCGATCTTCTGTAACAGTTCCTCTGGCAACTCAGACCAGTTAACTTCCTCCGACATGTCTATGAGATTGTAGTTGGTTGTTCAAGAAACATAAAGATTAAGAAAAACCCTGGATTCAGATGAACCGAAAGTAAAAAAAAAAAACAGTTTTTTCAATTGGTTGTTCAGATAAGAAATTTGATCGTAGAGGGAAACAGAACAGAGCCACGGGAACGTTTCATTAATAGCGTGAGAAAACTTGCACCTCAAGTCTTTCTTTCATGTTTCCGGGAAAATTAACTGGAAAATGACACATTTTCCATGACAATCATCGTCGCCTCGCGTGTTGATTTGTGTGCGTGTGGGAAGAGTAAACTTTACCAAAGAAAGATCGAAGGCTGAGCATGGAGTCAACACGGGGTTGACTGACTTTAGAGACGATGCTGACTCAGCAACACGAGCATCATAGTGGGCTAGGCTTAAGCAATAAATGGGCCCGGCCCATTCTATCCAACTTAGGGCTTTTGGATTCACCTGAAATTACATGTTTACCCTCGTAAACAAGGCCTTTTTGTTTTTGAATCGAATCAATGAGTACCTTTCACTCTACGGACAGATGGAATAAGGAGGCATTATATAAAAACTCAATCATATTCTAAAAAAAAATTGCAAACCTACAAAAACTTGAGGGGGGCATTTGTCTACAACAGAATGTGTTCTAAGTGGAGACAATGTTCAAGAGGGACACCCTATGTTGGATAAGCCGTCTCGACAAGCAACTCAGCTCTTCATGAATTGCTACAAGGCTCAGATTCAGCTCCCCTAATCTTCTAACCATCCTTTTCACTTCTTCATCTCCTAACCTCTCTCGTCTCTTCTCTTTCCCAACTAAACCCGACATCAGTTTTCCGAGCAACGACCTTCTCCCCTTCTCCCCCTCCGTTTTCTCGGCCTGCAAAGAGAGAAACGACTCCAAGAGCGACCCGAAAACAGAGACGGTCGATGCGTTCGATTGCTTCAGTATGTTGGAAACCATTGATGTGTGTTGATCCACCTCGGAAAAGTTCACCAAACTCGGTCTCTTGTCCTTTCTTGTCTGCATTCTTACAAGGGAGCTGAGTTGTCTGGACGCAGCTTTCTTGTGCTTCTTCTGAAATGTAATGTAAGAACGGATGCTGGCCTCGATGCTGGAGAAATCTCCTCCACGTCTACGAAGAGCGGATTGAAGATCTTGTACTTGCTCCTTGAACGTTCCGACCAAGTCTCTTGCAATGTCACATACATCTAGTAGCAAGATGGATTCATCAAGAGAGTTTTGCATGAGCTCTGCATGACAGGGTAAGTTAAGGGCTTGTCGGCTCTGCGGAGAAAGTATGACTTGTTCATTCACAAAGTCGTAGAGCTCCACGAGCCGTGCTAGCCCAAGTAGGACCCGTGAAGCATCTGACGGAGATGATTCTAAAGCTTGAAGCTTTTTCATCTCTTCTTCGACCCTTTGAGCTTTTGGGTGGATCAGCCTGGTCGGCAAGCTGATAGACCTAGCTGGTACCATCTTTTAGCTTTCAAAGAACACAAACCAAGAAAAGGCTTAAACATGGGAATGGGTGGTAAAGGTTCCAAGCCTGCATAGTTATATAATAACTAAGAAACAAAGAGCCAGTTCTTCATGCAAGGGGCAACGGGGATTATATTATAACCTAAAAAAGAGAAGATTTTTGCACCATTGTCCTCTTGTTTAATTAATTAACTCCCGCGGTCATGAAGCCGGCAACGTAGAGCCTCTGATTATTATTATTATTATTGTTGTTGATGGTCGGATTATCTTGTCTCCCTTGCTCTCTCTCTCTCATGTGTTATTCCGCATCGTTGGCTAATCTGGACAAAACAAGCCAACTCGGAGAAACTTTACAAAGGATAATAAAACGTTAATACAGAATTACGCAAGGAGGCAACAGGTCCAAGAATCTAGGGCTGCAGCATGTACAAAAACAATTGTACGTTTGTTTTACAAGAATCTCATTTTTATTCCATGTCAGTATTTTCCGTAGCGTCCCATCATGCATGTGTATATTATTGTTTAGGGCAGACAAGGAGACAAATGTGTAATATAGAATATCAAAACATGACCGGACAGAACAAATAAACAAGAATTTCTTAGCCAAATGATTGGGGGGGTCGAGAGAATAGATTAATACCAGCGTTTTGACCACTTGTATCTGTAAATCTTCTTCATGATGCCGCAGCAGGATTTTGTCCTCTGTCTTCCCCGCAATGATTTGCAATGTAATTTAGCTGAAAAGATCACAATACTCTGCACTTGGCTACTTAGTGTTAAAAAGTTTCCACCTTTTTCCTCTCTGAGTGTAATCGGTGGAGATAACATTATCTCTGTTCTCTCCATCTGCAGCAAGGGAAAAGAACATAACAATTCGTGGTCAGATATTCTGTCTGATTCATATTTGCAACTGATGAGCATTCTGTTTCGTATGTAAACATGTCGTAACACCGATTCAGTCGTTATTACCCATCAAAAGTTCATTCCTTTTTGTAACAAAACAACCCTAGAAGAAACTAGACATCCACAAATCAGAGATACAAAAAATGACGGTAAAGCTGTGCTAGAGACTATACCAACTTAGACGGACGGGCCTTGTTCCGAGAGATCAGGGGAGTTGAACGGATTCTTCAAGGACTCTCCGGGTCCCTGGATTTTCCGGGAACTTTTGACGGATTCTCTCCCGGCGGTTTTCCTGGGAAAACACAGCGGCGGCGCCGGAGATTCAAGCCCTGAAGCAGAGACAGGTTTCCTCACCAATTTCCTCGTCAATGAAGGCCGAAACGACGGTGGAATCTTACCCATCTCCTCAAATTCCTTCGTCCCTATTCTATGAAGGGTCAAGGGTTCTAGCAGGGGTTTGCCTGCACGAACGTCGAGCGGAAAGAAGGCGCGTGGCTTTCACGCGCTCACTCGAGGGGAACACAAAGGTTGGGCCCAATGGGCTTACCCATACCCGGCCCATTTATATATTCTAGCTTTAAAATTCAAATTTTCTTTTCTTTTTCGTTTTCTGCATTTTCTTTTCTCTGCTTCAATAAACGAAAAAAAGAGAAATTATTATTTCACCCGAAACAGAGCACACGAGTGTTCGAATGATCTAAAAAGACATACACTGTGGAATATCCTATACCCTTCTCTGTATTGAAACATCACGCAAATATACATTTTTTTTTCCCGAAATCAAGATGTACTACAAGTAAAAACTAAATCTCTGAGATTAAGAAATCAAGAAACTTTACGGACAAGGCATCTTCACGAGAAGGTGAAGCAGAGCCATTTCTTGGAGGTGGGTTTACCATTATCGGGCTTCCTCTGAGAAACGGATCTATTCGAGGCTCCACCCGTCTTTTTGTCTTCGCCGGCTTTGCTGAATATGACCGTGAACCCCTCGGCGGTCGCCGGATCATTCACGTCCCATTCCCCGAATTTCGGCAGAGTCCTTCCCGATTCGCTCGACGCCATATTCCCTCGTTCACAAGACATGGTTCCACACCCCCGAAATGGAATGTTGCAACGAATCTTCGAAGCAAAAAAAAGAAAGAAAAAGAAAAAGGTTAGGTTTTTGTTTCTGATGATTGGTGATTCGTGTCTTGGAGACAGGAGATGTTGTTTTTATACGCAGGGGGGAGGGGAGGGGGGTCAAGAGATTTCCCATACGTATTGTACTCGTATAGAACACGGTGGTATATTCCTCTTTGGATTCTCCTGCATGTTTTTTTTTTTTTTTTGAAGATAAGGCTGAGTCGGACTCACCAAAATTGGAAAACTTTGCCACGCCCTGGATTCTGGAATTGCTAAAAATAGTTCATTCTTTGCATGCTGGTTTGTTTGTTGTTATGATGGAATCAGATAGATGTCCGGAAACCTCAACCGACTCTCAAATGAGCACATGAATGCGCAAAATTCGGACATTGCTATACATCTGAATGGAATTTCAGACAATGATGGAACTTTTTATTTGATTGAACAACTTCATTACAGATTGCAGGTTTTTTTGCTGAAATTTGTAATTCAGGACAAGCTCTGCCCATTTCATTAGCTCTCTGTCTCTCTTTGGCTCTAACATAAGTACTCTGTAATTATTGTTGTCCGACATCACAGAGATCAAACTCAAGATCATTATATTATTGTTAAAAAGAAAAAAGAATCATGGAGGAGACATCGGCTAAGAGAGTTGCCTGAAAAAAAAAAACATAAAACTTTTTTTCCGCAACTTAAGACCGTAGAGGCAAAAACTGTATTGAGTTCGTGAGTCAGTCTAGAGCGGCTATGACAGCATCCACGACTTCTTGGGTGGTGCAGTTACCTCCGAGATCTTTGGTTCGGAACTTTCCCTCCTCTATAACTTGTTTGACCGCAGTCTCGAGCCGGTCTGCAAAGGCAGGGAACTGCAGATGTCTCAGCATCATTGCAGAAGAGAGGAGGAGAGCCACCGGGTTTGCTTTCTTCTCTTCCTCTAGCTTTCTATTCCCCACGTTCCCTGCCGATGCACCTTGCTCGAATATCGCGTATTCTGCTCCGACATTGCCTGCAACGACCAACAGACCATCGAGTATCAGACCCAAAAGATTCCAGATTAAGCACTCAAAACTAGTACTGTTGTGGAGGTTATGAGAGAGATTCAACAGGGTTCGTGAAGTATGGACAGAACCTCCTGGCATGACTCCAGTGCCACCGGCTATGCCCGCTGCAGTGTTTGCTACAAGATTACCATACAGATTGGGAGTCACCTGGGGAAAAAACACAGAGAAAATTTTAAGTGTATATCGAACAAGATGAATCCTTCTTAAGTTAGAAAGGAAGCTTCAATTTAGCGCACCTAAAGACTCAGACTTTCAAAGAGTTCCAATACTTCTGCAATTACCCGTTTCGGCTGTTGTAAAGTTAGGTAAGAAAGAAGGTGTAGAACGTATACCATGACATCGAACTGCTCGGGCTTGGACACCAGTTGCATACAACAGTTGTCCACAATGATCTCGTTATAAGTGATCCCGGGATATTTTTGGGCAACCTCTCTGCAGGATTCAAGGAAGAGCCCATCCGCAAGCTTCATAATGTTGGCTTTATGAACAGCAGTCACCTTCTTCCTATTGTTCAAGTAGGCATACTCGAAGGCATATCTCGCTATTCGCTCTGAACAGAACTTCGTTATCACCTACAGACAAATAGTATGAAAGGCCAAAAAGGTTGTCTCTTCGACAAGACGATCTCTTAGGAAAAAAACCCATCATAATGCCAACCAAAGCGTGAAAGTTGAAACAGAGATTCATGCTTAACAGAGAAGTGGGTTAACAGTGACGATATACAACAGGAAACAGAGTTATATTACATGGAATTGAATCAGAGCCCCCAAACGAAGAAGACAAGACAATTTCTTGAGCAACGTACCTTAAGACTCTCGACAACACCAGGAACAACCTCGTGTTCAAGCCCAGAATACTCGCCCTCAGTGTTCTCCCTGATCACGACGATATCCACATTCTCGTGGCGAGTCGCCAATCCAGGGACATTGAAGCAATTGACGAGCGAAGCGAAGATGTCGAGCTCTTTCCTCAGCTGCATATTCAACGAGCTCACTCCTCCGCCGACAGGAGTCGCCAATCCTCCCTTCAGACACACCTTGTTCTTCTTCACCGACTCGATCACCTCCTCGGGAATCCTCTTCATGTCCCCGTGAACCTCATACCTCTCGAAATACACCGGCGCATGCATCGCCTCCATCACCTGCTCCACTGCTCCGGTCACCAATGGCCCTATGCCGTCGCCAGGGATCAAAGTGACCGCGCGTGGAGTTCCGTCGCCGGGTCGAGGCATGTAGGTTATGGATCGGGTAGGGGAAGCGAATGACGGCGGAGAAGGCGGGTTCGCGAGGAGGCGCTTGAGGATGGATCCGGATCTTCTCGCCATTGATGGGTTGTCTCGTCGGAGGATGTCTCTGTTTTTAGGTTTTCAGCAAAGATGAACGTTTGGTCGTTTTGGCAATCGCATGCGGGAATGTCTGCGAAAATTAATATTGTTTCACATTTTTATTTTTATTTCTTAAGATGAATAATAATAATAAGAAGAAGAATAAGAATAAGAATAATAATAAACTTGGATAACGAACTTGGACTGATTTACGGTCAAGAGATGGTGGGGCCCACAGAATCGACAAATGGGCTCCGTTAAGAAGGCCCACTAACACTCACATCTTATGAGCCATACATACAAAGCGGTGGAAAGTGACATCGAAAGCAAAAATAAAAGTGCTTACCTTTTTTGTGTTTTTATATTCCCGTGGCCGTTGCTTCGTCTCCCACGCATAAGCAAGCATGGATTCAGATACAACCAAAAAGGGTATAGAAGTGGTTTTGATGGCCTTGCGACGGCGGTTCTCGCTTCCGTGAAAGCGCTCTCTTTTCATCCTTCTCTTCTTTTGGATTCATGGGTTGTGTGAGTGGAGAGAGCTCTGTTTCTTCTTCTTCTTCTTCTCTTTCGGGGAGCCTCTGCCGGAGAGCTTCCGCCGGAGAAGACGGGGACAATACGGAGATGAACGGCGACGAGTTTCCCTTCGAGAGGGTTTTCCCGGTTTACGCTAGGGGGACGCCGAAGGCTGAGTCGGACTCGCTTTTGGTGAATTTCTCCTGTTTGGGCGCTGACCCCATTTGGGATGCTGTAAGGGAAGAAGCTAAGCTTGAGGTTGGTCCCTCTGTCTGATTATCGAACAAAATTTGGATTTCTATGGTTTTCAATGTTCATGCGATTTAGCAAAACTTTGATTTTGTCGGAAATTGTTTGTCGGAGGCTTTGTCTGTCTTGTTTTTTTTTTTTTGTGAAAATTTGTCTGTCTTGTTGAGAGAACTGATTCAATATCACGGAACAGGGAGATCGAGGGTTCAATCTTTTACAAAGGTCGAACCTGTTAGGATCTCAATACCAAATCTGTAAGAAACCTGTAACAAATTGATAAACGCAGCAATCTATTGATCAACCAAGATGATTTACAACCTGAAGAATTGCTTTATGAGAGTCTTCTCTCTCAAAAAACCCTAACCATAACCTGATGAATTGAGCTTTACTCCAGATTTCAGTGTATCGATTTAGTGTGCCTTTTCGTTGATTATAACGAAAAGCAAGATGGAGAATCATACCCTTTTTCTATGTTACCAAAATGTTGTCGTTGCATTATGTCACTATGAACTTGAATATTGCAAATGCGAGCAATGGGGAATGTTTGTTCCAGGCAGAGAAGGAGCCGATTTTGAGCAGCTTCTTGTATGCAAGTATCTTATCTCATGACTGTTTGGAACAAGCTTTGGGGTTTGTTCTTGCAAATCGTCTCCAAAACCCCACCTTGTTGGCAACTCAACTTATGGATATTTTCTATGATGTTATGATGCACGATAGAGGTATTCAGAGTTCGATCCGCCTCGATGTCCAGGTAAAATGCTCTTCTTCCCTTCATGTGAAAGCTCCATTAATGGTGGTCTGAGGCTGTCTTTCATGGTTTTGTCTTACTGCAGGCATTTAAAGAGAGAGATCCTGCCTGTCTCTCGTATAGTTCTGCTATTCTTTATCTGAAGGTAATACTGTAACTGAACATTTGTAAAGCCTTTGTCTTTTAGGGACTAAGCAGCTGTTTGGGAATTTGCTCTGGCCATTGACCGGAAGATTTTGTTCTGTAGGGCTATCATGGGATTCAGGCATACAGAATTGCGCATAAATTGTGGAATCAAGGGCGCACAGTGTTAGCTCTAGCACTGCAGAGCCGAATAAGCGAGGTAGTTTATCTTCCATAACTTAAATTTCCTCTTCCGTTAGCATTAAATTGGAATTTCGGCTCAGTAATGATCCATCTCTTGGTTTCGCAGGTTTTTGGCATCGACATTCATCCTGGTAAGCTAGGTTCTTGATTATCATATGCTCTTATTTGTATTTCTGCTCTGCTCGCTGGAAGGGTACAGGGGTGTGTCCATATTTTCCAAGAATCACTTACTGGGTTTATGTTTTTTTTCCTGACATCTGATTTGATCAGCTGCTAAAATTGGCGAGGGGATATTGCTGGATCATGGAACAGGTGTGGTCATAGGTGAGACTGCTGTTATAGGCAACCGAGTCTCGATTTTGCATGTAAGCATCTCTTCTCGATTCTTCTGCAGATCATGTGTTGAACCCAGAATCAAGATGGTCATATTTTTACCGATGCTAGTTGTATTTTCGCTTGGAAGGGCGTGACTTTGGGCGGAACTGGGAAGGAAACTGGTGACCGCCATCCAAAAGTAGGTGATGGAGCACTGCTTGGAGCTTCTGTGACTATACTCGGCAACATAAGGATAGGTGCTGGTGCAATGGTAGCTGCTGGCTCGCTTGTGTTAAAGGACATTCCCTCGCATAGGTAGGACAGGACAGAGGAATGCATCTCAACCCTTCAAAACAGTTCAATATCAACATCCTTGGAATGCTTTTTTCATGTGTTTACTAACAGTGGACATTCTCTTTGGGGTGTCTGAAGCATGGTAGCTGGAAATCCTGCGAAAGTGATTGGGTTTGTCAATGAGCAAGACCCGTCTCTGACAATGAAACACGGTAAAGTCTGAATCAGGTGTGCTGATTATATGTTCTCTCGCTTGGCTTTGTAACTATGATTCTTGAATGAATATGCAGATGCTACCAAAGAGTTCTTTCAACATGTAGCCGTTGCTCATCGAGGTGCAAAACAAAATGGTAAATTTTGCTCCCACCATTGATTCTGCATCTGCTATTTTCGTTTCTTGAAAATAGGATTACCATTTTCAGGAGTTTCAAGGAACGGACACACAAACGGGACAACATGAGAACGTGCCCCCACCCCATCACTTGCAGTTGCAAGCTTCTTTATATACAGTGGCATCAAGACAATGGCTTTCAGCGCTGTCGGCTCAGAGGAGTTTCCCTATAAATACTTCAGAAAAACGTTTTTCTTCCCAAGTCATGGATATTTATGAATATTTGGAAGTTCCAGCGAGTGACAACAACACTTCTTCAATCTTTTATTAAGACAGAAACAAGACAAACACAGAAGAGTGTGTGCATGATTCCCTTGAATCCTAATTGTCTAATTGAAGCTAAAGCTTAATACCAGAAAATCTCGCAGGCAATGAAATTGCAGAACAAGAAAAGATCACAAGCATCATGTGCTTTATCACCAGACAACATAAACCACAAAAGCAAATACCAAAAAATATAAAATCTCCTTTCATGTCAGAAATGGAGTGGAGTGGAGCGCTGTTGGATTCATTCAAGCATGCTTTGCCTGGAAATCCTTCATGAAAGCGACAAGCTTTTCCACACCAGCCAATGGCATTGCATTGTAGATGGAAGCTCTCATTCCCCCGACCGATCTGTGTCCCTTGAGCTGCACCATCTTCTCCTTGGCAGCTTCCTTGATGAATTCAGCCTCCAACTCTGACTTCTCCAATGTGAATGGGACATTCATCAACGACCTGACGGATTTCTCAACCGGGCACCTGTAAAAACCTTTGCTTTCATCAATGGCGTCGTACAGCAGCTGAGCTTTCTTCTGGTTCTTCTTCTCCACCTCCTTCAGACCGCCTTGCTCCAACAGATCCTCAAACACAAGCCCGCACATGTAAATTCCGAAACACGGAGGCGTGTTGTACAACGAGCTGTTCTCGTCGTGGATCTTGTAATCCAGCATCACCGGGGTGATATCCCGAGCGTTTCCGATCAAATCCTTCCTGATGATAACAACGGTGACACCAGAGGGACCGACGTTCTTCTGCGCACCAGCGTAAATCACGCCGAATTTGGACACGTCCACGGGCTTCGAACAGAAGTTCGAGGACATATCAGCAACCAAGATGCCGTTAGGGTTCTTAGGAACAGGATAATCCTTGAACTCGACTCCATGGATGGTTTCGTTGGCGCAAATATGCAAATACTTGGCACCTGGGCTCTGCTCCAGTTCACCAAAAGATGGGATTTTGGTGTACTTCTCGGATTTGCCCGACCAGATCACCTTGGGCTTGCAGTACTTCTGCGCTTCCTTGTACGCTTTGTCTCCCCACGACCCTGTAACCACATAATCGACAGTGTCTTCGGCCTTGCAGAGATTGAGTGGCACGGCGGCGAACTGGGTGGTTGCGCCACCTTGAAGGAACAGGACGGAATATTCGAGCGGAATCTCCAGGAGCTGACGGAGATCCGATTCCGCCTTCTGGATGATCGAGAGGAACTCCTTCCCTCTGTGGCTCATCTCCATGACACTCATCCCGCATCCGCGCCAATCGTAGAGCTCCGATTGAGCCTTCAACAGGACATTCTCCGGCAACGTGGCGGGCCCCGCCGCGAAGTTAAAGACACGCTCCTGGGATCCAACGGCGCCGGATCTGGCCGGATCCTGGACATGGGTCGTTGAGGCAGCGCATCTAACGGCGGCAGGCTTGGTTTTTCCAGCGAGGGACAAAGTGCATGGTTTGCTGAGATGAAGAAGGGTTTGGGAGGTGGATTTGGGTGTGAAAGCCGAGATCTGTGTTTGATTATGGAGGAGGAAAGAGTTTGCCGACGCCGCCATGATCGTCGATCCTGAGATTCCGAAAGCTTTGGTATTTATTCGCTTACAAAAATGCTGAGACGGTGTCGAGGAAGAAAGTGACGGCCGAGGAAATATAAGGGCGAGTTGGTGGCAGAAAAGAAAATGGGGAAGTATAAATATTTCAATAAAAACGACGTCGTATGTGGTAGGTGGTACTGGTTTGTCTGCTGTCTTAACTATATTCTCATTTCCAATGTGTGTTTTTGACTGTTCATAGAAGAAGTTGGATTTTGTTTTTGTTACATATCATCATCCCATGTAATATATTCAATTAGATTTATTTTATGCTAAATATATACAAACTTATCTTAATTAATCCCCATCTAATGAATATCTTCCTTCTTTTAATCAAATGAATTTATCTGCCCTTTTTTTATCAAGGTACAAAGTGACGATACACACTTTTGTTTTGGTTAGGAAAATGATTAAATTCCCTTATTCGGATGCCAACCAAAAACTATATCATAAAAATCTTAATTTATGCAAAAAAAAAATGTATAAATATCTCTAGCCCAAAATTCCTCTCTCCACTAAAGGGGCCAATTCAGAAATGATAAAAACTATAGGGTGAGAAATGGGAAATCTAAAAAAACTCAATCTTTCGCTACTTAAAGAGACCGGAGAGTTTAACTGCAGCCGCCGGTCTCTTACACTTATTAGTTTTCAAAGATGTGTCAACGTTGACCGGCTCGTTGACCGCTGTGTCTGATCTCCCACCTATCTTATTTAGAAGGTTACAGATTGCATCGCCACCACCGGCTGGAAACGTTAACTCTTCTTGTTTGATCTTCTTCCATGTCTTTCGCCTCCGCTCTGGATGAACTGCTGCTTCTGGTTCTTGACCTCGTTTCGTGTCCTTCTGATGATGATTGTTTCCCAGATCGGGTGGAGTTGATTTGTCGTTTTTCTTGTCGGGAGCCGGAACATGTTGAGTTATCTTCTTGGCGGCTGTACTATTATCATCCGGTTTCGGCCTCTTTGAAGGTTTTTGCTTCGGCTCGGGAACTATTGCTTCTCTCTGCTTATTATGGACCACGTTAGACTGACTCCGCTTCTTGTCATGTTGCGTCTTGGTAGCGCCTTGTTGGATGGCAACAGGCTCTGTCATTGTATCGAGAATAACTTTCCCGAGTACGAATCTGATCTCGCATGGATCTCCCTTTCCCAACGAGAGATAGTTGATCGAGTCCCCCTCCCTTCCACTTTCATAGGACTCTATATCAGTCACCAACTCATCAAAAGCTCCTGCCACCTCTTTCGCCTTTCTCTTCGGTATGAACACCTACCACACCGAGGTTTTCAGTCAAATAAACAGCAACAAAGACGAGAAAAAATGATGCAGAGTGGCATATAGTTTGGGATGATGCGCTTACCCGGCCCCAGTGTTTGGTTCCTGGGTATAGGGAAAGTACTTCTTGGAGTTCTTCCACTCCGGTCAGAACATTTATGGAGTCTTGTAATAAAAATGTGAACTGGGCAACTGCTTCTGCAAGTTCTTCGTCGGACCTATTCACAGATGATTCAGAGACCTCGGGAGAAAATCTGGCAAGTGATTTTTCATGTTCTCTAGCATATCTGATTGCTTCCTTCCAGTGCCCATGGTAGAGTACCGAGCCAAAAGCAGAGATTACAAGGGCATCTTGAGGGTCACGTACTAACGCGGTGTGAAAAGCCAACAGTGCAATCCTGTTCCACGTCGCAAACATGAACATAATCAACCATAAACAACACTCTTCGAGAAAAAAACTTCGTATGTTATTAAAACGATGAGCAACTCACCATAGTCTGCAATCAGCAGGTTGATCACAGAAAACCAATTTATCCACATTGGAGAGCAATCTCTGCAGAGAAAAGATGAAGTCCGATGAATACAACAGTCAAATGACATCATAGAATAATCTTCTGTCCTGGGGTTATATCTCACCATTAGCATTGTGGACCTCAAAGGAGATGCTTTACTAGCCTGTTCAAGGTATGCCGCCTGAAACCAAATTTCACCTCATTTAGTGCTCAAAAGGACGAGTCAAAAGATTCACAATCGAGTGAATCACGTACCTGAAATGGAAGCAACGGTTCAAGTAGACTGAACTTCCTCAGCAAAAGGATGGAAGGCCCAGCAGCCCCATAAGAAAGCATGTAGTTCATTTCCATCATTAGCCTAACCTGAACAAACGGAGAACTTGTAATCATAAGAACTAGGATCAAGACTTGTTCCAGGCAACAACAAAATATTTCAACATACAAACACCAAGTCTAAGTACATCCAAACAGAGCTGGTAAAATACCGGGCCCAAACTTGCAATAGAGTATACAAATTTAGGTATTGCGGTCTCAATATCCTTTGAAAATAATAGATCCAAGCGAGCAGCAATTCTTAAGCCCCTGAGAATTCTGGCTGCATTAGAAAAGACCACAGGCCGGGCAGATTAGACACAGGGTACTACATTAAGCCGCTAATCTAGATGCAAGGACACAGAAGATGAGAACAAGGAAAGAACTAGTAAGGCCTACCACAATCTTCTTCGAAAGACAGTTGCGCGGGGATTAGAGTACGGAGCTGGGTACATGATAGCAAATAAGAGCACAAACAAGTTTAAGGTTAAACAAAATCATGCTATACAAAAATCCATGAAGCTATGACACGGATGAATGGAATAAAGACGGTTACCCTTAGGGCCTTTAAATCTTCTATTCCATTTGAGTAATCGTAGATTTTAAAATCAAAGGGATCGAAGAATAAACTGCAGTAAGAATTAACACCAAGAGTAAGTTGAACGTTAGTGACTGTAGCCAAAGATAAATGGTCCCTTTGCCACCCAACATCATCATGTCTTAGTATGAAGACATGGACAGTTGACTAGATCGCAGATGTCACACCTATTAATCGTGAAGTCACGATGCATGCTGTTCCTCCAACGATTGATATCCTTTTCATTACAGCCACGGAGCATCTTAGGGAGAGTAAGTTTCTCATTTTCTTCAGCATTCTCTGGAACGCTGCCCTTACCTTCGCCTCTCTCTATATCATTTTCATCGTCACCAGCAGTCTGTGCCACAGTATCAAAACTGGATACCTATCTTGGGAGAATCAGACAGTACACGAAAAGAAGAAACCGAATTCAAACGTGAGCCTACAACAGGAGATGTAAACACAGCTCGGCAATTCTTTCTCGGAAGGAATAGTAATGTAAGATATTAAGAATCACTGAATGACCTCGGTTATAGAACCTCTTATCCACACATGGCATATAGGAAAACGTTTTCCAACGATCTGAGCACGATTAAACTGCCGCCGGATCTATTAATAAAACACAAAGTCAATCAAACCAAATCAAATTATCAGGTCCTCAAAAGACATGAATATCACTATAAGTTAGAGACATCCAAACGACTATCAGGAAGATGAGTAGGGCAAGGCACAATACCTCCTTAAGATTAGCTGTGGTGATCACATCGAAATCTTTTGGCACTCTATTTAGTATTAAATCCCGTACACACCCACCAACCAGGTAGGCCTCGAAACCTGAATAACATCAAAGATAAGGACCAGCACACATCAACCCACTAGAGACACTGTATACTCAGAACAGAGGAGAATAACCGAAATGAGCAGACATCAAAGTAGATGATGTTTCAGTAAGTTGTTTCTAAGCTGTCTTACTAAAACAGCCCCATCTGAGAACCTTCCACTACAAGAATGAAACCCCAGAACATTGAGCAGAGATATTTCTCATCCAAGCAACTAAATTCTGTTTTTTATTCTTCTATTCCCATTGATATTTCGTATGTAACTCTTGGAATGAGGATATGCAAGCTTTAAAGTGACAAAAACACAACCTTGATTTCTGAGGACTCTTAAGACAGTCCATGAGGATGGCGAGATCATGGAACCTTTGATGCCAACTGCAGTAGCGTTTATCTTTTTCCATTTCGATGTATCAACTGCATCATCATCCATAAACACATACAAGAAAAGATAACAGCTCAGGACGGCAACTAAGTTGAGACAGGCCAACCCAGTTAAGTATATCTCGAGAAACATAACAGCTCGTGAAGAAATGTCTTCGTCCATACCTGGAGGCAGGACAGAATTTTCGCCCATGTCTCCCTCAGCAAGTGTACAATTGTTCCTCTACAACAAGAGACCGGGACAACAAAAAAAAGGCCGCCGATAAGGTGTTTGAACAAATGCCCCACGGAGACTCAGGACCAAACCAAAACAAAGAGAAACCGAGAAGAATAAGAAGAACCCACCTGGAAGAAAACCGACACTAGGGTTTGAGGCCGGAAGAAGATGTAACCTTTACGCCTGAGGAAAATCGCCATGACAAAGGAGGCGAAATCATGGCGCGCTATGCATCTGGTATTGCTCTTTCCGCGACAATGTTACTGCAGTTCACTTAACCAAAGCTTAGCGGAACTTTTAACCTATCGACCCGGTGCGGTTCACAATTGGCCCGGTTTCATTCCCGGTTCAGTGGAACCGAACCCGTTAACCAAATGAAGCTCTGTTTCGGTAAGTTTTTTTTATATATATAAGTTATGCCCAATGGGTTTGAACCCGGTTTGGGAGCCCCCCCAGTAGGCCGAGTGGGTATCTGTTTCGGTAAGTTGATTCTTGCTGCTCAATCTTTCCCTTTTTTTTTGTTTTAACAATCTTTCCCATTTTTTTTTTTTTATGAAATCAATCTTTCCCATTTTCTTATGCGATTTTCATTTTGCTGCTCGTAACTTCCGTGCGGCTCCGATCCCATCGATTTCGATTCTTTCCTGTCCTCGGTGTCTTTGGCTTGAGGGAAGGGGAAAAAAGGGAGAGAAATATGGGAGGAGGAGAAGGCGGTCCTGGTGATTCATCTGTTCATGATTCTACGGCGGTGGAGGAGAGGTCTCCGTCTATATCCGGTGCTCCAACGGCTCGCAATTCTCCGTCCAGATCAAGCTTGATTCCACTGTCGGCTCCTTCAAATCCGTTCTTGCTCAGCAATGTGACATCCCCACTGATCAGCAGCGACTTATTTACAAAGGTCGGATCTTGAAGGACGATCAAACCCTCGTTAGCTATGGTATTGCATTTGCTCTCCGTTCTTGTTCCCTTTTTCTGCTAAAGTTTGCGTCTTTTGAATATAGGAAAGGAATGCAATTAGGTTATGTTTCGGCTTGATCGGTTCCAATCAGAACATTGTTTGTGTACATGTGATGTTCCTTGATGCTGGTTAGCCTGATTGCTAATTCATTTGAATCCATATTGTTTCGGACAATAGGTATGGAGGCTGATCATACTGTCCACTTGGTTCGTGGTTTCGCAACTTCGTCAGCCAACACTGGCAGTCCGAGCCCTTCTCCATCTCCAAACCCGACACAGAATAACCCAAGCACTGTGGGTTCGGGTGGTTATGTGTCAGTTGGAGGATCTGACCATGGACTTGGTCTGGATGGCTTAGGTGACTTAGGTGGCAGTGGTGGCTTGTTTGGAACTGGGCTTCTGGATTTCGAGCAGGAGCCAGAACAGTTTAGGAATTCCAACATTATGAGAGAAATCATGAACATACCTAGATTCCAGAGCCTGATGAACAACCCCGCTTTCATGCGAGATATGATTATGAACACTCGCCAGATGCGGCAAATCATAGATTGCAATCCCGAGCTTGCCGACCTCCTGAATGCTCTGAGAATTCTTTGCCAAACTGTGGAGGCCAGAAGGAATCCCGAGCCTATGCATAAACTGAGGTGGAACACTGACAGAGCAATGAGAAACCTAGAGGCGATTCCCGAGTGGTCCAACATGCTCAGGCGAATGTCTGAGAATGCTCAAGAGCCTCGTTTGAATGATACTACAGCCAGAAATGATACCCCGAACCCGTTTGCTGCACTCCTTGGAGATGGATCAATCAATTATCATCTGCCGCTTCTGAAAACGCCAATATTGTTCTCCTGCACCGAATACTATCCCGCCAATAATTCTCCTGCACTCTTTCGTGTTTTCTCTCCTCGAGAGCATTTATATAACTTTTATTATGTATTCTGTTTATACCAACATAGTAAATGGAAGAGCCCAGGCCAACACCACGAGAACGAATGATGCCACGGGAGGAGCCGGTCTTCCTGAACTTGGCAACATGTTTGGAGCTTTTCCAGATCCCAACAACCTTCTTAATGAGTTCATGCAAAACCTGGCTATTAGCCAGATGTTGCAAAGACTCTGGTCCAACCCACAGTACATGAATCAGGTAGTTTGGTTTTATCTTATGATTCATGTCATGATAATCTCAACTTATATAATATGTATAATGAGTTCTAGTAATTTCCGATACTGCAGATTCTAAACCTCAACCGCAGATCCATGACATCCTTGATTCCAATATTCAGCTGAGAGAAATGCTCCAAACCCTGGATTTTGTGCGTCAAATGATGCAGGTATGCGTCCTAATCTGGAGTTAATTGCTGGATATAACATTAATGCACATCCTGACTGTGAGATTCTAAATGTGAAGCGCTCTCCTGTGGTTTACATAACACTAAAATCTATGTCAAGAACATTCTGTAGTGAGATATTTTCCTGGGACATCCTAGATAATGTTTACTTGATGTTTCTTGCAGCAACTGTTAGCATTCCAGCAATCTCTCCTCTCCCAACTGGGTCGTCTTCAAAGTACGCGGTAAGCACTTTAAAGCTTTTCCTTCGTTTAATCTTAATGTGTTCGAGTTTCCACACACCCGTTTTCTAGATCCATCTTCTCGTCCCGCTACTGCGAATTTTGCATCTGAACAAGCTCTTCGCTTAGCATTCTCGTTGATTTGGTTTTTCTCCTGTAGGTAGAGTGATCCAGCTGGTGGAGCTACAGGTACTCTTGTCAAGACTCAAAAGTCTCTCGTCGAAAATGAGGAAGTATTCGTTTTTTAGTTTTAGACTTGGACCACCAGCTAGTGAAAGACCCATTCTTCTCTGCTGAGAGATGCTTAGGAGTTAAACTTAAAAAGCCTTAGAATGTTATAGTTCCCATCGATGGGAGAGAGATGATATAGTCTCAGGAATAGTTACTAAACAGAGGAAGTGAATCAGGAGCACCTGCACCAGCTTCCAATGACAATGAAAGAGGACTAGAGATGCCGATGAACATGTCTGATAGACTCGGGTCAGGCAGCCTGGCGGTTCCTCAGCGTCCTAACAGTACTTACCTTCCTTTTTCCCCGTTGAATCCGCATCCGTTTGATGCTCACACTCACTTCTCATGTCCAGTTCCACCGGAAGAACTGTACGCCACACTGCTTTTGCAGCTTCGAGAAATGGGGATTCTTCGACACAGGAAAACGTCAGAGCCCTGATGGCTACAGCCGGGAACATTCATGCTGTGGTTGAACATCTTCTCGGGAACCCTCCCGGTCAGTAACCGTCTATCTAAACTCGTCTTGCTCTTGTGTTTGTAAGTGATGTTCGGATTCTCTCTTGGTATATCACCGGTTTGGCTTCTCTGTACATACCTTGTAGAACACTTCTCATCAGATGAAGTGTGTCTTGGTTCGAATATTAGTGTCAGAGCCTTACTAGTTTATGTTAAAACAGTCTGCTGTTTCTGTATGAAAGATATGATCTTTTTTGTTTAAATTCCATCCCGATTCGCTTGATAGAGACAATATAGCATATGAATGTCACATACAAACCAGAAAAAAAAAATGGTTATCTTCACTTCACAACCTTCTTCAGAGGTTGTTCCTCTCGTCGATGAAGGTGCATCATGTTAGCTTCTTCTTCTTCTCCAAGTACGAATGATTCCTCTGGAAATTCAGTATGGCCCAAACCAAATGCCACAGACCAATCTCAGGCCACAATGCTGCAGGAGAGTACAATGGGCAGTGACTGGTTTGCCATAAGAGGAAATTGCTCAGCCTCGTCTCTCCTGAACTACGGATCAGTATATCTGGATCAGGTACCACGGCCATTCTCATGTTCTTCTCTATGTCCACCACACGTATTGTATGGTCGTGATTCTCCATATCGCCCTGTAACTTGCCGTGACTAACCCTCGCTGGAATTTCATCTAACTTGTTTAAGCATGATTGTTCAACGGCATTCACAATCTCATCAGTAGAAGTATAGGCAACACAAACCAGAAGCACCACCCGGCTGTTCTTGGCAGTGGCCTTCATGACCTTTTCCGCTGCAGCTCTCACAGGATCACTTAAAAGCTTCAAGTTGCCAATAAAATACACTCTCATGCCGTATTCCTGTATGATGCTTTCTTTCTCAAGCAAAGACTCGATCTTTTCCAGCATCAAATCCATAAGAGACTGAACCTCCTCAGGTCTTCTTTTGAAGTTATCGATGCTGAAGGCGTATATGGTCACATACTTGATACCCAACTCGTAACAGTACCGGAGTATTGACATGAGAGCTGAAAACCCAGCCTTGTGACCGGATCCTTCTGCCAGACCATGTTTCTTAGCATATCTCCGGTTTCCATCCATGATAAACGCAAGATGGGAAGGAACCGAGCCCATAGAGATGACACGAAACATGCATCTTCTGGAAAACCCGCTGAGATGTTCAAGCACTTGATTAACTCTGCCCTCTGCATATCTCTTAATAAATTTACACAAACCTTCAGTAGCCATCGCGGATCCCTACCTGTTGGGAAAAAGAAGACAGAATGAACCTGTGAATGTGTCTCCAGCCTTGGCTAAACAAAGATTATCAATATCAACAAAACAAATTTCGAAAGGATAATCAAGAAAACACAAGCAAGAAGCAAATCAAAGGCAATAAGAATCAATCCTACCCTTTTGTTTTGGATATACCTTCTCACCTTTAACTTCACAGATATCATCAAAAACAACATATTTCATATCATCTTAAACACGACCAACTACAAGAATAACAAATCAAGACATACTAAGCAAAGGCAGACGCTAAAGCATTTCTAATTCCTCGGGTTTACAGTAAATTGGATCCATATGAGACATCTCGGGTACCAAACTGTTCTTATTTTTGCCCGGAAAGTAAAAAAGTACCAACTTTTACAGGGAAAGCCCCACTCTTTATAAGGCAAAACCCAATTCCATGATCAATGAACACAGGGTAAACACGATTTCCCAATTTTGGCATTGGAACAAAGAATCGGTACTAACAACTTCTCCAAAGACATCAAGAACTCACCTCCAAGAGAACGAGCGATCAGAAATCAGTTGCTTCGCAGCCGATTCGAAACATGCAACCCTCTCTCTCCCTCTGAATCATTAAACAGACAAATCACCTGTGAATGTTAACGCTTTTTCCAGTTTCAGACATTACTCAAATGGACCAAACAAGTCAACTCAGATTTGGAACGCCAAATAATACCGAGAGCGATCCGAAGAAGGGAGAATATTATGAGGGCATGATTTGTGTTCCCGCCACTGAAAACCTAGCCTCGAATTAAACTCAAGAATACGCCGATCTCACCGACAACGTTCGCCAGCCCCTGATGGAACCCCGACAAGGCACGTCAGATCCCAAACCAAACCGCTGACGTTTTCGTCAACGAATCTCTCCGCCTCGTGGATATCGTCGGAAAATATAGCTGACGGCGAAGCGAAGACCGGCGATGGCGCGAAGGAATCGCCGTAGGCGAGGCAAAATAGAGGGAGAGAGAGACGCTGCACTTAGTGGACTCCAATTTTTTTTTTCACTTTATTTCCAATGAAAATCTGTGATGGGGAAAAACAATTAGGAAATTCTCCTAAAAAACCCTAATTTCATTTTGGATGCAGTCTTAATCTGTCATCCGGTCAATATACGCCAATCGTACATGTAATATATTATTATTCATATAATGCCATATTTTTTTTTCCAAATTAAATGACAAACACGTGGATCTCCATTTGATCCTATTGAAGACCAACAAAACAATATTCTACGTTGGTTGAAAATATGCGCACCACAAGAAAAGACAGATAATTATCTATCATTTTTATTATTATCCTTTTATTTAAATTTAATGAGAGTTTGATGCATATATATATATATATGTATATCCACATGTTTCACATCCATAACAAAAATATTAATATGAAATTTCCAAAGAAAAGTCAAATAACTTTAAAAAAAAATCAAGAGACAATTATCCCTTGAAAATTGTTACTATTATATTGATAATACCATAAAAAAAATAGAGATATGATTCTGTTTTTATTAGATGACAAGTGAAACTAATATCAAATTCTTTTAAGTTTTATATAAAAATAATTTAATTAAATAAAAATATGATAGACTAATACATAAATATATAAACACGATAAAATTTCCAAAGAATGAATATCCATAGAAGAAAAGAAAGAGTAGTAGTTGATCGACGAGGCTACGCCGACGGCGGAAGGCTGAAATCCCTCCGTGCCGGAGAACGCCGATGACCGCCGGCAGCAGCCGCTTGATATCTATACCGATGGCCATGCGTTTGCGGCGGTGCGGCGGCGGAACGCGGAGAAGCGTTTGGAGCGGTGCGTTTGGGAACGTTGATGCGGCGGGCGTTTTCCAAAACGCGGAGGACTTGCGACATGTGAGGGCGTTTCTTTGGGTCGAGCTCGAGACAGGAGAGAGTGATCCGAGCCAACTCGGTGGCGGAGTCGGAAGAGTACTGGCCTTTGATCCTCGTATCCATTACACGCAACAGCTTGCTTCGGCTCGAGAGGCTTGGTCTTAGCCACTCGACCAGGCTCTGTTTCCCGTCTCCTCGTCTCGTGTCGTGTGCTCTCAGTCCCGTCATCATTTCCAGTAGAACCGCCCCGAACGCGTACACGTCGCTCTTCACGTACAAATGACCTGCAATTGGGTCAGAGATACATAGATGAAGGGCACAACTCTACTTATATATATAATGGAAGAACATTAAAAAACAATAGCTTGTTCGAGGTTGTGCTTGTGTATGTACGTACCTGTGGCCATGTATTCGGGAGCAGCGTAGCCGTAGGTGCCCATGATCCGTGTCGTAACGTGTGATTTCTCGGGCGAAGGCCCTCGTTTCGCCAGCCCAAAATCCGATATCTTCGCATTATAATCCTGACAACAAAACATCCCACATTGATATCGAAAACCAAACATGGTGATACTCAAACCCAAACGATATCTATTTGGACTCGGAACTGACCGAGTCGAGGAGGATATTAGAGGCTTTGAAGTCACGGTAGATGACTTGTCGGTTCGAGCCATGAAGAAACGCGAGTCCGCGAGCTGCGCCTACTGCAATCTTGAGCCTTGTGTCCCAAGACAACGGTTCAACCCCGGCATTCCCTGCATAATGTCCCAAAACCCGATTCAGGATCCACCTTCAATCTCTCGTCTTCCGTCGAGAATTCGACCGATAATATATCGAATCTCACGTCGGAAAAGATGATTGTCAAGGCTGCCTTTCGGCATCAACTCATAAACGAGGAGCAGCTCTTTATCTTCCCAACAGTATCCCAGCAACTTCACCAGGTTTGGATGCGAGAGCTTCCCCAAGAAGTTGATCTCTGACTGCCAACAATTACACACAACGCATGTATGTATCTATATATATATATGAAAGTGTAATGCATGACGTCATGCCCACGTGAGCGTGCCAAGCCATGAGAGCAGAAACGGAGCTTACGCGCCATTCGGCGAGACCTTGAAGGCTCTGAGAGTTCAGTCTCTTGACAGCGACGGCCATGCCGGAACCCACCTTCGAAGGAGACAGTGTTATCTCATCGACCCAGCCCTTGTATACTTTGCCGAACCCTCCTTGACCCAACACCATCTCTGGTCCGAAGTTCCTCGTCGCTGTCCTCAGATCGGAGAAACTATATATTCTTAGATTCGGTGTCTCCAGTATCTGACCGGAATCGCTCGTCCCGACGCCAGAGACGGAGCTCTCCCCCTCCGAGATCTGGCTCCGTCCACCGGCGCCGCTGCTGCTCGTCGTTGTCGTCGCAGTCGCCGACGAGAACTCTGTTCCGGTGCTGCTGCTGTGATTGTTTGATACTGCTGTTTTGAGAAGACAACCAGACAATAAAATCTCAAGAGTCAATAACGAGAACCAATCTAAAAAACCCATGAAAGAAGAAGAAGAAGAAACCATGATTGCGGAAGCTGGTGGAGCTGGGAGAGAAGAAGCATGAAAAGCAAAGACCCATTTCATGTGATTTTTCAGAGACATGAACCACAACAAACAACAAGTGACTCTGATCAATCACCGAGTGATATTATTTTGGTCGATTCCTAATAAATTAAAAAAAAGGGACCAAAGACACACATTTATCAACAACAAGAACTTGGTTTGGTTCTCTGTCCTTTTGTTTTTTTGGTAATTTTGGGGAAAATACCTATATCATAATTCATATTTTTCTTGAATTCTTTTTAACATTGCACCAGTAAATTTTTATTTTCAAAAGACGACCAAATAATTGACCCAAAAAAGTCAATGCAACCTTTTTAGATGGTCGATTTTTGAAAAGTGTAGGTTCTTACAATTATATAGAATTACATTTTTCTTAATTCATAATTTTTAATACAAGTGCCAAATGGAAATGGGCATGCTTTGATTCTTGGAGATTTTCTAAAGGATCGTCATTTCTTGTCCACCACCAACCCTATAATATTTTCCATCGTCGTTCCTTTGATTCAACCCTTCCATCTATTTGTTTTTTTTTTGTTGACATCAATGCAATTTCCACTGTAATTTAATGGCATAGAACAAACGATAACAATATTAAATTAAAAGTACTAATACAAAGGTTCGAAAATTCGAAATTAAAATTAAAATAAGCGTAAGATGGGGAGCGGTTTATACGGTATAAAAGGCAAATGTGTGAACACAAGCAGGGGGGTTCACATTTGTCAAAACACGAGGAGGAAAATACGTTCCCATGGTTAGGCACTGGTCCCATCATATCTTCCCTTTTTATTCACGTCTTATTATAATTTATAGGGATAATCGCATTTAAATACCCAAACTTTTACAAAAATCTCACATAAATACCCGAACTATAAAATTATCATATAAATACATGAATTTTTCATAACTCCCACATAAATACCCAGACTTTTAATTTTTTTTCCAAATCAACCATTCATCCGTTAACGGCGTTAAACGCCACTGTTCACTCGACAAAAAAGTGCTGAGTCAGCAATGACTCAGCAAAAAAAACCCGCTGACTCACCAAAAATTGCTGACTCAGCAAAAAAATATTATTAAATATTCAAATTTTTATCTACATATATTAAAATTAATATATACATATAAATTCACATATATATATACAAATATATATTAAAACAATTTATTTATAATTAATAAAATACATATACACATAACTACAATATATATATATCATTACTAATGCATATATATTAAAATAAAAATAATTATAATTAAATTTATGTACATACATAATATATGTATTAAAAAAATAATTATAACTAACATATATACATATAATATATATATATATATATATATGTTAAAGATAATATTTATATGTATATATATTAGTTATATATACAAAATATACATATACAACTAATATATATAATTATAAATAGTTATATATACAAACCCCTAATTATAATTATATACAAACCCCTAATTAGTTGTATATGTATATTTTGTATATATAACTAACTATAATTATATATATATTAGTTGTATATGTATATTTTGTATATATAACTAATATGTATACATATAAATATTATCTTTAACATATATATATTATATATAAATATGTTAGTTATAATTATTTTTATTTTAATATGTATATTATGTGTGTATATAAATTTAATTATAACTATTTTTATTTTAATATATATGTATTTGTAATGATATATATATATTTTAGTTATGTGTATATATATTTTATTAATTATAAATAATTTTATTTTTAATGTGTATATATATATATTAATTTAAATATATGTAGATAAAAATTTAGATATTTAATAATATTTTTTGCTGAGTCAGCAATATTTTGCTGAGTCAATAGGTTTTTTGCTGAGTCATTGCCGAGTCATCAATTTTTTTATGAGTGAACAGTAACGTCTAACGACGTTAACGGTAAAATGGTTGATTTGGAAAAAATTTAAAAGTTTGGGTATTTATGTGGGAGTTATGAAAAGTTCAGGTATTTATATGATAATTTTATAGTTCAGGTATTTATGTGAGATTTTTATAAAAGTTCAAGTATTTCGATGCGATTATCCCTAATTTATATCTCCTCGTATACTTTTTTTTTATGATTTAAAAAAAGCATATGATAAAGTTTCTAATATCATAAAAAATCGTATGATTCTCTTGACATATAAAATATATTTTTAAAATAATGCGTATGATTCGAATCTTGATCAATGTTGATATTTCGTGCCTCTTACTAACGGAATTCAAAAAACAAAATCTCACCGCAATTAATACTAAAAAAAATCTAATAGCGGAATAGCAGCTAAAAAAATCTTGCCACGAAATATAAATGAATATTCGAAACTACGGAATATAATTAGTAACGGAACTTGAATGTGAGATATTTCCTCGTATCATATAATTCTATACTTTTTTCTTCTTTATATAATTAAAAATTATCATCATAAATTGGTAGTTCTATTACTAGTTAATTAACGGTTGAAAAAATGATCCGAAAAATGACTTATTGACTTACATTTAAAAATGTTATTCAATCCGAAGCTTGCACAACCACCTACTTTTTTCATTGATTGAAAATATTTGATGAGGTCGTATCTATTGTTTTTTTATAACTAATATGATTTTTTCGGTCTTTATTCCGGATACAACCTTTTTAGATCCGGAATCAACTTTAATATATGAACCATTTTCGTACAGAAATTACATCCATCTCCACTAGTGGAATCGAATTCAACATTTTGACGATGATTTTGTCACTTCTCAACGACCGGATCACTAATTATTGAATAAGAACGTATCTATCGTTGGTTTGGCAAAAGAGGCGTTGGTGTAGAATGAATTTCGTGTCCCTTCGGAGAGGCGTTGACCCTTGTCCTGTTTCTACATGTACAATACACATATCTACTTTTGGTGGTAGACCACACCATCATCATGTCATGCGGAATATTTTTTTGTTTCATTTCCTAATTTATTACAAGATTTAACCCATAACAGTTTGTAAATTTGTAAAATGGTGATAAATAAAATTTTAAACTTTTTATCTAATAGATTTATTTATAAACTTGCAAAATATGTTTTTATGATTCTCAAACTAATTTTTAAATTAATATTTTTGAAATTTTTTTGATACCAGTTACTAAGTTTAGTAATTATACTGGTAAATTTTATAAGTTTGAAATAAACTTTTCAAACGAAAATTTTAAAAATTTTAATTTTTTTAATGGTTTAAACCTATGCCACGTGGTAACCAAACTCCGCGACGATATATACACACACATATGGGCCAAAATTAAAGCCCATCATAATGGTGACATCCTCGCTTTTTTTGGGCCAGAAATATAGCCTGTTTTGAATTGAAAAAAGTTATTGCCTTGTAATCTCCTAAAAAAAGTTATCTAATTTATTGGTCATGGATCCCATTAATAATTAATGATTGTGGATTTCGAATTTAATTCAACTAATGGTAATCATTTTAAATAAAAAATTATAACTCAGAAAAAAAAACAGATATAGAAGTAGCCATTAGATATTTCGAATTTAGATTTAAAACTTCGCCTTTAAAATGTTAGAAAAATTATTTTCATTCTTTTTAGATCCCCATCTTTTATATAATATAAAGTCCTATTGTAAAAATTTATACATGGCGGCATTTTACGGTCGTTGAAAATTTGATCGTCAAAAAAAGAAGAAGCGATATTTGTGTGCCGACGTGGCGAGAGATTTTTTTTTTTGGCTTTTTTGAAATCCCGCCAGAAGGCGGACTTCAAACTGCTTTTATATTTTTCCCTTCTCTTTAATCTTTGAGATATGGAATCTCCTTAAACTCACGATACACAACGCATCAAAAAGGTAAAATTACTCAAATAACCTAATTGGTCGCATCAATTTCACGGTACACCAAAAAAAAAAAAAAAAAAATTTGCGACCTTATTACGACTAATATATAACTAATATACAATATATTTACGACGCAAAACTAAAATTTTTGTGGTGTACCGTGAAATTGGTGCGATCGCAAGTGGTTTATTATTGTTAAAAACCCCATCAAAAAGGCACCTGAATAAAGATATCTCTCTTCTCCGTCAAATAGAAACCCTAACGTTCACAGGTAACTCGCGTCGTCTGACTCAGGCCGAGTCACGCTTGATTTGGATCGATCCTCATCGGTTTTCTCTCGCAGAACTCGCAATGAAAGGTGGTCAATCCAAAGCTGAGGCCAAGAGCACTGATAAGAGGTGAGTTTTCCGCATCGGCTCCGAGATCCATATTCTTCTGCTACTTTTTTTGGACTTCAACTGTTTCCTCGATATTTTTTTGGTCAATTCTCAGGCTGAAAACCCGTGGTGGAAAACCTGGAAAGAAGGTGAAGGATCCCAACAAGCCGAAGAGGCCTCCGAGTGCCTTCTTCGTCTTCCTGTAAGTTACGAATCTCTTCCTGCTGCATTTTCCCTCTGATTATTGTTTCGATATTTTCCTATGCTGTTTGTTTACTGTTTTCCTGTGTCGATGATCGAAGGGAGGAGTTCCGACGGGAGTTCAACAAAGCAAACCCTAAGAACAAGTCCGTTGCTGCTGTAAGTAGTTCTGCTAGATTCGCGACATATACGCATTCTTTTTTTGTCAGAACTTGGTATGAAACCCCGATCTAAGTCTATCAGAGAGCTTATAGGTTTTTGGTTGGGCTTGAAATTGCAAATCAGGTTGGTAAAGCTGCTGGAGATAAATGGAAATCCATGTCAGAGGAAGTGAGTTGTTCTTCTGGTGTTCGATTTGCTTTCCAATATATGATATCGTGGATCTGTACCCATATCTTGCAATAAACAAAACAGGATAAAGCTCCTTATGTCTCAAAGGCGGAGAGCAAAAAGAGTGAATATGTCAAGAATATGCAACAATACAACAAGAAACTGGTAAAGCGGATCTTGGTTTTTAGACTTCATGAAATGAGATTTTCTTTCTCCATCTTCCGTCAGCAAAAGCAGTTTTAACGTACAATGTTGTCTTACGATTTAGGCTGATGGAGATGATGACTCTGACAAGTCCAAGTCTGAAGTCAACGATGAGGAGGAAGGAGAAAGCGAAGAGGTTGACTGAGATTCAGGCTTTCATTTTCTGTCTCATGTTGTTGATTCAGTGGTATATTGATTCTGCCTCTTTTGTGTTTGACTGGGGTCTCTTTGATTTCAGGATGAAGATGATGATTAGGGTTCTTCTCTACAGAGACTCAGGTGAAGATGAATGAGAAATTTGTGTAAAGTTTCTAAGATCTGATTAAGAAAAAACAAAAAACATAGACGGGGCTATGCATTTTCTTTTGATATGAGGCTCTCACCTGGTGTTGCCATGGATTAGGCCAGTTGTTGTAGGGAGAATGGCAACCCCCCTCCTTGCTGAGAATTTATATTTGCTTAACAAGCTTTTTTGTGATAAGAGATTGTAGTTCGAGCTTCATTTCTGGTTATGGTATGTTAGTTTACTTCTGGGTACTGTATTGTATTGAGTTGCCATCTTGCTATCTTCTTTTTTTATAATTGAATACAAATTTAAATTGGTTAGGCAAATCAAAGAAAGGCTGAAGATGATAAAATGATTAGAGCACCAAGTTGCAATTAATTTAAATTGGAACGTCTGATATCAAATTGATTTCATGCTTTTAAGCAAAGCAATTGATAATATACACTTCATGCATTGTCTTAGGTGAAACTTTGTAAAGTACCATTCTTGTAATAATCATTAACTACTACTTCAAGGGGTAAACACTTAGGTTTTTATTCATTATTTTTACATTAAGTTTTTTTATAATTTTAGAAAAGCTATTTTATTTTTATTTAGATTTGTTTGGATTTGATTTGGCACGTTATTAAAAAAAAAAGTGCTCACAGCTGTAATTTTGTGGTGCTTGATTGTTGGTTGAATCAATATTTTGCTGTGTTTAATGACAGAGATCAAATTACTTCATCCATAATCTAAATTAGAAGACACGGTTCAGTCACATCAGTAGATTATTCACTATTGATTAATATATTTTAGCATTTATCATACGTTTTATTTATTCTGAATGTGCCGGCTGAAAATACTTGATTTTTTTTAAGACGCATTTTTTGGACTTTTGGCCACAAATTTTGACCAAAAGGTCGCACATGCAGAATCCTTTATTTTTCCTCACCGTTAAAACACGTCTGAAATTCAAACCAAATAAAATTCATAACATATTTAATGGAAATTAATATAAATTATTATTATTATTATAGTTGTTTCATTTATTATATTTGGCAGATGCAATAACCGATTCATGCACCGTAATCATTTTTTAAAGTAAGTTCCTCGTTCCGTTAGACACTATTGATGGAGGCAATGACAATACCCAAATTTTCTTCTTTTATATATATATATATATAGAGAGAGAGAGAGAGAGAGACTATTCCGCACACTCACACATACTAAATTAATATTATTATTTTGTTGTTAAAAAATTTAATATTATTTTTACAAAATTAGTATTTTAAGTTTCAAAATTTCGAAATTGGATTAGAACAGTTGTTGCCCAAGTTCGGACAAAGCTATTCACGACTCGCATAGTATCCGACGATTTTTTTTTTCTAGTCTTCTTTACAAGACAACAAAACAAATTCAATTGTTATATCCTTTGGACCGATCCAATATATATTTCTATATTTTAACAAAAATAAAATAAAATAAAATGTTAAGATGGCTTTAGATTAAGTGCCCGTGGAATGTGGGCGGCGGACACCGACCACCGATGAGATTTTAGTGCCATGCAGACACGTGGAAAATAAGATGCTTTATTTTATTTTTTATATTAATGGGGTGCTATTTTCTTCATTACTGTTCTTTTTAATATTAATTACGGTATTGCAGTTTGTTACTGGCGGTGAAATTAATACTGTATGGAATATGTCAGGAATTAAATCCTAACCTCAAATTTCTCAATCTAGGACTATGTCAGATTAATTATAAATAAATTAGCACATCCTCTGATTTTTTTTTTTTAAATAATATATGAAATAATGATTTTTTTTACTTTGGCTCACTTGTTTTTTTAATGTTGTAATAATAAGAACGAATGCTCAAAGGGCTTTCCTTGTTCGTGCAAGTAAAGCCCTTTGAACAAAACTCTGTGTATTTTTCATAATCCCATTATAAATATTTAATATTTTTTAATCAATTCCAAATTAATATATAATTTGTAATTTAATATAATGATATACTTAACAATATTAAACTTCCAGTAATATTTTTTTAAATTTTTTAACATATTAATACATAATCATTAACATTTGGAAAACATTCTGAGTTTTTAGTTGTATCTAATTTGATTATATAAAAACGTGGCATTGCAGATATACTATACCAATATGATAATATTTTTAAAAACATATGGTATTATTTGAAAATTTTAGTGTGATTAATATATTACTATTATGAAATTAAAGTTGTTTTTATTAATTTAATATCTTTTTATGATGTTTTCCTTGTAAAAAAGGTTTATTTCTCCACCATCTTAGCAAGTTAGCAACTAAGGCGGAATTAATACGGAAAATATTTTAAATTAATTATTTAAAACGGCTAATACCATAAATAGACGACCAATTGGTCCAATTCCATAAATACATCGTTTACAAAACAACTAATAAAACATTAGAGCTTATATATATATATATATATATATATACACGACGATATCTCCTTTGAAGTGTACCGTTACTACGTGTAAAAAACGTTGGATAATTTCATTATGCAAATGATTTGTGCTGCTCACACTATCATGTCATAATTTTATTAAAAAACAAATATTAAACCAATCCTTAAGAAATATTGTAGAAAGTGCTTGTATATTTCACATTTGAAATTACTAAATCCATAAATAAACTCCAAAAGTCATTTTTTGAAAATATTTTGCAGTAACTAAATTATAAATATATAATATGTCAATAACAAAAATAAAAAATAACAGTAGTAATTCTATAAATTCAAACACTTAATTCCATATATAGAATCAAATGGTCGTTTCTTCACTTCTTCTTCTTGTTTACTCGCTCTCTCTCACTTTTTTTAAATTTTTTTTTAATCAAAGAAATTTCAGCTTCTTTGTCCTTTTCTGCCTTTAACTTTTTCTCTACTCATGAAAAAGCACTGACTTTCCTCTGTTTCCTTCATTTCACACACAGAAACAGAACAGGAGAAGATCGACTTCAGCCTGAACATTCCTCTGTGAAAAATTGCGACAATTACGATGATGGAGTGGGATAATCAGCAACAGCCCAGTAATCACGCAACTCCTAATCTTCATGGGATCGACGTTAATGGCGGCGGAGGAATGTACGTGAAGGTGATGACGGACGAGCAGCTTGAGACTCTCAGAAAGCAGATTGCGATTTACGCTACAATCTGTGAGCGCCTCGTTGAGATGCACAAAACCCTCACTGCTCAGCAAGATCTCGCAGGTTTTCCCTTCTGACATTTCCTTTCTCTCTCTCTATCTCTTCCTCATCCCCTGCGAGAAGAAAAAGGTTCTTTTTCCCCCCCTGAAATTTTCACTCCTTTTTGTGGTTTTGTTCGGCGATTCTGCTCGCTTGGGGGGGTGGATCTTTGGGTATTTGGAAATTTTGCGTCTTTTTAATGAAAATCGTTGGTTTGATTTTGATGCAAAGACCAAACCCTTTGTGGTTTTGAGGTTGTTGCTGAAAGAAGTGATTGTTGACTCTGCAGTTTCAGTGCTCGGAAACCTTGATTAAGGGTTTGGGGGTTTTGTTCATAAAGAATCGGTTAAGGTTTCTTTTCCTGTTGTTAACTGTTCCTTATCTTCATTCCCCGAATTGAACTAAATTTCCCTGGAAAATTTCGTGCTTTTTGGCCCTGAGATATATAAAACCTCGAATTCGTGTGCCATAGCCATATGAATCTGTGATCTTCCACGCTCAAATCGAATTTCTGACCCACGTCTCATATAGCTCTGGCCGATGCTTGTTCTTGAACTATGGAGTTCTCTATTGTCTAAGCTCCCTGGATATGACAACGTTCAAGTCAGTTTTTTGTTCCTTTTCTCGGGGACAATGCCCTTATGGTTGATCACTTCATCTGCTAGATTCTCCTTGATTTTGAATCAGATCTGTGGACAGTTCTTACTTCTAAGAGACATTATTATCGTTTTCTCAAATCTTGAAACGATCATTCATTCATGTGGTGGAGCAGGAGGGAGATTGGGAGGTCTGTATTCAGACCCCTTGATCTCATCTGCAGGTCACAAGATGTCTGCAAGACAGCGATGGACTCCGACGCCTGTGCAGCTTCAGATTCTCGAGCAGATATTTGATCAAGGAACAGGGACCCCGAGCAAGCAAAAGATCAAGGACATTACTGCAGAACTCAGCCAACACGGCCATATCTCCGAAACCAATGTCTACAACTGGTTTCAGAACAGGCGGGCTCGGTCAAAAAGGAAACAGCAAGGTGCTGGTTCCTCCAACAACAACAACAATGGTGAGTCCGAGGTAGAGACTGAAGTGGAGTCATCGAACGATAAGAGAACAAGACCCGAGAGTCTTGTTGGGGCAGCAACAACAACTCCTAGGCCAGAGGATCTTTGCTTCCAGAGCCCTGAGATGAGCTCAGAACTTCACTTGCTAGGAGTTTTATCGAACCCAAGTACGTAGAATTGATTCCTTTCTCAGTGTTTACCTTTTCAACTAGCTGCATTTTGCATCTGTACACACTCCAACAAAAAATAGCATCTGATACATTTTAGATAATACTTTTACTAAGTAGAACAAAAGAGTCTTTTGCATACATCCGATTCTACGAGTGATTTGATATGTTTAAGGCAGTAAGCTACTCTTTCGAAACGGAAAAAGACAAGCTATTCTATTGGATTTTGATAATGATAATCAGATACTTGGTTGGATAATCTTTGTAGGGGACGAAAATCTCGCGGCCAAGATGGGACTGTCGGAAAGCTACAACCTTTACGACCACGTCGAAGACTACAGCATGGCAGGCTGATGATATGAACTCAAGCAGCAGACTTTTCATCGGAATTTGCAGGTGAACTTTCAGGGGTTCTCGTGGTTTAATCAGAAGTAATAAAAACAAGTTTTAGTAGTTATCTTTTTTCAGAGAAACATTTGTGTGATCGTCTTGCAATGTTCTGGTTAAGAGATTTTTCATTATTATCATTGGAACATGGTGAATCTTCTTCTTCTGGTGCTTGCTTTGGATGTCTTTTGGGTTTGTGACAGACATTGTTGACTGTGTTTATGTAAGAAAAAACTGTAAGAGAAGGAGGAGAGATGACAAAGAATGAAGAACCTGATCAGTAATGGCGGGCATTCTGCTGGCAACAACTGGGATACCAACCTGTTGCAGAACCTTCTTGAACTTCGTTTCCAGACCTTATTCTGTGTGCCACCCGGATGACTGGACTTAGTTTTCCTCCTGACATCATCTGCGTGTCCCTCAAACCAGATTCCTCATCCAGATGAGTGTAGTTCCCATCATCTAGGAAAGAATGCGTGAACCTGATAGCACCAGTTTCTATATCATCATCTAAAACTAATATTATCATCTTCGCTGATAACGTGGCGGAATTCAGAAGTATCAGAGAAAGCATCACAGGAAAAACCATTCGCTTCCTTTTATCATTAGGCATCATAGGCATGAATGATCGATGCATCATCATGAGCTAATGTAAGCTCATGAAAAGTAACACCCGGGAGTCGTTTTCCAGCACAGGTGTTAACACCCAATCCATCACTGAAGTTTTCGAATTCAAAGCTTACTTTTTTCGAGAATTTCCTAAATCAGCAGCAGTCAATGTCGGAGAAGTCAGTTACATCAAGAAATAGCGGAGGCCATGCATCATTTCCTGAAGAGATAGAGTCAACTATCTCTGTTCATGTCATGTAAACAGGGAAGCATAAACGTTGGAATAAAAGGTCACTGAAAAACCCCAATGCAGAACAATTCCTGTGACTTGCTCATAACCAGAAGCATCGAAACAGTTAAAGACGAGTTTTTTCCAAGACAACCCTCTTCATATCGATTATCGAACATAACAAAGGCAAAATCGCGTAGCATGAAGATCACCTTCTGCTTCAGGCTAGGGCTTGCCAATCTTCTTCTCTGAATGAACATACTGAGACACCAGAGGAAAAATCCCAAATTTTTACTGAGAAACACGAAAACCCATCATGGGCATCCACGAAATTCTCGCCATTGGACATGAATTGGAGGAAAAGGCATCGCCTTTTTCATAGTTTTCTCTCTCTAGAACGGAAAAATCGGCGGCAAACGGGAAACTGGAGGGGAAAATCCAAGTTTGGTGGTTCTGTTCGGGAGTTCGCAGAATACGACGTCGTATGTCTCGATATTAATAGTATCAACGTTACGGAAAAAAACTGAAAAAAAAAAACTGGCGTGGAGGTTTCCACGCGGCAAACGTCGCGTGCAATTCAAACGCACTCTTATATGATGTGGCAGTCAATGATTGGTTGGAATATGAGTTGGCAGGCGAGGGAATTTAGTCGTGTCGCGAAGGTGTCGCCATTGGTCGACATTTGTCCATCTCCGACACCAAATCCAAAGATGATTTTCGGATATTTTTTTTACAAATTTAAAAATAAGATAAAAACAAATTGAATTTGTCTTATTTTTAGGATTTATTTAATTACTTATCTAAGATGTCGAGGTAAATCATGGAATATTAATTCCGCATGTAATTTTAATTGCATATATTTTCTGCCCCGCCATGTTTTGTGATTGTCTCGTGGTATTAAATCACGTGTTATTTATTTCAGTCATTGAAATTTAGATTTGGTTTATAAATATACGGTATACGGATGCGATTTTTAGATGAATCTTCACTATGGATTATTGTATATTTTGTAACATTTAATTTACTCTATGTTCAAATATATTCTAACAGTATCTCTTTTTAAACTCTCCCTAATTTTCAATAATTTCTCATATACATTGCCAAAGATTCTGATACATTTGAAATTATTTTTTAAGGGTTGTTATAATATAATGATACGTGATTAAAAAAAGAGACGGAATGATTAACTCCGTCTAAAATCTCTCATTTAAAGAAATGGGAGACTCAGTTAAAAAGGACAGTTATGACGGCCGTTATTATCGTTAAACGGAGCAATGTAAAAAAACGGAAAGTATGAATCAGCTGTGAAATTTTCTGGGGTTCTCTGGTTGAGCCCTAAATGTAAAAATAAAAAAGAAAATAATAAAAATTAATGGTAAAAAAATGGATAATAAAAAGAGAGTGATTCGTAGGGTTTACATATAAAAACCAAAATGGAGCACAGATTAGAACGAACCTCTCCTCTCCTCTCCATTTCCCTTATTCTCTCCTTTCGAAAACCCTAATTTCTCTTAATCTCTCCTTATACGATGACCAGGTAACTACGAAGCTGCCGAAACTTGTTTTGGAACGGGAGAGAAAGGGCGAGAATTTTTAAAGCTCGCTGATCTGGGACTCCCTTTTTTTTTCGTTCTTCGTTCTCTGAATCCGGCATGTTTCGCAATTCTGTTTGATCGAGTACTTGAGCTGGCGATGTGTTTTTTTTTCTGGATTGTTTTCGTGTTTCTGGTTATATGTTCTTTTGACGATTCGTCTGATTTCATTTGGGTTTTTTACTGTCTGGAATTCGTTTTGGGATGCATGTTTAATTCTGGTGTTTGAGGAATTCACTGGATTTGGTTGATGTTCTTGTTCTCGATTCTGTGAAGTATCAATGGATATACATATGGATCGGTTTGGTGTCGTAATTTGGATGTGAGGATGATGATGAGTATTTGTACTCTGGTTTGCTCTTGGGGATTTTCGTTCGAGCTGGTTTGAATTCTGATCCATTTTCTGGTCACTGATTTCCTGTCCTAATGAGACACTAATCCATGTTTTATCCATCGATTTGGGTTTTTCAGTTGAAATCTGAGGAAGAAAGATGGAAATGGAGACAGATGCTTGCGATGTAAACCAACTGGAATCCGATGTGCTTCTTCCTCCTCGGAAGCGTTTGCTCGCTGGATTGAAGAAGCAGAATTCAAACGGCAATGAATCTCCGAGCCATCCACCTCCTGCAGCAGGCGGTGGTGCTTCTTCCTCCTCTGCTTCCGCCAATGCCCAGACCCATCTCGACCATATATTGGCCTCACATCTCAACGACCCAAATCTCACCCCGGAGGAGATTGCTGAGTCCTCGAGGTCCGCTGCAGCAGCCGCCGCCATGGCCGCCAAGGCGGCTAGAGCTGCTGCTGAAGAGAAGGCCTTGATCGCTTCCAAGGCCATTGCTGCTGCCAAGAGTGCTTTAGAATTTTTTTATTCGTTCCCCGAGGAGGCCATCAATGGGAAGGAGAGGTCTCCGAGGAGGAACAAGCAGAAGAAGCATGTTCCAGTTGAGCTATTGTATTCGAATACGAGAGATCCAAGTGCTCCGGATGAGGATTTAGCCCGTAGGTTGCACCGAGCTATGAATATTTCGTCTAGAGTCTTGAGGAATAGCTCTGGTCACAAGAACAAGAAGCATAAGGCCATGGTTACTTCTGAGAATCCGAGGGTTGGAGTTGGTAGTAGTATAGTGTCTGGTTCTATGTTCGGGGAACATGACATTGCTGGGGTTGTGGATTCAGACAGCTTGGACGAGGAAGATGGTGTAGATAGGACCAGAGCAAGCGAGAAGACACCCGTCTGCGAAAAGGGCAGGAGATCAAAGCCGGACAACATGGAAACAGATTCGACTCCATTGAAGGACAGAGCAGTGGAAGAAAGTAGCTCGTCGGGCAAGAGAAGGGGAAGAGTGAAGCTAAAGAAGCTGCCTTTGAGCATTTGCAACACCAAGGATCAAGAAAAACACAAAGAAGATGGAATAAGCAAACTCTCCGAATCTACATTGCCTGTTTCCGGACACAGAAACAGCGGGAAATCGGATGGGGTGATCACGGTCGTGTCAGGGCCGTCGTGGAAGTGCCAAGACTTGAAGGCTCCTGAATGTGCAAAGCAGAACAAAGCCGTACGGTCGTAGCGAGTGTCGACACAAAGATCGGTTCAGTGTGTTTTTTAGATGAGGTAAGAAGTTCAGATTCAACAGCTTATGACATTTCAGCA
>NW_010963495.1:1231648-1242512 GCF_000463585.1 Tarenaya hassleriana | reverse complement strand
CAGGAATCCATTTGATCTTTTTCTTTTTTCGCTTCATGGGTTTGAAATTGAAGTTTATATAATATGTATATTGCAGATACAATTATATATGTTTGCATGTATGGGTTGTTACATTCAGTGTTATAGATTCAGGGTGATACATTTGGATAATAAATGTAATAAAAGTGATGGCTTTTATTTTATTGTCGAATGTTATGTTTCTCGTCCTTAATCTTTTATAACCACAAAAAAATATTATTATTATTATTATTATTGTTGTTGTTGTTGTTGTTTCAATCTAATATTTTTTTTTCAACTGTTAAATTTATGCCTAAAATACTGAAACCCTAGTTAGGATTCAAATTGATGGCAAAGTTCCCTAAACCCTAGAGTTATTATATTTTTTTTGGGTCTAATTATATATATTGTAATTATTATTTGTGAAGATTTGGTGGATAAGTATAAGTATAAGTTGGTCTACGTGCTATATCCAACGCTAAATATAGGAACAAGAATCTGTAAGGACAAAGCTAACCAGATATGGTCACTGGTCGGTCAGTCTCAGACATGCACGTCACTTGTGGTGCGGAGGCTATATATATATATATGTTCTTTTATTTCTTTATTTTATTTTTGGTAAAGTAACGAACCCACCTCCACTTGCGGATATTACTTCTATATCTTTCCAATAAATTTTTTTTTTGCTGTCAGCATTTTCGAAATAACAATTTTGGAAGGGATAAAATAAAAATACATGTAGCCCATATATGTATATATATGTTTCAATTTTTTTTTTTGAAGAATATCAATTTTTAGAATTTTAATACAATTTATATTTTAAAGAAAAAAATATGCATTTATCTTCCAAAAAAATAAAAGTCAATGCGGTTCTTTTATTAAATACATTCGTTCGTGTCTAAAAAATTATTTACATTATTCAGTTTTATAATATTCTCATGACTGTTTTTGGCGTGTGATTAATTTCATCCGAAAGAAAGATCTCGTGGATCATCATCCATCACAAAGAAGAGAGAAATCTGATAACGAGACAAAAAAAAAACTGATTATGAATTCGCAAAACATAGTTAGTGATTCATTAATCGCGATTTCTTTTGTACTGTATATGAAATCATTGCTTAATCAATGACCATTAACAAAAACAAAGAAATTAATCAGTCTTATTCAAAACCAAAAAACGAACCAAAGAATGACACCCAAAAAAAAAGAGAGAAGAAAAGGGGGACATCCGTACGAAACCTTCAGCTCAGCCATTGATATGTAACTTTCTCATCTCCTGCTCTGTTTTCTCATGCGCCCTGAGTTTCAGCCATGGATGTTGCAGGCATTCTTGAGCAGAGGGTCGTTTCTCGGGTGCGAAATCTAGGATCGGACTGAGGAACTCTGCGAATTCCCGGGCTTCCGGTTCTGGAAACCTGTATTTATCGATCAGTAAACGTTCCAGTGTCCAGTATTTCAACCTTCGGATCCTCTTAAGGTCGCCATGTCTGTCGAAGAAATCCTTGGACCGAGCACCTCCAATGGCGATCTGCTTCAACGAGACATGTTAACGAATTTGGCATTACAATGGCTGGTTACATCTGTCTCTAGCCGAGAGCAACAGAGCATAAGAAAAAAGGTTTCAGGGGGAAGCCGAGATACCTTTCGAGGCATTTTCCCAAGGAGTTCCATCATACGAGCTAGGTGGTCCTCGTCTTCGCTGTAACCATTCCCGTCTTTCGGAGCAAATAGCATATCGCCTGTGGAAAGCTCGAAGGCAATACAACCAAATGACCACATATCGACGGAGAAAGAGTAACCCGACTGGAGAATTACTTCAGGCGCTCTGTACTGTCTCGTCTGAATCTCTTCCGCAAATTTCTTATCGGCCCAACATGCATTCCCAAAGTCCACGACTTTGCATCTCATATCAATCCCATCCATATTTCTTCCGGCCTTTGATGGAACTGCTTCAACTGTACCTACCATGGAACCCCTTCTTTCCGATATGTTGGCAACTGCCCTTCTCGCTCTCCTCTTCAGCTTCTTCTCAATCAGATTCATAGTCGTCCCACCACCTCCGTTTAGGTTTCCCTCTGGCCTTTCTAATATTGGTGTCAGTCCAGATCTGACGGGATCCTTGGCGGTGTCAATGGTGGAACAGAGAAGGATGTTTTCTGGTTTCAAGTCAGTGTGAATCATACCGAGTTCACGGTGCATATAATCTAGACTCGTGAGTATACATCTGCATATCTCCCGAACTTTATTCAATTCCAGTCCCTCGTAATGGTTATATTTGATCAGCCGGAGCAAGCTATCACCGAGAAATTCTAGTACCATGCATAAATGCTGTCCGTTAGGACCTGTATGCTTAAAGTGGTCAATCAAATGAACAACACACTTGGAATTGTCGGGGTCCCCGCCAGCAATAGCTGAAAGGAGTTCGATTTCGTGAAGTGCAGCTTGAGCAAATTGCTGGGCACTTTTCTGAATCTTCAGAGCAACGTAACTCTGCAAAATACATTTCACAAGAAGTTTGATATAAGCTGCTCGATGAGAAAATGGAAAAAACAAAAAAGTAGTCAAGCTGATGAAAGAACACAAAAGGAGGAGATAGCATATGACTAGGAGCTTCAATCAAGATATTAGTTCCAAATTTGGTGATGGGCATTTATGAAATATCATCTCTAACCGATACCGATCCTCCTAATTCTCCCTTTATCCACGTTCAATTCCCGGAAAGATGGAGAAAGTTCTCTCCCAACAACAATGTAAGGTAGATGGTACCCTAAAGGAATCCTTCCAACTTAGATGTAGAAACCCAAACCCAAACCCAAACCCAACAACGACAGGATCTCGAAAGAGCAAACACCAAAATTCAGCTTTCCTTGAGGAATTACCCACAAACAGACAATGGCTTTCTTCCTTACCCGAACAGCTAAGCTGGAAAATAACAGAACAAATTCCCAAATCTAGAATCATGATTCACCAGATTCAGGATTTTGCTTTTCCACAACATTAATTCATGAGAAGAAGAAAACGAATTGGCAAACCCAAGATCTTGCACCAAAATCCAGAGCATTGAATCCTGCAAGATGCGATTTTAGTGAAAAAAACACTTTTTTTCCCCACAGCAGTGTTTGAGTCATTTGATCCGATTTCGTTTTTGACACAGGAGCTCTCAGATAGATCATTACTAAGGAAAAAAAAAACAGATCAGAATCCGCACAAAAAGATCCAGAGAAATCGAACACATATAGGGTTGACCATAAGAAATCAAACTCTGCATAGAATCAGTCTATCACAAAGATCTCAAGGAACAGAGAAAGGAAGAGAAACATACGGAGGTGCGAGTGTCGTAGGCAAGCCAAACGGTGGAGAACTCGCCCCAACCAAGCTTTCTCTGGGCGATGTAACGGCCTCCGGCGAACGGATCGCCGAGTCTGACGGCGTGATATCCACCTTTACGGTACGAATCGAATCCCTCATCGTCTTCCTCTGATCCAGACGAGGATGAACACGACATATCTGTCTGTCTCTTTGCCTGTCGGAATTCAACCGCTTTGCTTGTTTTCTGTCGATTCGATCGTCAAAGTTTGGATCTTTGGAGAAGCCCTGGTCTAAAGGAGCTTCCTTTTTCCTAGTCCCCAAACAGAGAGAGAGAGAGAGAGAGAGAGAGAGAGAGAGAGAAGAGCACTCAGATTGCGTGTGGCCTTGAAACGCAAGACTCTCTCCACTTTTTGCTCCTCCTGTCTTTTTTTATTATTGATGGGAAATTCGAACTTTCCCATTTTTAAACAGTGGCTGATGTTCTATTCCCGTTCTGCCCTTCTCATCCCCCCTCTCTCAAGCTCTCTGCTTTTAACAGATTTTTGAAAAACACCGGAAAAAATGACAGAGACGGGTCAATGAACATAGCCATCTTTGCCAATCCTAGCCAGTATTCTTTAGAAGTGTTGAGCTCTGGTGTCAGTTGTCTGAATACGTAAGCTTTCAGTTCGGAAAGCATCGATCTTTAAGCTTATGTTTGGATGCAGATTCGATTGTCTCTGCCCTCAAGCTTCTGTTTCAATCATGTGCTGCAATAAGCTCTGTAAGCGGAAAGCCGCGCCCTCTGTTTTGGACCATGTTTCCTGGCTGAGATACAACAGAAGCGAACTCCACATCGAAGAATCGGGAATAATATCGTTTTCCACCATTTGTGAGAAGAGCTTCCATGCTTTCTGAGACTCTCCTTTCTCGAGCAATCCATCAAGCAATGGAGCGTAGCTTCCTCCATCCGGAACGCACCCTCTTTCAGCAATGTCTTCCATGAACTTCAAGGCACTCGTTACTTTCCCTTGCTTGCAGAACCCGATTATCAGAGCATTGAATGTTGATGCTTGAGGAGAACAGTCATGGCTGACCATATCATTTACAAGCTCAAGTGCCTCTTCCATGTAGCCTTCTTGAACGTATCTGTGAATCAAGCCATGGAAAACAAGGATATTTGGAAGACTTCCTTCTTCAATAATCTGATCATACACCAACTTTGCATCATCAACACTGCCTTTCTTGCAGAAGTTTAGTATCTTATAGCTCCTGTCAACAGCCCTAGGAAACAATTTCTCCATCCTGGACAGAAACTTCACTGCTTCCTCCCAACGATTCTCCCGGTAAAAGCCATACAAGATACTGTTGTACGGATCGATTCTTCCACCACGAACCCTTAAACTGTCCTGCATGATCTCTAAGATCTTTAAACCGTCATCCACCCTCCCTCCTGCAGACAGCCCACCGATCAACGTGTTGAATGTAGAAAAGTTCCGTATAATCGCATCCGTTTTCATATCGTTGAAACAGTCTAGTGCTGAATCCAACGATCCAATTTCACAAAACCCACGAATCAACGAGTTGTATGTCTCTGTATTTGGCAGACAGCCCTTTCTCTCCATCTCTTTCAAGAATCCTTGAGCAACTCTCGCTTTGCCTAGCGAGCAATAACCCTTTATAAAGGTGTTGCAAGCTACAACATCTATTTTACCGCCCTTGATTTCCACTCTCTCAAGAACATCAAGCGCCTCGGATACTCGCCCTTCATTACATAGAATTTCCATCACCTTAGTCACCGTGACAACATCGGGAACAAGACCTATACTGAAGCAGTTCTCCAACAGGACAAGAGACTGGATCAACTTCTGCTCATTGCAGTAAGCTGAGATCAAGATATTAAAGGTTACATCATTCGGCTCCTTCATCTCACTCATTAAACTCCTGCCTCTCCCGACCTTCCCGTTCTTGCAAAGAGCATGAATCAACGTGTTGTAGATCACAGTGTTTGGAGTAACACCCCGTGTCTTCATGATCTGAAGGAGCTTGAAACCATCACCAATCCTGTTCGTCAAGCAAAGTCCTTTCATCAAAATCCCATATGTATAGTCATCACCCTGAACTCCACTTGCCATCATCTTCCTTCTGAAAAACTCTCTGGCCAAGTCAATGTCTTCCTTGACCAGAACATCCAGAATCGAATTGAAAACACTTAGAGATGGTTTCATCCCAAATCTTGAAACCAGATCAACGACCTTGATCACATGTTTGATCATCCGAGCGCGGCTAAAGCCTCGTATGATGGTGATGAAGATGGCATCGTCAGGAGGCAAACCGATTGAACCAGGCATTTCGTCGAGCAGCTTGTAGACAGTTTCGAAGCGGCGAAAAACACAGAGCTTATGAATGAGGGCTCGGTAGGTGGAACGAGAATGGGTGAAACCCGGAAACTTTGACGCCCAGTCGAAGGTCTCGAGAGCCGCCGAAGCTGTCTTCTGGTCCAATATGAGACGAACCATGTGGTCGTGGCTTGGCGCCGAGAACGAAGACGGTGAGCAGAAACAACGCCTTAGAAGCCATGATCTCGTGGCGGGTATACGTCGAAGCATCGAAAGGTTCAAAATTCTCAGCATCAGAGGCAAATGTGTCAACTTGATACAATTTCAAGCGAGGCAAAGTTCAACGCTTTGTTTTCGGACATAAGAAGAAGAACACGAGTTCCAAGCCCTATTGGCAACAAGTTTCTGTCTTTCATCAAAGAACCATGTATGTTTGAGTTAGCAAGCATCCACTAAATACCCTTCTACCGATCAAACTTTGTGCCTTAATGGCATTTCTTTAATAACAAAATCTTGAGGACATTTTTTGAGTTCTCTGCAATCTTTAGCAAGAGATTCAAGCCTCAGACAGTATTTTCTCGGGACACTTCCCTAAATGTTTATCTGTGTGCTTGCTTACTTGATCAAAGTTCAAAACGATCAAAATCCATTTTCAGAGCAACAGCCATAAACTGTTGTCTCCGATTCTCCACATCCCACGAATGATTAGCTTTTTCAGAGAAATGTGGCAAGGTTGGTGAAAATTATGTCGGAAGCAAGAACCAGTAACCTGCAAGCAAGAGATACAACACTCAATACTATAATCTGAATCTCCATGTTCCCAATTCGAGGGTCTCTTGCCCAACTGCGAAGAAACAATCTCACACTAAGACAATTCTGATCAAAGATCATAGTTATTCCTCTCGAAACCGACATAGCAACACAAAGTTTCCATTTTTTTTTGAGTGTGCAAAGAACAGAACAAAGAGATCTGACAAAAAAACGCAACATTTCATCAGAACCTCTAATCCAAGTCCTTGACGATTTTGATCCCCATGGTATTCGCAGTACCGATAATAGACTTGCAAATGGACTCCAAGGGCATGTACTGACAGAACGGATCCGACTGCTTCACCTTCGCGATCTCGTAAACGTGCCTCACCGACAAGGTCGCCGCCTGAACGTGCCCGGCTCGACCACTCCCTTTCTCGACCCCTGCCGCTTTCTTCAGGTACCACGACACCTTCGGTGACTTCACCGTGAACTCGAACGTGTTGTCCTTGAATGCGGTGATCGTGACCGCCATCGGAGTGTCGGGCTTGTACTTCTGTGTACGGGCGTTGAAGTCCTTGCAAAACGCCATCAGATTCAGCCTGTACTGACCCAAAGCCGGACCCACCGGAGGAGCCGGTCGAGCTCCTCCGGCCGGAACCGTCAGCCGTATCGTCGCCGCCACCGGACGCCGAGTCAGGATCTCCTTCAGAGTCGCCATTGTTGGGGGTTTCGGAGATCGGCTTCTCTCTTCTCAATTTCCACTTTCCAGGATGCAGGGTTTTACGCCTTGAGTTTGGGCCTCTGGATTTGTGCATCTTGATATGGGCCTCCTTGTTTGGGCCTACTTATTTGGGTCTTTGGTTTAGACAAAAGGCCCATTTTAGATTATTGAATTTGGACTAAATCCCGGTTTAACATCGGTTTCGTCATCCCCGCCACCGCCGCAAGTGCATGCCGACGGTGACAGTAACAGCAGAAGCAGCAAGAAGAGGCGGCCGAGCCTGAGGAAGCAGCATCTCGGATCGGTAACATTCCGACATGGACGGAGATATGGGTATGTCGGGAAAGATAAACAGTGAACGACGGGGAACTCGGTCGAAGAAGAGATTTAAGAATCGGTTGCAGGAATCGGCCGAAACTCCAAACCTATCTCTACTGTAAAATTCTCAGCCTTTAGCCTCACTTTCATTCACGTGTATGGTGTGGTATGGGAAATTGGAATTTGTTATAGAAGCAGCGAGATCTGTTCGGTTTACGCTATCTATTTTCTTCTGCTAGTTTCTGTGTTCATCGCCGTATAGTCTTCATGATTTTAAACAAAGCTTCGTACAAATCTTTTGCTTTTTTTTTTTCTTTCTTATAATAGGTTACAAGAAATGCCCATCATTTTACTCTTATCCATGCCTCCTTATCGGCAAAAACGGCAGAGCGCCTTACACAGCTTGTGCTTAAATGTCTCCAAACAGATGGGAAGAGAATGGAATATGTTTCTTCACTGTCTCTGAATAGCAAAAGAACCAGAATCTTGTTGTGTCTAGAGAGAGTTGCAGGTTCTCTAGGATAACAAGGAGAGGAAGATTGTGGACCAAACAGTGAGGGCCAGAGCTGCAACTAAGTATGTCCATAGTAAGAGAACGGAGCACTCGTCTTGTCCCACATTGAACAGCTGTGTCATGGTACCTGTATCATTATCCCTCCCACGTTATCAAAGCTGTATCCTTTACAAACTTATCAAAAGAGTTACATGAATTGGCTGGCTGGGACTGACCGATATTCATGGCAGGTGGGACGGTAAACTGAAGCATCAAAGCATATTGAAACAAAGGATCTTCCGGGAGAAACCCGAGAATCTCAGCTGTTTTGACAACCCCTATACCGATAGCTGGGAGAATTATGTACCGAACACAGACAATCCCGGCTATTACAGGGGGTTTGATGGCTGAAGAACGTAACCCTTGTTGATTCAAAACCGCAACAGTCAATAACAGTAAAGGGTAAGTTTCTTCTTCTTGAAACAGAAAGGGAGTAGTTGAGCTGGTGTGATAAGGGTTTTACCTTGTAAGAGGTTGCCTCCAAGTATAATTGTCATGCCAGGAATCGTGCCATCTCTGCACATTCGATATCATTTATCAATTAACAGATGAAAATTTAGAATCAAGGCTGGGTTATGAACGAGATGATTACGATAACTACCCGAGTATTTTTGCTGTATCTTGGATTACTCGCAAAGGAGCATTGTCACCAATTATAAGATTTCTGAGCTGCACAACTGCACCGAACAGGAAACCAATCATCTGAAAGCAACAAAGTTGCCACCTTTAAGTCCTTGTTCGATCTTCGCAGTAAACTGTTAGTTTCAAACTAAGCGTTGCCGTGCTTTTTTTCTGTAAAAATGCACTCACAGCGCCAACTGTAGGTGGTGCAAGTAGCTCCTTCAGAATCTGCTGGAGGAACTCTAATCCCTTTCTCCAAAAGCCCTTTTCTTCCTCTTCCTTGACAGAGTCTTTTCTCACGGCATTGCTGCCTTCAGGTGAATCGAGGAGGCGGGTTTTGAGGTCAGACTCTAAGTCAGTATTGGATGGTTTGATTGCCGCCTCTTCAGATTCCTCAATGGCTTTGAATGTTGCAGCTGAACCTTTTATCAATCGGAATGTGTAAGTCCATATGTAGAAACCTCCTAGCTGCAGAAGCCACATATCGATTTGATTCACTCATTTTTCTCCTCACCCTCATAGTTACTTTGTTTTTTTACAGGAAAGGAGAACCATCATAATACATACCGCCATAGAGAAAGACGCGTACGAGAGTCCAAGGCTTCTGCAAACACTCCGGTTCCCGAAAGGACTCTTGTCCTCGCTGCAGATTGCCGGGACAAGTATTACTGGAAGGTTTCCCATGTTTCCTTCACCAGGAAATCATCGCCACAAGAAAACTGAGTGAGTACAGCTCCATCTTTCTCAAACAGGATCTAACATCAATCTCTATATATCCTAGGCATCACGGTTCAAATCCTGTTTCATTGCTCATGATCAAAGGATTTTATCCAGACATGTATGTTCTTGTTGGTTTTGTAGGGATTTCGATACCTGAAGAACAAGCAGCGATGACCAGACCTTCGAGATAAGGCACGGGTTTCAGAAGCTTAACAAGAATCCAACCAAGAATTCCTCCGATCAGGAAGGTAAGCCCCATGTTCACCGGCATAAACCACCTAATAATTTTATTTTTTTAAACCACGAATAGATACGGTCAAGCAATCCCTCCTCTCATGGTTTCCTCCATTAAAACCGACCAGTGAAGAAAGAGAGGCAGAACCTCGAGAGTTTACCATGATACCATGTCCTCGAGCGTGACCGTCTTTGCCAGATTAGCAAACATGAGGCAAGGCGCAAACGCTACAAACACTACCTACATTCATGATTCAAACTTTTTGTACTCAACCCATATTTCCAGAGATTCAGCATCAAACGATGAAGAGAGTAGAGACAGGTTGAGGCGTACCTTGTTCATGGAGTTGCGAGCTTCTACTGTGAGAAGTTTGCAGTAATCAGCCGCCATGAAAGCTCCCACAAGGCTCATGATCAGAACTTGGATCACTGGCATGGAAGCCACCTCTAACAATGACCAGAACCCCATCCCTTTTTATCTTTACAACCTTGGAGAAGAAGAAGACGAATAACTATGTGAAGAGAGCAACGTACGAAGTGCACACACGCATTCAGATTTCAGACATATATATATGCGTGTGTGTGTGTGTGTATATATAAAACCTAGAAGGAAGTGATGCATAGATACACACGCATTACGAATAATTTGAGAACTTTTTTGTTCCACGTGAAATTTCAATGATAAGGTGAGACATATGACATCAAGTCATTTCGTGGGGATTGTATTTTCTAATCAAAGGGATAAAAGATTGAGCAAGTTGCATCTTTGGTTTCTTCTTTTAAATTAAAAGTTTTTAAAAAAATGGAAAATGAGATTTAACATTTCATTTGATAAAGATACGGAAATTTCAATGCGTTATCCACGAATGTGATGTATTTGTGTATATACAATTGACAAACATATATACACCCACACCCACATGCATACATGCAAAGCTACGTGTGTGTACGTAGAATTTGTAAATGGAGATGAATCTATACGTACGGATGCAGAATCATAAGGATTTTTAATTTGATTTAATTAGTATTAACGAAAAGTGATGCAGATAAATACGTTTTCGTGTACTCATGCAGATGAGATGGAGAAGAGAACAGGAACAAATCCAGAAACCTGATGATGAGAGATCGATCGAGACATCTAAATATATAATCACATGTACATGTATGTATACATACATACATACATATATATATTGAATACACGCACGTTTATATGTCCTAAAACACAAACATATTTGTATACAAGTACCTCAACCATGCATGAACCTCAGACGATCTCTCTCTCTCTCTCTCTCTCTCTCTCTCTCTCCCTCCCCCTCG
>NW_010963495.1:1209477-1231229 GCF_000463585.1 Tarenaya hassleriana | reverse complement strand
ATGCATGACCCTCACACGCTCTCTCTCTCTCTCTCTCTCTCTCTCTCTCTCTCTCTCTCTCTCTCTCTCTCTCTCTCTCTCTCTCTCTCTCTCTCTCTCTCTCTCAGGCTGTCGGCAAAATTCAAAGGAGAATATTAGAAGGGGGAAAAAAAGAGAAGAAAAACACCGCATAAAGGTTTTTACCTGTTTTGTGTTTTGTGTTTTTTATTCATATTTAGCAAAAACTATAAATTAAAGGCAGAACAGGACACGTGTCCTTATTACTTTTTTATTTCCTTTTTTTAGATAAATAATTAATTTTTTTACCCAAGTCACGAGTTTGATTCGAGTTGTTGGAAAGAGAGGAGGATAATTTTTCGGTTGGAAGGATGTTGCTCTCTGAACCTCTGTCGCCGGGTCCCTAAAGACTGTTTCCGGGTCTAGATAGAGGTAGATTGAGTCGAAGATTCAGGTGAACCTTTTGGTTAAAAATAAATTAATTAACTTTTTTTTTGCTTGAAACACTCTTTATATGCCCCATTATATCTGTTACATATGTGTGTATAATGTGTTTTTGTGTGTGCAAAAAAAAAAAAAAGCTTTGACAAAAACTCTCTACATATATTTATATGCATAAGGATACGATTACTAGTGCGTAGGCCCACTGACGCGTGTGTATGTGTATATATATTAAAAAGAGGACTTGGGTTAAAAACAATGGCACCGCCACTGTATTCGAATAATATATAATATGTGCATACATTATATACATATATATACAAGTATAGTATGTAAATGCACACGCATACAAGTCACATATGACATATGTGATGTGCGCTTTCTTAGACTCCGTTTATATTTTATTTTGTTATGTAATCATATTACTTTTTTTTATTGGAGTAATTATATTACTTGTGCGTCTCGTAAATATATATTACAACCATATACGTACCATATACTCATACGTATAATCACTTTTGTATATATATACACACACGCACGCGTGTGATGCTGTAATATAAAATATCGGTCCGTATGGAAAACTAAAACGATCTACGTACACAAAATGATATGATATAATATTATTTGTTATACTACGTGAGTTTGTGACGTCGCTGCTCATTTGACAGGATATTGCACTAGTACTACACTTTTAATTGAATTATTAGTTCTAACCAATTTTCAACAACTAAAATTTACGACGTACAATTCCTTTGAAGAACATGTATACAAGGCAATACAGATATTAGACTGTATATGTGTGTGTATAGGTTTATACTATACTGATTTCGGTTAGTGTTACAGTTGATCATTTGTCGATCGATGATGTTGGTTCGGGCATCTTGTATTGTCGTTTAATATATGTGTCCACATAATCATGGAACTTCGTTCTTGATTAATCATTGTGATATTAAAAAAATTTAAAATATAATTGATGGGCATTATATTAAAAAAAAAAAAAACTACACTAATTGAAAATATTAGTATATGTATTTGTCTTTCCCGACCAAATCCAACATCTATAATGATGAATAGAAGAATGTCTCTAATGAGCCGTAAACAAATACCGAATTGCTAGTACTTTACTTCATGAACTCACGACATCTGTTTTCATTTTCGTTGAATTTGCATGTTCGTGAGATATTTCCTAATTAAAATACATATATTATCTCATATTGTTATGGACTTTTTAATACCATTTAATATTTAAAAATAATTATAATATTTTTTTATTAGTTAAAAGTTAGTAAAAAGAAAAGACCATTTGTGCAAATGTTACGCAGGAGTCAAACTCCGGCATTCCGCGTAGTATTAAATGCAGGAAAATTAATGATCTTATTAGAAAAAATAAAGTTTTTCAAATGTGAACGTATTAACTAGACATGGATCATAATTAATTTTGTGGTTAATGTTTTCACTTGCTAACCATTAGTTCTAACACCATATTTAAATTTGAATATATAAAATTGAATGAATATAAAACAAATAAAATATAACCTTATACTCCTAGCTCTGCATAAAAAAATATAATTACTTCTAAAAAAGAAAAAAAAATAGTTTTTCCGAGGAAAAAGAAAAAAAAAACTTGAGTTCTTTGATACTTTAGTACAAATTCGATTCCTATAATTCATGTCAAGAATAATGAGAAAATATAATTTCCGCGTCTTAATTTAAAAACATTGCATGAGGACGTAACAAATAACAATTGTCAACATGCAAATATATAAATTATTTATTTTATTGGTTAGGCGAAGAAAGACAAAAATAATTATTATTTTTTTTGGTAAAACAAAAATAATCATGTTAGTGCTTGAACTTTGTTATTGTTGAAATCGGTAATTGGTGCATCCCCTTTTCAACGCGAAACAAAAGGCCTGTCACACATCGACCCCATAAGACCTAAAAAGTGAGAAAAAAAAAACATAATAATTTAAATTAAATCTACTTTGTTGGAATACGCACACATAATTATTATTTTTTTGTTGTTAAAAATGTAAATACACACATAATTATTCTGTAAAGTGTATTTCTTAAAACTTTGTAATCTGTTTTGAGAAAAAATAATCAATTTCTATTTTTCATATGATAATTTGATACATTTTCTTCAATCGTTTACATGTTATCTAAAAATAACATTAAATTATAGCGATCACAATATTTGATCAACTTTCATTCACCCTCGTATATGCAGTCGTATACATAGACATATTTATACATGTATTCATGTATATGCAACGGGAGGAAGGGGACCAATGAAAGAGACAGCTGAGGAGAAAATGGTGGAAGATCAAACAAAAAATAATCAAGAATATTTATGGTGTTTAAAAATATAGTTTATTAAAAAATATTGAAATAATTAGTAAAATAATTTTATTCGGTATCCTTTGCTTTGCTTGCTAACAACCCAAAAAAAAAAATCATTAGCAATATATTTCTTATTATTCAAATCGGGCCTATACTTTCTAAGTTGAAACGTTTTCACATGAGAAGTGGAGTTTGTTCAACAAGTAGGACCGGTTAGACGACCCTCCTAAGAAATAAATTAGATCACTAATCTATGATTAGAAGCTTATAATAAATTTATATATTGAAACAAAGTTGTAAAAGATTGAAGTTTATATGAAACATCTAATCAAGTTTAGAAAAGCTAACATACACAATAAATAAAATACAGAATGTAATTTTTTTAAGTTTGAATCCATATATATGATGCTAAATACATACCATATAATTAATTATCCGAAAATTACAAAATCTTAATATAAAAATCTTCGATTTTGTTTTTAAAAGGAAATCCTTTGTGTTTTTTATTTATTAAAGTGTTAATCAATTTCAACGTCTTTTTTCTTATTCTTTCGGACAAAAACCTCCAAAAACAGCGGTCAATTAGCGTATCTCAATCAATGGCAGATTTCACTGGCTTCCAGTTTCTTCTCCATCTCAGCCAACTCTCACGCGCTTCATTAATCCTCACTTCTTCTTCTTCTGGTTAAACCTACTGATCGCTCTCATTTTCTTTATATCGGCAGGTAAAAATCTAGACTTTCTTGAATCAGAATCTGTCAGTTCTGAAATTAAATTCGAATTCCCGAATCCGTCATTGATCAGTCGAGGTTTCTACGACGGTGGGTGATGGGTAATAGTAGGGTTCTACAAGTTGATAAGGTTTATAGTCTTTAAGTGCGCAAAATAAACCGTGTAACAACGACAGTTTCCGTAAATGTAATTTCAGACAGCTCGACAGCTTCTGTGTATTTAATGTAAGAACTGAAGACGTATCTTCTTGTTGGAGAATATCCGGCTTTGGGGAATTTTTGGGAAGTGCCTGTGAAACCTTGAAAATGGGAAGTGTCCGCTCTTCGCTGCTGATTTGCCTCAACCTATGGTGGCTCCTCGCCGGAGAAACGGTTTTCGCGGCGGAGGAGAAAAGCGGCGACAAACAGAGAGAACTCAGTCAGACGCCGACATGGGCTGTCTCCGCCGTTTGTACCTTCTTCATCGCCGTCTCTGTTCTTCTGGAAAAATTTCTACACAAATTGGGGACGGTAAGCATCTTTGATGGGATTTTCTTTTGTGGATTCATAATCCTGGGACGTTAACGGAGGGTGGGTTTTGTTTAATATGAGGAAAGGAACTGCCTTTCTGCTTCAGTTTCTGTTCCTGATGAGTCGGGTCTGTGTCTTGATGTGATCTGGTTTCACTCCAGGTGTTGTGGGAACGCCACAAGAAAGCTCTCCTCGATGCCCTGGAGAAGGTCAAATCAGGTAAAATCGCAAGGCTCTGTCTCCATTTATCGCGGTTGCTCGGTTTTAAGTTCGAATCTCATTATAGAACCTCAGAGCCATTAGGGGGAGGTCTTTTCTGTGGAAAGTTTGAAGTTGTAGATATTTATTGATAGGGCTTCTCTAAAATTATCACCTAGATTCTTGATTTGAATGCCAAATCTAGATTCTTTTTCATTGCGTTGCAGAACTGATGGTTCTGGGGTTCATATCCTTGCTTCTCACGTTCGGACAAAGCTACATTTTGAAGATATGCATCCCTGAAAAAGCTGCTCGTACCATGCTCCCATGCCCGGCTTCTCCTGGCAATAGTGAACACGAGAATGAGGACAGTCATCGTAAGCTCCTGTGGTTCGACCACAGGTTTCTGTCAGAAGACGGAGGGTCAGCTAAAAAATGCTTGGAGGTGAGTTTATGCCTTCATCTATTCTCTTACCCTTACCCTTCCACCGGTCTCAGCATGTGTAAAATAAACATTGGGTTTTGCTGATCGTGTTATGTAATAATGCCGCAGGCTCATAAACAACAGCTTATATCTGCCGAGGCCCTGCATCAGTTGCACATCCTCATCTTCTTCTTAGCAGTATTCCATGTCCTTTACAGCTTCCTAACCATGATGCTTGGGAGGTTGAAGGTAAGCTGTAAGGCTATTTCAAGTTTCAAAAACTTTCGTTTATTACCTGTTCCTCAGCCCCTGTAACAAAAATCACAGAAGCAAAACATGGGTTTGTCTTATCGTAGACAAGCTAGGTGCTGGTGAAACTGGCTGAAAATATGTCAGATCACAGGGTTTGTTCATGAAGTCGCCAGCTGAAACCACCTTGTTTCATTTTTCAAAATGCCTCTAATGTTAAAACCTGCTCCAATATTCAGTAGAATCGGAGTTTTTTTTTCTCCTGTTATGAAACATCAAGGAACAAAACTCAAATAGCGATGATCAGAACCGGTTTATCCTCCATTGGTTCAGGATGAAGGTCATTTTAACAGTCCCTGAAAATGTTGGCTCGTCTTTGATAATGAGAGGAAGATGGCCTTTTTTTTTTGTGCAGATACGTGGCTGGAAACACTGGGAGCAAGAGGTATCATCCCACGATTACGAGTTCTCAACTGGTATTCGATCATTCTTCCTCTGACCCATCTCCATCCAAATTCTTGAAACTCCCTTGGGTTTTATATAATGACGTATCCGTTTTAATATCTTGATCTGGGTGTTGTTTTGGACTCTGAAACTGTTTTTTTTTTTATGATCGGCCACAGATCCTTCCAGATTCAGGCTAACCCATGAAACATCTTTTGTTAGAGCACATACCAGCTTCTGGACAAGGATTCCATTTTTTTTCTATGTTGTAAGACACACACCATTCATTTACTCCTTTTTTTTCCGGTCAACTGCTGATATTCATGCCTATAGAAACTCACGCAGTTCTCACATGTCCTGAATCTTAATCTGTTCAAATTCTATCATTCTCTGCAGGGATGTTTCTTCAGACAGTTTGTCAGATCCGTTGGGAAAACTGACTACTTGACACTGAGAAACGGGTTCATTGCTGTAAGTTTTTTTTTTAAAACTTCGCAACTATAGTTGATTTCAATTCCCAGACATATCAGATCTAGCATTCTTATTATTTGTCTGATTGTGTCTGTTCTGATTCATATAGGTTCATCTGGGTCCAGGAAGACAATTTAACTTTCAAAAATACATAAAGAGATCCTTAGAGGACGACTTCAAGATGGTGGTCGGAGTGAGGTACTTACCAAATGTGTTCTGCCACTACGCTTCTTTCGTAATGTTTTACACATCATTTGACCCGATTCTTGTGTCTTTTTTGCAGTCCGGTTCTCTGGGCATCTTTTGTGATATACCTACTCCTAAATGTTCACGGTATAAGCTTGTTCCTTCGATATCTAAAGCTTCCTAACCGAACTGTCTGCTCATGTCTTAATCTGATTCTTTGGTATTTCAGGCTGGAATACTTTGTATATTGGTTCCGTGGTGCCTGTTATCGTAAGAATCTTTTTTTCGCCTTTCTTATTCATGATTCTTCTGAAAAAATAAAATGGGTGCCGGGTCAGGGTTCTTATTATCATCTGACAATCTGCTTACAGATCATCTTAGCAGTGGGGACAAAGCTTCAGGCAATTCTGACAAAGATGGCACTTGAAATCACCGACAGACACGCAGTTGTCCAAGGAATGCCTCTTGTCCAAGGATCCGACAGATACTTCTGGTTTGGTCATCCTCAGTTACTTCTTCATCTTATCCATTTCGCCTTATTTCAGGTTCTTGAACAGTTTCTTCTACACTGGTCATAAAACACGAGACCCGCTTTCGTATATATACATTTCAAACCTGACCCGTGTCTTTATGGTTCTTGCAGAACGCATTTCAGATCACGTATTTCTTTTGGATATGGGTAAATCTAAACAGCTTAACCTTTCTTCTTTGGTTCTCGAAAACTGAAGAGAGTAATCTTTACTCAAAACACAATAATATGATTATTGTTTCTTCTTCTTCTTCTTCTTCCTCTTCCTCGGTGCAGTATTCCTTTGGATCGAATTCATGCTATCATCCCAACTTCAAGGTTGCCATTCTAAAAGTATCTATCGGGTGAGAATGTTGTCCGGAGCCCGAAAAGTTGATCGTATTTAATGTATAAATGAGGTCTCGTGTTCTTGAAACTGATTCATCGCTGCCATGTCCTCTTGCAGACTTGCAGGGTTATGCCTTTGCAGCTACATCACGCTTCCTCTGTATGCACTTGTAACTCAGGTACTTGCATATTTCCTCGTTTTGAAAGCTTGGAGTTCCATATTTTTGTCTTGCAATGTAAAAAAAGATCCAAAACCCTCGGCAATGGATGCGTTTTCAGATGGGTTCACGCATGAAGAAATCCGTGTTCGATGAACAAACCTCAAAGGCACTCAAGAAATGGCGAATGGCGGTGAAGAAGAAGCAAGGGAAAGGCGGGAAGATTCAGAGCAGGAGACTAGGAGACGGAAGCGCAAGCCCGACAGGGTCAACGATCCGTTCATCATCAGGACGGACCTTGCACCGTTACAAAACTACAGGCCACTCGACTCGGTCTTCCACATACGATGACCGTGACAACGAGACATCAGAGTTCGAGACAGACACGGAGCCCTTGTCTCCAAAGCCAACAGGGTTCGATCTTGTCGTGAGGGTTGATCATCGCAAGCAAGAACCCGAGGCCACCGAGACACACAGTGATGGTGAAGCCATTGATGAAAAAGATTTCTCCTTCGCTAAGCCTGCACCTAGTAAAGGATCACAGTGAAAACGGTCAGGTGCTGCTGATAAACTTTTTTTTTTGTTTGTGTGTAAAGATCCATACTTTGCTCTAAAAATGCCGAAAAAGATTCGGGCTTTTGCATAGCCAAGGTTCTCTGATGGGTTGTGGTACACAGATTCTTTCTGCCAATAGATTCTTGAAAGGGCAAAGCTTTTGTTTCACATCCAAATTGCACATGGGACATGCTAACAAAGGCAACACCACTTTTTTCTTTCTCTTTTTGTGGAAGGTGCCCCTAAGATTGAAGGGTTAGTGTCCATAAAGAGAAAACAAAGAGAAAGATAGGATCTTTAGGGCATATGATTGGTTAGGTTTTCATCATATAAACAAAGAGAAGAGATATGGGCGCATGTGAGATGACACACCCATCTTTTGTTATGTCCTTTTCTCACAGAGGAGGAGACATTACAACACAATCCCCAACACCCATATACATATATATATGTATATATATGTATATATATATATATATATATTTGTATGGATATCAAGATTATATTTTGAGCCCCATGTAATGTTATTATATATTTCGACATGTTTCCATCAATCTTTCTCCATTATTGATTTCCTTTAGAGGTGTCCAATTTAAATTATTGGTTCCTTTCTCTTGCATAAAAAGACTAAGAAAGCACTTGATGAGTTAGGGTATAAGTTGTTTAACCTGTTTATATCTAATTTTTCAAAGGATTATATAAAAACAAATTTTATATATTTATATCAGCTATGAATCCATTCTGGTGAGCTAGGATATTTTTGGTGTGACTCATAATATATAATATGGTTTTTCAGTCCATTCCATTATGAACTTCTCTTTAAGGTATCTTTCCACATTCTGTGCCATAAGCGACGGAGAGGGACTTCAAAGGAAATAATCCAATCGGGCCTTTTTTTTTATGATATTTTTATAACTTTTTTTATTTGAAGGAACATAGTTATTTATTTTCCCCTTTTTTTTATTTGTTTAATTTATAGATTTTAAACGATAACGAGAATATTAGGAACTCGATGGATATTATATTATAATCTCGGACATAGTTCCTTCCAACCATCCGGTTTAATCACACGTGTCGGGAAAACCATTGCCGCACACCGTATCTCACTCTATGGCCTTTCCTGTAGGGTTTAAACTATATATATATAAAATAAATAATTTTAAAAATTCGAGGTAGGTTTAGGAAACAAAAGTCTTCATTGAAACAGAACCTAACAAGCCTTCCACCTACCCTCTTTCAATCTCTACTTTGACTCATTTTACACCCTACTTTCCCCCCGTTTTCTAATTTATTTTTTTTATAATTTCTTCATAATCATAAAAGAATATTTTGTTTTTATAGTATCTCATACGATATTATCCAAATGAACAATGCATGAACATTGAACACATTCCAAGTTGCATATGAGAACACTTTTTTTAAAAAGAAAAATATCATACAAAGATGTTTATTTTATTTGACAGTTAAAAGTGGAAACGTTTCTTTTCAAGTGATTATAACTTATAAATCATACCTACCGATTACGATTTAGATTTATTTATATAAATATCTCTTTTGTAAAAGGGGTCTTTTTTCCTTTCAAACTGATTTCCGAATCTTGGAAATTCGCATCTTTTAAAATTTGTCACTTTTTCTTCGACGGCCAAACTTTTCTAACGTGGAAGTAATTAAATATTTATTAATTTTGTCTGCAATTTCCACTATATATACACACACACACATATATATGTCTTTGTCTACTTGTTTAAGTTGGATCAGACTAGAAGCACAGTGCTCCTCCTTATCAATCATCGCTTCACATTCTCTCTTCACACACAACCAAAAAAAAAAAACAAAGCTATGGCACGGCCGTCCAGAATCCTGCAAACGGCGGCGGCGGCGCCGCCGGAGCAAGAGGTCCTCGCGGCGGAGTCCGACATGGTCGTCATCCTCTCGGCCCTCCTCTGCGCCCTCATCTGCGTCGCCGGCCTCGTGGCGGTGGCCCGCTGCGTCTGGATTCGAAGATTCACCGGAAATTCTCCGCCGCCGCCGCCGAAGAAAGGCCTTAAGAAGAAAGCTCTGGAGTCTATACCGAGATTCACCTTCTCCTCCGCCGAGCCGCAGCCGGCCACTGACTGCGCCATCTGCCTCACCGACTTCGCCGACGGCGAGGAAATCAGGGTTTTGCCACTCTGCGGCCACGCCTTCCACGTTTCGTGCATCGATCGGTGGCTAGCTTCGAGGTCGTCGTGCCCGTCGTGTCGCCGGATTCTTGTACCTTTGAGGTGTGACCGGTGCGGTCACGTCCCGGCGGCGGAGGCCGAGATCAAGGCGGCGCAAGATCAGCCCCACCGTCACCACCAGCATCGGCCGCCACCCACCACGGCGATCCCTGCTTTTCTTCCATAACGATATTTTTATTTCTCTTGAGAATGAAAAAAAAAAGGAAATATGTAAAGAGCGAGTTTCATGGTTAGGGATTTAGACAAAATCTGTAATACTTCAAGAGATTTGTTTCCTTTGCTCTGAAATCAGATGGACCGACTTCATTCCTTGGTGATTACATGAATTGAATTCAGAAAATAAAATATGGTTATTATCATATGATATAACTATACATTAAATTTGAACGAAAACATCGATTTACTCGAGAAGCAAAAAAAAAAGATTGGAAATTAGGAGTCATATTATGAGCATCTTTTAGCAAAACCCATCTCCCAAAGATACACAGTAATGTGCTTTTTCCTCATTATAAATAAACAAAAAGAGAATATACAAACATATATTTGTATTTGTATAAATTAAGTTATATGATTTTAAATATACAAACCTACCAGTAGACTTGTCCAAGTCTCACTGAAATTCTTCACTTGACCGACGGATCCAAAATTTTAATGATTTTTTATAATGAATGCATGGGTGTATGTATGTGTATATATATATATATATGTGTGAAATTTATGCAGATTTATAATTATTATTATTATTAAATTATTATATAAAAACGTAATGTGTTGATTGTGGTGGTGGTCGCTGTCTGTCATGATAAGTGATGATAATGTTGAAGGAGGCACATGGCGGTCTTATCCCCATTTTCACCTCCAAATGGGTTTTGCTTCAATCTCACCTCTCCAACGTTATCTTTTTTTATTGGATAACCAGGATCATTCTTCATCTCTTCGACCCGACTACATCCATCCTAGATACGGGATCAATCTTTATATATGGACCATTTTGATTTAGAAATTACATCACTCTCTACTAGTGAAATTGAACCCAAGATCTTTATAATGATTTATTACCTCTAAATCACTGCACTACCAATTGTGGTTTCTCCAACATTATCCTTTCATAACTCTCTCTCTCTCCTTAATTAACAAATAATGTACATATATAATAATCATGATCTTAATCTAATGATTGTACTTCTATTCGAAATATACAATGGAATTCAGAAATTGTTATATTAGTCTGTCCAAATTGTTGATTAAATCATTGGTTAAGGAAAAAAGTTGGAGAGAGAGAGAGAGAATGCTGCCACCCACCAAGCACACAAGCACGGGAAACATTATCCAATTTTCACTTGATCAAGAACCTTTTGCCTTTTTATCTTTTCATTTTTTTTAATTTATCAAATTAGGATTTAAAGGTAAAGGTAAAGCGGCCCAAGAGATTTAACTTTACTTTATCTTTTTCAGTTATCGTAAAGAATCAATAAAATATTTTACTCATAAATCTACAAATACATACATATATATACACACACACAAAAAATTTGGATCTTTAGTCTAATAAATTTTTACAGTCCGGATATAGAAATATATATATATATATATATAATAATAAAATTTTTGCTTTCAAATTTTTATATATAAATATATTTGAAAAATACATCTTTTTTATAAGATACACAAATATGATTTTCTTTAGTACATACTAATATTTTTAAAAAAGTAAATCTTGAATTCTGTAACATAAACAAAAACTTTTAACATAGAGCAATAATTATTATGGAAAACATTGTTTCTTCCATGATTCCAAACAAGGGAATTTTGTTACTATAATTTTCCATTGGTGTTCATTTATTCACATATTATATTTATATATAATTTGTGATTTGGAATTTTTTATATATATAATATATGTGTGATTGTGTGTATGAATCCGCAGATATAATCCATATGGATGAGTTCTATTTTTATTACGTGTCTGATGAAACTCGGCGAACAAAATGATTAGTGCTTTCTAAAAGGTCTTTGACAAATGCACTAATTACTCCACTTTTGACATTATAAATTCACCACGTTTTAGCAATTAAAACTATGATAATTCGATATATTTTTTTTAAAAAAAATCACGATAATAATTTTTTTTCAGTGTCTAAATAAAATGACGAGTTTATATATAAATTTCTTGGATTAAAAATCAGCTTTCTGACATAAAAGTTGGCCTAAGCCCCTCTCCTTTTGTGGGGTTAGGACAAAAGCCTTGGAAACGATATTCGGATTTACAAGGTTTAGCAATATCGTATAATTGAAGTATTTGTCTCTTTCGTCGAATAAAGAGTTACGTGATAATTAATAATTTTGGGGAATATAGAAAACTAATAAAAAAAAAGATATAAAGAATTACATTATGTGAAACACAAAATAAAAAAGAATTAAAAGAAAGGGAGTGGAAGGTGGTCCGAGGTTTTAAATGTCATGTTGTTGTAAGTATAACGTATTATATCACTTATCATTTCTACACTTTACTTTGCTCCTAACTTGGCCAAATTCAGTCCAAAGATTCTCTTCTTATTCCACCACCATTTCCCTAACCTTTTTTTATTTGCTTTTCAGTGTTCACATTCATACACTCATTAATGACATTCCATTCATATAGCTTTTTTTAATATAATATATATATATATTACATACCCATCAGCTCTGCACATCATTCACATCATTTGCACTTAGAATTATGCATTCCATATTCATCGAAAAAAAGAGAGAAAAGTCTTACATTTTGTACATACTTGCATGGACTGTCATTAATAGGTTGCATATGTACATATAGGTTTAGGAATGCATTCATACACCTACATAAGATTTTCCTCTCGAAGATTTGGCCGGATGACGATATGGGGGACATAGAGTGAGGATTGGTTTGGAAAGGTTTTAGGAGTTAAGTTTAGATTTATCTAAAAAGTTGAATAGATTGTCGGGTGAAGTAGAAATAGCTGAACTTATCCTAGAGTGAATGAATGTCACATGTGATGATTTTGTCTCCTAAAGTCTAGGTGGAGTAGAGGTTACGAACGAAGCGCAAAACGTCTCCCTAAAAACCACCCTTTGACCCCTAAGTTAAGAAGCCTATAAGAAACAACAAGCCCTAAAAAATACGATGCATCCCGACATTCCTTATCATTATCTCGTTAATGAAAATCATTTAAATTTTCATACGCTTTTCACTTCGCTTTGAATCATATCTTATACTAGATAATCAACTTTGGACGCTTGCGGGCAATTTATATACAGTATAATTCTAGTTATAAAGATGACAGATATATATCATAAATAAATGTAGAGAAAATCGTTGTAATACTCATGAAGATAACTGATAAAATTGCAGAATACACGCGCACGCGCGCGCGAACACACATATATATATATATATATATGACAGATATTTATTGACACTGAAAGCAGTGAAAAGATTTCAATTTCCAAATAATTTCACTCTTTCTGAAAGGTTAGTGAGTAGTTAATCAGACGTCACGACAAACGTCATTTAATGAGATGATGCTTACTTCTCATAATACCTCACATCTGCGCAAACACACATGTCACGTTTGAGACAACGATGTTTTTGCGAGACTCATCACGCGCTATGGTCAAAGTCAAGATTAGTTTGTTTGCCTTGGGAGCATGCAAACCTTCCGTATCAGCCCGAGGCTTTAACAGCCGCCCTCGAACTCTCTTATCAGCGTGTGATTTCAGCCATCCGGGGATTGGTTTTAGCCGTATAGGGTTACACCCGGTTAGGGGTGTAAAACGGACTGGTCCGACTCAGCCCAACCCGGATCATCCCGATCTAGAAATTTTTCAGTACAGCCAAGCTCAACCCGTTTTTTAGCAAGCCAAAAATAGGTCAATCCATCCCAAATCATCCGAACTCGCGAACCAAACGAGCCGATCCACAAACTAAATATATAGTTTTTAAAAATACAATTTTAATACTAAAAAATATTTAAAAATAATTTTAATATTTTAAATATTTTTAAAATATTTAAAATATAATAAAAAATTAAAATTTTAAATAAAATAAACTAAATATATAATAAAAAAATAATTTGTATATATAAAAATATTAAAATTTAAAAAATAATTATTTTTTCTGGCCCGCGAGCCAGCCCGGCCCATGACGAGCTGCCACGAGCCAGGCTCGCGACGCGCTGGCCCGTTAGGCTCGGTTTTTTATGGGCTCGCAAAAATATGAGATTCAGATGGACCAAATTTAACAGATTTCCTATTGAATCTGGGAGCTGAGAAATTCTGTTAGAATGCAAATCCAGCTTTGTCAAGGACGAAAGGCCTCCAATTGTATTCGGCAATACCAATATGCGGTTTTCAGACAAATCTAACGTAACCAGACCCGATAACTGGCCTATAGAATCTGGAAGCCACTCAACTTGATCCATCAGTTTATTCTGCAGATTTAGATCTTGAGTGCCTTTCTTCGCGGATGCCTCGATCAAACTAGCAAGTTTTATCAAAGTCCGGCTCGGGACGGGCTAGCTCGTTAGGCCCGTTTTTTTATAGGCTCAACATACTTGAACCCGACTCGCAAAAATATGGGCTGGCTCGTGAACCAGCCCACGAGTCGGATTCATTTTACATCCCTTGTTCCGGTTGCAGAGCCTATCGGTTTATACCGGTTTAATGCAATCTAGAGAATCGGTTTGGTGAACCAGTCCATGAGTCGGGTTCATTTTACATCCCTTGTTCCGGTTGCAGAGCCTACCGGTTTATACCGGTTTAATGCAATCTAGAGAACCGGTTTGGTGAAGAATCGCGTGGATTGAATTCGTTTAGAATCTTATCCATTTGTATTCTTTCAAGGGGAAAAGAAACGGTCTTTTTTTTAACTGATTCTGACCGCGTTTAGACAAGATTCCTGTCGCAGAGACCACCCACGAGGGACCAAACTGGTTCTGTGTAAAACACAAATATCTAGAAAATAGATAACCATTGCTGACACAGCTTGGCCCTCACATGTATAATGATGGTATTACAACGCCCACCATAAACCTCGTGACCAAATTCACATTATATACTTTTTTGCAATATATATCATAGAAAATAGCTTATATATATATATAAAAGGTATTAATTAACAAATGGGACCAAACATTGGCATAACAGATAGACAAGACAACAACATGTTCATGGGCTTGATGATGGCCAACTCATGCCTCTCCTCAACAACAATTCATCTCAAGATCACAATTCCTATCCACAGAAACATACACACACACATACACACATATGTACATAAACATGTATATGTGTATGTATATGTATTACTCTCATCTTATTCACCTCTCTCACAGTGGGGTTTTAAGCAAATGCAGTTGCAGAGACAATAAACAGACAGGAGGGTTACTGAAAATCCTCGGATTTTACAAGGAGGGTGAGGCAGCAGTTGGTTCACCGGGCGCTGCCAAGGTCCATCCTCAGTCCTAAACGAAAACGAACAAAGAAAACGAGTATATGTATAGATAGAGAGGGAGAGAGAGAGAGGGAGAGAGAGAGAACCCTGCAAGAAGAATGGTACAGGTAAATGAAGAAAGAAAGAAAGAATAATGGGCATGCACAGTTCTTGGAGATCAAATGACTGGTGGAATGATGGTATACATTGTCGTGTAATGACCAGGTTATTCTTGTCCCAATGGCCATAACTGAATTACCTGAAAACAAGAAATGGGTAAATGGCAAAAACGTCTATGACTACCAGTCCAGTTATTTCGAACTCAAGAAAACCTACCTGATATGGACAGATCACTTTGTTAGCAGTTCCGTGATTCGGCTTAAACGAACTCCATGCCGTTCCGTTTCCTCTTGTTGGATTTGGAGAAGAAGCACATCTGAACCCAGCTCTTTTTCTGCTTCACTGTTTGAGTCTTCGTGTTTCTCTTCTCGACGAGATCAGTCATATACTGGACAACAGCCTGAAAACACGGCGAAAACCATTTGAATCAACTGCAATTGTAGAAGAACAAAAACCCTAGAGATTAAAATGAATATGGATCGAAAAGATGGGAGGGTAGAGGAGATAGGGGTAGAGAACCTGAGCCCCTTTTTCAGCTATATCCCTCGGAGGCACTTCTAGAGGATTCTCCTCAGCACGAAGCACACGTAATCTTGTAAGCATTCTGAAGGAATCTGGGAGGAACCGGATCTGGTTATTGCTGATATCTAACACTTCAAGATTCTCAAGGTTACCGATTGATCTCGGGAGAGACCTCATATCGGCAAAATTGTTACCGATGTTCAACTTGACAAGGGTCGTGGCAAAGCACAAGCTCTCTGGAACTGACTCGAGCTCGTTGAAACTCACATCGAGCTCTTTAAGGTTGGCCAAAGACGACATTGTCGTGGGTAACTGCCGGACGTTGTTGTAACGCACAGACAGAACCTCTAAGGTAGTTATCTTCCCGACAGCTTCCGGAAGGGCCTTGAGCTTGTTATAATCAGCACGGAGTTCTTTCAGTGAAGAACACTCGCCAATAGTGTGAGGTATCTCCTCGATATCATTAGTTTCAATGTCGAGTTTCTTCAGGTTCACGAGAGAACCGATAGATTCAGGGAGAACAGAGAGGCTGTTGGAGCTCAAATCAAGCTCCTCTAGACGAACCAATCTGCTCAATACTGATGGCAGAGATGATAAGTGGTTTCCACTAAGATTCAGATGGACCAAATTTAACAGATTTCCTATTGAATCTGGGAGCTGAGAAATTCTGTTAGAATGCAAATCCAGCTTTGTCAAGGACGAAAGGCCTCCAATTGTATTCGGCAATACCAATATGCGGTTTTCAGACAAATCTAACGTAACCAGACCCGATAACTTGCCTATAGAATCTGGAAGCCACTCAACTTGATCCATCAGTTTATTCTGCAGATTTAGATCTTGAGTGCCTTTCTTCGCGGATGCCTCGATCAAACTAGCAAGTTTTATCAAACTCAGCTTATCCCCATCTTGGCCTACACAGACAATGATTCCATGGGAGTTAGAGAAACGAATATATTCTATTCACGGAGACGGAGGAATCAAGAACATCGAAACACTATATTCCATGTTAAATTCAGTGCTGAATTTCAAGCTCTATATCCTCAGAAAGGACAAGAAAACCCCCCACAATGAGTTTGTCTCAGCTGTTCGAGTTCCAACACCCTCATATTTCGAACATTTCAAGTTAGTTTATCAACTGGTTATGACAAGCTTCGAACCGAATGTGTCGGTCGGAACCAATGGATAAGCAGAGAAGAAGGCTCGTAGAATTTAAACTCACCGGAGGCGATTCCCGGCTGAAGCGTTGAATCCAGAATCCGGGGTTGGCGAGAAGTAACAATACCATCGCCGTAAATCGAGGATTTGGCCTTGGCAACGTAGCTATCGTCGCGTGTGAACAGTTCCTTGGATTTGACAGGCCCCTTCTCGGAAAAATTCAGGCTTGTCGGAGAACCAGAGGAAAACGCCGGCGCTGGAGACGGAGTCACCGGAGGAGGCCGAGCAGGAGCAGGAGCAGGGGCAGAACCGTTGGACGAAGGCGGAGAAGAAACGCAAGACGAAGCTCTCTGAATCAAATCGTCGAATAGAGTGTGGATGGATTCCAGATCGAGAAGCTTCAGAGCCTCCATCTTCTGTTCTTTGCTCTGGAAGTAAACAAAGGCCTTCTTCATCTCCTGCAACACCATGAAAAGCTCCTCAGGAACCTCGGAGCTCTTCGTCAGCTTAGCAATGGCTTCCAACCGCGCCTGGTCCTCCTTGTCGACGTTCTGTATCAGATCCCTCGCAGCTTCAACCTCGTCGATCCCAGGCCTTGGAGGCAAGGATCTGTGAATCCTCATGATTTCCTCCACCACTTGGTCCGTCGATTCCCAACGCTTCTCCATTTTCTACGAATCCACAGTTCCAGAGCCCCAATTGAGAAGAACCCAGAAGAGAAAAACCGAAACTTTGACTGAAACTGCACGAGAACGACGGCGAGAATCAAAGGGATAGAGAAAGAAAAAGGCGGTTTATGTAGAAACCCAGAGGTTCTTGTTTCGTCGAAGAAACCCAGCTGTTTCCATCACTCTCTGTCTCTTATCTCTCTGTCAAAAAAAAAAAACTTTTTTTTTTCTCCTCCTCCCCTTCCAGTTCCTCCTCTTCTTCTCCTCCATCTCCATATTATTATTAGTAACTAATATTATTATCATCATTATTTAGTTAATTATAAAGATTGCATGCCTTCCTTAATCTAATTTTAAAAAAAATACCAAAAATACAGCGATTCATTTCTAAATTTAATCAATTAATTTAATTTTAAGTTTCAGGATGACGGAAATAACGTGAACGGTGGATGGTGACCTATCGTTCATCCATGGACTCTCACGTTCTTCCCATTTTTTTCCATCTATACGTACACCGTTTCTCGTATTTTTCAACACCCAATTAAATAAATAAATCTAACAAATAATACATTAATATTATCCGCATGAAACGGGGCCTTGTTCCGTTTTCTGACTGCCCATATAAAATGGAAAAGAATAACGATTGAAATAAACTGTTTTTTTGGACCGTTTTGTAATTCATTATTTTTACGTGTGAATTTATTCATTTTTAAAAAACGCCCTCAGAATGTTATGGGGATTAACAAAATTAAATTAAGAAAGAAGACGATGCGTCGTTTTACTAGAAACATTACAGATCAATAACATAAATTTTTAGTTAACTAATCACGAAAAAATCATTAGTGTTAAGAGGGGGTGATTAATTAAGACAAAAAAAAAAGGTTAAAATCGGAGAAAAAGCCATGTGTGAGAGGGGACACGTGTCGGGGACATGGCCGATGATGTCTGTCCTTACCTGTATCCAGCTGGCAACTGTAAATAAATATGTTAATTTTCACAATATTTTCGAAAATAGAAGAATTATGTAATTTGGGTTTATAGTAGGGAATTAATTAAGTATGACTAATTAAATAATAATTAGAGTGATGATTGGGATTGGGGGGTAAATATGTGTCACGTGGGCTGCACTTTTCCATGTCTGTCACTCGTGAATCTAATCGTCCTACGTGGCAAACGTGAACGGAAACTTCCTGCTTCTATAATCTAACCACATATATTATATAGATCTCTCTTTAATTAAAGATATTAGTAGGGCTGGGCGTTTCGGTCCGGTTCTTCGGAACCGGACCGAACCGAACCGTTAAAACGGTATTTTTTCCGATCCGAAACCGTTGTTATTTTTCGAACGGTACCATTTTTAGAGAACCGAATTTTTTCGGAACCGAACCGAACCGAACCGAACTTTAAAAATCCCGAAAAACCGAATATTTTTAAAGGAAATCTAATATTTTTTTAATAAAACCCGGAACCGAACCGAATTGATACCGAAACCGAACCGAACCGAATACAATAAAAAACCCGATTGATACCTATTTTTGTAAAACCGAAAGAACCGAACCGATCTATTCCGTCCCGAACCCGAACCGTTTCCTGAAACGTCCACCCCTAGATATTAGTACTATCTTGTAGGGTTGGTTAAAATGCCGAAAAATTGAACAGATCCGTTATTCGATTCGTATCCGAATCGAAAATTTGGATATCCATAATTTACGAATCGAATACGAATATTTATCGGATACAGATATCAAAGTTGAATTATTCGACATATCCGATCCGTACTTTGTAATAATATTATTAAATATAAAAATAATTTGATATAAATATTTAAAATACTTAATATTTATATATTTTTAAAAAAAAATCAAGAAATATTTTATAGTTATTAAAGTTTAGAATGTTTAATCTTTTGAATATTAAGATTTATTGTGTTTAATATTTAAAATTTTGAACTTTGAATATTTTTATATGTGATAAATTATGATTGTATTTGTATTCGAATTGATTTGAAATGTTTAAATTATGAATTTTAAATTGTGAATATCGTATATATATTATATAGTTTATATATTTTATTTGCGTTTGAATTTATTAGTTAATTTTAATTCAAAATTTTATAACGGTGTAGGTCGGATACAAATATTCGCAAATATCCGTGATTTTTACGGATATCCAAAATTGCGGATATTCAAAAATTATGGATTAGATACAGATAACAAAATCGAATATTTATGCAGATCGGATCCGGATACAGATATCTCAAAAATCTAGTTTATTCGATGTGTACCCACTTCTACTATCTTCTTATCAATTTTTTTTATAAAGCTATCTTCTTATCCATTTATATACACTTAATCTTAGAGATCGACTATTACGATATGAAAGTTTAATTATCCTAATTCATATTTGAATGTTTTGGATATTAACACCAAAATCTGATTTCCTATCAATAAATTTTGAATATTTTTAAAAATGGGATAAATAATTCAAAAAAAATCTTCCGATAAACAAAATCAAATGATAGCGAGCCAAATAATATATAATTCTATTCAAACCTAATATAAATGAAAGAAATTTTCTAAAAAAATTCCAAATCCGAAACATAAAACTTCAAAATATCGTAAGAAAAAGGCTGGGGTTTCGGTATTTGGTCGAGGTTTGGATAAAAAATGGTTGGGTTCGATTCTTTCGGTTTTACAAAAATATATACCAATCGATTATTATATTATATTCGGGTCGTTTCGGATTTTTATTTTAAAACATTAAATCTTCTTAACAAAATTTAGTTTTTCAGATTTTTTAAAATTCGGTTCGATCGATTTTAAAAATTTTAATTTTTCTAAAATTAATAACGTTCGGAAATTTTAAGCAGTTCGGATTGAAAAAAATATCGTATTTTCAGTTAGATACAGTTCGAAACAAATGGCCACCCTTACAACTCTTATGAGAGAGGATGCTGCGGATGTTGATGCATGACGACGTGAATTAACCGAAAACTAATTAAAATTAACGTAATTTAAGCCGATATATATAGCGTAAAATAAATGAAATTTTATACGTGCGAGGAAAGATTATATTTTTCGCGTCTAGAATTATTAATTTTCTTGGTTCGTAGAATTAAAGAATTGTATTAAATAACCAATAATCAAATCTATACCCAAGACATGATTAGATTGCTGTCTGTTAATAAGAAACCCAAAGATAGTTTTATTCTACTGTCTTAGCTCAAATAAGCAAGCAATCATATTATCAAATGCGGATCAGAGGGCGGAACGCGCGTTTTGTAGATAAATTTATGCAAAGGAAGGTGGCTCCACAGTAGGAAAACGCGCGTTTCCAAACGCAGTCTCGAAACCGAACAGAAAAAGGCCGAAAGAAGTGGGGCCCATGACAGGTGAAACAGGCCAATTCTTATCAGTTTGAAGATTCGCTCCGACAAGATTTTGCGTCGGACAAAGCAACCGCAGACCGATCGCAAGGAGAAGAAACACATCACAGAAAAAGAAAAATGAGGAGACAAAAACCTCAGCAAAACTAAATTCAAAACGAAACACCAATTCCCAATCTCTTTCCTTTTTTTCTTTATTTTCATGATTTTCTTTTATGAATGAGAAACATTGGAAGGAGAATAGAGATGGGATTTATGCAAACGAGAAGCCCTTGGAAGCCAAGTGAGCGAGGGTCAATCTAAAAACCACAAATTCAATATAAATAGAGGGAACAGGAGAGTGCAAACAACCAGAAGATAGAATTTATGGCCTTTTAAAACTGGCAGATTTTTCAGCACATGGAGAGAAATGAACCTTCACTTCAGGCAAATGGCCTCTGTTAACTTATCTCACAGGAACGCGTCCTTCTCGAGCAGCTTCACCACCTCGTGCTGGTTGTTGAGCTTGGCCACGTCGATGGGGGTCTTCCCGTCCAGGTTTTGCAGGGTCCTGTGTGCATAAAACTCTGGTCAAGATTCCGCATTTACCGTGTGCATATCGTTAAGAATGTTGCCTTGTACTTACACTGCAGCTCCATTCTCCAGGAGAAGGCTGACACACTCTT
>NW_010963495.1:1202157-1209463 GCF_000463585.1 Tarenaya hassleriana | reverse complement strand
CTCTTCCCTGCCGTAACCAGCGGCGTAGTGTAGAGGTGTGTTCTTGTTTTTGTCAACAGCGTTGACATTTGCTCCCGCATCAAGAAGAACTTGAGCACATTTCATCTGGATCCAGCTCAATGGTGTCAGAAGAATAGATTGCTAAATTGGTATTATCAATTTAATCTACAGAATTAAAATGGGGCAAATCCATCATTCTGCAAGATCTGAAAGCTACAAATACTTTTTATTTCTCTGCTTCCATAAGACATTCACATACCTCGCCATATCCACAAGCAAAATGCAATGCTGTCCTTCCCTCTGAATCCTCCTCATCTTTGTCAGCACCAGATGCCAGGGCATTTTTCAAACCCTAGTTCAGGAAGCCAATGCATCAAGAGTCCAGAATTATTAAAAAACATAAAGTGAAATTGGAAAGCATTTTTCTTCTATCAATCTAATTTCTTCAGCAACATTTCTGATTACCACGAGCAACCATTCGGGGTTATCTCATACATAAGATTAGTATAGTCAAGAACCAGGGGAGGTTATTCACAGTTCACCTCGACATCACCAAGGCTAGCAGTCTGATGAACAATAGACTCTTCCTCTTCCCCTTCTTCAGCACCTTCAGATTCAGCTGCAGCAGGCTGGTCTACAGGAGGAACAGCCATACCCATTGCTTCACCAAGCTTCTTCAGAACATCTTTATCATTCCAGTACCTAATGACATACAAAATTTATTCCACCATAAGCAAAGAAATCAGCTTACGAGAATCGTTAGTATTGTACACATATTTTATCACCCACTTCATCATAGCAGAAGGACCCCCAGCCTCTATCTCATCTAGTATAGGTTTCAAGGAAGGATCTTCTTTCATACGCGCCATCCGCTCTGCAAACTGCTCTGCTGTTTCGGGGTTTGAAAAATTCTCAACCAAATGAGACATCGACGGTTCCTGAGACAAAAGAACAAAACGAAAATCGCATAGCATGCCTTATCCACGCAACATTTGCAAAACAGCAGCACAAAAAAAAAGAAAAGGCGAAACACGAGTATTACCTGCAGCAAGGCATTGCCAAGACGCTCTGCCATATTCTTGAAGCCAGGATTCTGCATAACCTGAGTCATTGTCGCATAATACTGCTGCGGATCAATCTGAGGGATGCTATCTTCTGATGGTGCGGTCTGAAAGGATTTCTGCAGCTGCTCTGCCAACTGGTTGAAAGAAGGGTCCTGAGCTATCTGCTCAGCCAATTCCTTGATGCTAGGATCCTAAATCCACCAAACCCATAAGCACCAAAGCCCCATGGAAAAATAAAAAGAATTCGAATTTGGTATCTGACAAATCTATATTCTACTATGGACAAAAACCCTACACAAAAAAAGGAGCACTTACGTTGAGAAGATTGGCCATATTTGAGAAATCAAAAGCATTGAGAAAGTTGGGTGAACTCCCAGAGGCCGTTGAATTCTTCACCTCCTTCGAATCCGTTTTCTCATCTGCGAAAGCAAATTTATTCAATTATCTGAACTCTAAAGACAGACAAAAAAGCCACCAAATCTAAGTAGAACAGAAATCGAGATAAACAACGACCCAAAAATAAATCAGACGGTCAATATTTTTAGAAATCAAATCAGCACCACCAGCAGATCAATAAATCCACAACGGAGATTCGTTAACCATACAAACGGATGAATAAACGTTACCTGAAGGAGAAGGATTCTTCTCTGAATTGGAAGCCATCGGAATCACTAAAACCCTAAAATTCACAGAGATCATTCAGCAAAAGATGAACAAAAAAATCCGATTGAAACAAAAAAAAAAATATCAAACAAAAATCTCCGTTGGAAGTAGAGACCTGTCACAGAGAAATGGTAAGCAGGAGGGAAAAGACGAGAGAAGAAGAAAACGCCGGGCGATAAAATTTTGTGGCGGTCGCAGAAGATCACAGACAGATATGGTTTTCTTTTTTTTTTAATTTAAGTGAATTATTGAAAAAGTAAGATTTGGGCCTAAAATTGGAGGCTCAAAAATAAAGAATGCATGGCCCATAGGCCCATTAGATTCCAGGCCTGAAGTCCATTACGTTACTTGGATTATATAAAAAATAAAAATTAAATAAAAATTTTAAAAGGGCCAATTATCCGTTTATATGGATAAAACACACGTCAGCTTTCACAAGCAGCCGTTCATGGCAGCTGCTCTCTGTCCCCTCCGCTTTCCCGCCTCTCGCCGGAGATTCTCTTCCTTCTCTCCGATCCCAATCCCTAGCTCTCCGTTCGTCTGCAATGCTCCTCTTCCATTGTTGGCCTCGAATTTTCCTCCTTTGAAGATTCTCCCGCCCCACCCCGGTTTCCTCCGCCTTCGGAGGTCACCGGCGGCGAGGGAAGATGATCAGGAAGATGTTGGATCTGATAAACCGCCGCCGGAGGGGATTGCGGTGGCTTCGGCGTGCTTGGTTGGTGTTCTCACCGGAATCGGAGTGGTGCTCTTCAACAACTGTGTCCACATCATCCGCGACTTCTTCTGGGACGGTATCCCCGACCGTGGCGCTTCCTGGCTGAGAGAGGAACCAATCGGATCCATATGGCCGCGGGTTATCCTTGTACCGACATTCGGTGCTTTGATGGTCAGTGTCCTAAACCAGTTTCGAGCTTCGATTGGGGATTCTGGAGCCGATGCTTCGAATCTAGATCGCTTGAAGGCGGTGTTACGGCCATTCTTGAAGACGGTCGCGGCTTGTGTGACGCTCGGAACTGGCAATTCTCTGGGGCCCGAAGGTCCTAGTGTCGAGATTGGATCATCAATCGCTAAAGGAGTGAATTCTCTGCTCAAAAGAAGTCCTCAATCTGGTCTCTCTCTTGTTGCCGCAGGCTCCGCGTCTGGAATTTCCTCGGGTGTGTTTATATGGTTCTTTTTTGCCTGTGTTTGAATCTAAACTGATCTCTTACTTGAATTCTTTCAAGACGACTGGATACAACACGAACTGTTGAAGCTCATTGTCCTCTGTATCAAACCAGATTCTTTTGGTTGGAGAACGGTTTTGTTCTGAGTAAAATAGGATGACCCATTGATCCACCATTATGGATGCTTCTCTGCTTCAGCTACGACTAAGTTCGATCTTTTTGGTGCTCTCGTTAGTCTTCATTTTTAATTATTGTTTCAAGTCTGTGTTTTGCAGGGTTCAATGCAGCGGTTGCTGGATGTTTCTTTGCTGTAGAGTCTGTTCTTTGGCCTTCTCCTACAGATCCATCAATGTCGCTTACAAACACAACTTCAATGGTTATTCTTAGCGCTGTTACTGCTTCTGTGGTGTCAGAAGTTGGTCTGGGTTCCCAACCGGCCTTTAAGGTTCCTGAGTATGACTTCCGCTCACCTGGTGGTAATATATGAATGCCATTCTTATGCGTTCATCTTAAAGATAATACAAAAACCAAGCTTTTGAGATCCTCCCTCTTATTTTCAGAGCTTCCGCTGTATCTTCTATTGGGCGCTCTCTGTGGCTTGGTTTCGTTGGCCTTATCTAGATGTACATCATCCTTGACAGCTGCTGTCGACAATCTTAACAAGGATGCTGGAATACCAAAGGCTGTATTTCCAGTGATGGGCGGGTTCACCGTCGGTGTCATAGCTTTGGCATACCCTGAAGTCCTTTACTGGGGTTTTGAGAATGTTGATATTTTGTTGGAATCTCGTCCGTTTGTGAAGGGTCTTTCAGCTGACCTCTTGCTTCAGCTGGTGGCTGTCAAGATAGGTGCTACTGCCTTGTGTCGTGCTTCCGGACTGGTGGGTGGATACTATGCCCCTTCTCTTTTTATAGGTGCCGCAACAGGAATGGCATATGGAAAGTTCATCGGACTTGCTTTGGCTCAGACGAACCCAGAATTCCATCTTTCCATCTTGGAAGTGGCATCCCCGCAAGCATATGGTCTGGTACTGTTCTCGTGGTTACAACTGCACATTACAAATATTTCTTGGTTTCATGGGCTATTGATACTTTACCAAACAAAAGTTTTATCTTAGACAATAGAAAACCTGTATGTACTATGTTTTGTTTTCTGTTCTTCCGCCAAGAATTCCCGCTATACTTTTGCAGCTCAGTATCGATGTTCTTCTTCACCCTGTTGTACAGGTTGGAATGGCCGCTACTCTTGCAGGGGTTTGTCAAGTTCCTCTTACATCAGTGCTACTGCTTTTTGAACTGACCCAGGACTACCGTATAGTCTTCCCATTACTAGGAGCTGTGGGCATGTCTTCATGGATTACATCTGGACGATCAAAGAGACAAGAAACCAGAGATGAGAAGAATATCAGGACAAGAAACAGCCAGGTGGCTATGCAATCTCAAGCGTCTTCCGATGAGGAATCATCAATGAGTAACCTCTGTGAAGTTGAAAGCTCTCTGTGCATTGAGGATTCTCTCTTTCAAAGTGAGGAGCTGGAAAAGAATATTTTTGTTTCAGAAGCCATGAGGACGAGATATGTAACAGTTATGATGGGTGCTTCACTGAAAGAAGCAGTAACTCTCATGCTGATAGAGAAGCAATCTTGTGCATTAATCGTTGATTCTGAGAATATCTTACTTGGTTTACTTACTCTCTCTGACATTCAGGACTTCGGCAAAGCTAGAGAAGAAGGAAACAAAGGACCCGAGGTATGACTTTGAATAATTTTTCATCCCTCAACTGATGAAATAGACATGTCTCACGTGTGATAAACTGATAATCTTGTGCATTTCCTTGTTATAGGAAATTTCAGTGTATGAAATATGTTCGTTGAACGGAGGAAAATGTAATGTACGGTGGACTGTTACACCTGATATGGATCTTCTTTCCGCCCAGAAAATCATGGACAAGCACAAACTTTCTCATGTTCCAGTTGTTTCAGGCAGCATTGATGCTCATAGAATGCTCCCTGTTGGGCTCCTTGACAGAGAATGTATCACCATAACACGCAAGTAAGCCTCTGCAGAAACCAGCTTCCCAGTCTTACCTCAATTTATTGGCTTTTAATTGAGTGTCTTCTCATGATCATCTCTGGATTGAACGAACAAGCTTAGGGATCTACCCAACCCAAGAGTTCCATATGGTCAGACTGCACATAACATAAATTTGTTACAGCTTAAGCTGCCAATTTCTCCCATATTTGATTTCAACTGAAGCTAATATAGTAAAAAAAAAAAACTTGTTTTGGTAACCATCGCATAGCTCAATGAAGGCAAAGAAGAATTAACTAAGTCAGGATGACAAGTTGGATATCTAAGCTAGAGATTTGGTTTTGAACCACTGAAAGTTTTTAGTTAATGCTTGCACTTCTTCTCCACGCATTTCTGCGTTTATCCTCTTGGTATCATCTGCACTTGGAATTCTTACTTCTTTTTTTCTTCTCTTCCTTGATTTGGCAGAGCTCTAGCAACCAGAATATTCCTCGGGTGATTTCAATGGCAAGGTCTGCATCCAAGAAGTGAGTTCACTGTATAGCTTTATCTCAGAACACAGAAGGACCAGAATGGTTAGAAATCTTTTCTTCTACAAAGCTCTTGCCCCTGAAAATTTTTCCTCATGCTGAAAGTTTCGGAGCATTAGAACTGCAAGCTGTAGAGGATAGAGAGACACAGGTTTTCTGGATCTGATGGGGAGGTGACAGGGAAGAAGAAGCTATCATAATATCATTACTTGAAGTGTTTGGGCAGATCCCGAAATGTGGAGGAAGGCCGAAAACACTGAGTTGTCTTCAGGAGTTTTGTGAGACTGAAGGCTATTTTTTTTCATGAACAGGTGATTCGTTCTCGTTATTATATCCTTCTTTCTAAAGGTTGTTTGTTATTGTACCTTAATTACAAGTATATGGACAGAGTTGTCTGATTAGTTTGCCTATTGGTAGTGATGGAAGTGGCAGTCTTTAGTTCAAACCAAATAGGGATTTGCCTGAACATTCAGTTCGGCTTCCTGTCTTAGGCTTAAAACCGACAGAGAGACTGGTACGTGACGTGAGAGATCAGTACTACAACAGTGTATAATAATGATAACAACATTTAGACAGATCTCTCTCTCTCTCCCTCCCTCTCTCTCTCTCTGTGGACATGTTATAATGAATAACAAGGCAGGAAACTCAGGTTATATTAGTGAACCTGAAGAAAGTAAAAGGGACACTTGCAAATAATAATCCTCAACTATGTGGAAAATGACATGATGGAGGGTAAGTGGCAGTTTATGCAAGATCCGATCCAAAACGAAACCAGATTAAATATTCCAATGGTTTTGGTTTATTTAATATTAAAACCCTTGATTTGGATTTGGTTCAGTTGGGTTTTATTACAGATACAGTTCGATGACTTTCATCACATTAAAAAAAGATGATCCCGACATAAAGTCTTGAACTTGAATGTGGACATAAAGAAGGGTCTCAATCTATGAAGCTCTTTAGGCATTGAAAAGAGTAAAAGAGAGAGCAAAGGGACGAAAATGGGAATCCACAAATGTAACATCAAAAGATGCTACATCAAGTTGCGTATTCAACGTTTAGGATTTGGTTTACATTACCACACTCTCGGAAGATTTGAACATGCCACCTAACAATAGAAAACGGAACTCATTTTCCCAACTGAAACAGAACAGAACTCGTGTCCAATCCACAGATGATCATGGTTTTGAGCCTTATGCGTGAATCAGTGAATACCCTTTACAAAAAAAAAAAGGGTCACTTCACTCATCTAGGAAAAAAAAATGTGACAGAGTCATTGGCTTGGCTTCAGGGTTTCAGGACTTGTTCAAATCCAAGATGCCTTTAACTCACTACTAACCTAACATTCTGAAGCTATGATCTGCTGCCAAGCTGTATGATTTTGAATTTATTTTTGTCAATAATGCAAACAAGACAAATTCTCGGGAATCAGAATCATGTGTGACATTGACAAAAGCAGACAAGCAAACCAGGTAAGAGTCAAGAGGAAGGAAGAGGACAAGATGCACCTGAAAGAGAATCTCCATCTTTTTTATCAAACGAGAAAACCCTTTATGGTTCCTTGCGGGTCGAAAAGACATGTCAGCATCCGTGTCGTTCGTTTTCTGCAACAAAGACAGTTGAGATCCATCAAAGCCTTCGACTTTCGCTGACTCTGAGACAAAGAAGTACATTAGGAGCATTCTTAAAGAAACATGAGATTGCCAAACGGGTCTTGATTAAACCTGGAGCTTGAAGGGCAAAAACCTTTTTTTTTTTTACTAAAACTTTGCAGCATTTATACAACTGAACGAGTACATTAAGAACAGAAAACAGTACAAACAACCCAACAAGATACGATCCAGGGAGGGGGGGGGGGG
>NW_010963495.1:1172938-1201975 GCF_000463585.1 Tarenaya hassleriana | reverse complement strand
GGGGGGGGGGGGGGGTTACAACATGATGGCACAGAGACAAGAAGAAATCAAAACAGAGTCTGACTATTATGGGCTTTGGTTAGATAAAAGGCGACCCTTCCCTCTTCCAGTTTTCGGGATCTTATGTGTGGAGGTGTTCTTCGCTGTAAAATTCATCTGAATCCTCTCGTTGCCGAGTGGTTGCCCATGAATCCAAACTTATCATCTCTTAGACCTAGGAAGAAGGGGCGATACTAGTTACATCTTTGCTGGATCGGTTGTACTTCATGTGGCTCTTAACGAGCTGTCCCGCCGCAAGAGCAGACATAAGTGAAAGCTCTCCAGCAAGGACAGAACCAGCAACGATTTTTGCCAACTGCCTTGCATTTGAACCAGGCGCCTCTTTGTCAGCACCCTTTACACCGAGCAAGTTCAGACAAGCAGATTGAGATGCAAGTTGTGTACCGCCTCCTACTGTACCAACCTGTAACCAGATCAATCAAACAACTTTTATGAGTTGGTCCAGCGATTTCAGCAGTCATATAACAGTTTCCAAATGCAAAAGGAAATCCAGTTGGCTAATCCAGCAACAAACGTTAAACTAATGGCAGGACAATTCAAGAACATCTGGCAAATTATTCCAAGTCAAAATCTAGATTCAACATTTTGACTAGTGGGTTCCCAGAAAAGCAGCTCATTGATTTCAGGACAAAAAGAATTAGACCTTCAAAACAGCCGCTGCTTATGTTAGATGTAAATTACATCTAACAGTGCCTCACCTCGATGGAAGGCATTGTGACGGAGACGTGAAGGTCCTGGCCGTCATTCACAGCTTCCATCATGGTGATGCAGTGAGAACTCTCCACATTTTGAGCAGGGTCTTGGCCGGTGGCTATGTAGACGGCGGTTACAATATTGCTGGCATGAGCATTGAAACCACCAAGAGCTCCGGCCATGGCTGATCCGGTAAGGTTCTTGAGCATGTTAAGCTCCACAAGAGCCTCGACACTCGTCTTCAACACCTTCTTCACGATCTCTCCCTTAATCACAGCTTCACACACAACGGACTTACCACGGCCCTCGATCCAGTTGACAGCCGCAGGCTTCTTGTCCGAACAGTAGTTTCCTGAACACCGCCAGGATCCAAGATCTTGTTAAAAGAGTTGACTTTGATTCAGAAATCGGAGAAAATAAAAGAGAGAACAACAGATGGATACCAGAGATGCCTATAACATCCATATCAGGGAACTCGTTTTGGAGGAAATCCAAGACATTCTGTACACCTTTGGACACCATGTTCATCCCCATCGCATCACCAGTACTGCATGAGAATCTCATATACAGATTCTTCCCTGCAATGGCACATTTGATGTTTTGAAGCCTGGCGAATCTACTCGATCTATAAAAGGGGGAAAAAAGAGTTAGGGAGAGAAACGGGTTATAAGCATCACTATCTCAAAAAGAAAGCTTTTTGAATGGCAACAAAAGCATGAGACTATAGCTTTACTTGTTAAAGATGATGGACAAAGTCTCGAAATTGGCGGGATCCTCCACATAAAACTTCAGGAGAGCCGCTCTCATGGCGGAGGGAAACCTCACGACGGGGGCTCTGGTCATGCCGTCCCTGAGGAGGACGCTTATGGCTCCGCCGGACAAGTGGATCGCCTTGCAGCCTCTGTTCGTGCTCGCGACCAAACAGCCCTCCGTCGTCGCCATCGGCACCGAATATTCCCTCCCGTCGAGTAACAGTGGACCGGCGATACCAACCGGAATCTGGACATAACCCACCGGCATCTCGCAGCACTGCCCTAAAATTGACTCGTAATCGAATCCGTCCAATGGAAGACCGATTAGGGATTTGCCGGTGGTCCTCTGCAACGCCTCTCGCCGGATCGCCGCCGCACGCTTGCAGTCTCCGAGCTTCGTCTCTTTCCTCAGAGGACGCTTATGGCTCCGCCGGACAAGGGGATCGCCTTGCAGCCTCTGTTCGTGCTCGCGACCAAACAGCCCTCCGTCGTCGCCATCGGCACCGAATATTCCCTCCCGTCGAGTAACAGTGGACCGGCGATACCAACCGGAATCTGGACATAACCCACCGGCATCTCGCAGCACTGCCCTAAAATTGACTCGTAATCGAATCCGTCCAATGGAAGACCGATTAGGGATTTGCCGGTGGTCCTCTGCAACGCCTCTCGCCGGATCGCCGCCGCACGCTTGCAGTCTCCGAGCTTCGTCTCTAATGAGTAGGAAGGGATCGTGCCCTCCACAACTGATTTGACGATCGCTTCGTCTTCCTCGGAATCTAGCCTCATTGGGACAAGCGGATCGATTGATTTAGGTTTAACAGGAAGAACAGGAGGGATCGAACAATCAAGGGACTGCCCACACGGTATCTTCCGCGAATCTTCCTTGAGAACAAGCCGATCCACGTCTTCGGAGGCCCATACATCATCTTCGGAGGAAGGCCGGAAGATGAGAGACTGAACAAAGCCGACGCCGAAGAAACCTAGGAGGTAAATGAAGGAAGCGACAAAGGCGATGATGGCGAGGATCTCGGAGAAGTCAACAACGTGGAGAGGCGTTGACCGGCGGATCTTCTCACGCCACCGGCTGAGGAGGAAGTAAACGACGGCGAAGAAGAGCGTGAGGAAAATAGTGTTGGTGAGGTACAACGGGAGGGGAAGCGCGTCAGAGGCCTTGGGAGGCGAACCAACGTCGCCGGCAACATGGTCGCCGTGGACGGAGGCTTTGGAATGATTTCTCCGGCGGACATCCATCGTCGGCGACGGAGGGATTCCCGGCGAGGGAGACAGAGGCGAAAGGAACCGGAGGTTGTAAAGGAGAGAGAATCGGGGAGATCTCGAGTTCCGAATTCGCAATGTCTATTATTGGGGGAGATGTGTATATATAGGGCTTGACATGTACACGTGGACTTTGAAATTACCGGCCTCGTTGGTTTCCATGTGATGGTTCAATTTTCTTTTCCTTTTTTTTCCATGAGAGGTACAATTATGTTTATGTCTAAAAATGTCGGAATTTTTTTTTTAGGAAATTACAGTCGGACCTTTCACAAACATTCAAGTAACAAAAAATTCAATTGCTTTGCATCCGAATATATATAAATTTTAGATTTTTTTTAAATAAAACAGACATAAAATTAACATAGCCATGTAGAGTAGCGGTCGCAACAGGCCCCGGCATTACCATTACCACTAATCCGGATTTTCAAATTTAGATTGTATAAAAATTAAAAAGTTTTTTTTTCCTCCTAAATTCAATACTATCCAATCATCTTTATCGGTTATTCTGGTTAGCTTTGATAAATAATTTAAATAATGTTAATATATATATATATACATATATTGTAGCAATCAATATTCCGGATTATTAAAAAAAAACCAATATTAAAATTGGAAGCCAGAGAGCATCTTGAAAAGGACCTTTTGTGCGTGTAACATGTTTTTTCTCAAATTTTTGTTTTCTTGTATAGAATTTTGTTTAAAATGCTATCTGTAGATATAAAAATAAAACCATTTTTGTTAGATTTATTTTTAATATTTACAATAAGTGATTAGAAAATCAAAAAATAATCGATTATGTATTTAATTTTATAATAAGTGATTAGAAAATCCAAAAATAATTCGATTGTGTATTTAAATTTTGCATATGATTGAAGATTGAACTCGAAAATTCTGGATTAAAGCCGAGAGAAAAGACGTGGGAAGTTAATACCCTTGACCTGCCACTTTGCTGTGTAATAAATACAATATAGTTATCCGTTGAAGGAAACAAATTAGAGCATAATTAAAACATAAATAATAAAAAATATATATGATATATGCGTAGAGATGATATATCATACAACTGCACGAGCTTAAGCACAAATAATTGTATTACTGTTCACAAATACATTTTTACGATCCAAAATTGGACGACTCAGCCTGGTTAGAAAGAAGTTCTGAATCTTTATTTTAAAAAATATATTCACACAAATTTTTCTGATATTCTGTATGAGATATAATTGAACCAAAAGTTTGGTGAATTTGCGAATTATAAAAATAAATATGTTTTTTTATGCTAAATAATATTTTACATTAATCACATAAGCATACATGATTTCATATATGGTTTCAACGATAAAAAGTAGAAATTCTGACTCTTAAAACTTCTAATATGGTAGTATGAAAATATTTTCGTAAAACATGAAAAAACATGAAAATCAATTTATTTAATGTGAAAATTTTATTTAACAATTCATTTTTATTTTTTAAAATAATCCATTTTAATCCTGATTTTGATTAGACAAATATTATTATAGTTACCTGAAATAAAAGAAAATAAAAATACATGAAAAATGGAATAAAATATGTAAAAGACGAAGAAAATCGTGAGAAGAGGGAAATTTTTTTTAAGAAATTGTAAATAAATATATTTTCCAAGAAAATTAAAGTATTTTGAATAATACGTACTAAAAAAATAAAATTTTGATATTGATTGAAAAATTCGAAAAAAACTCTAAATATAATTCGTAAAATATTTGTATATATATATATATATATTTAAGATGTGCAATAATAGACGTTGGTTTGGGTGTCTTATGTCGGTCAGTGTCTTTTTCTCCTGTATTTTTTTAGTTTTCCTGTCTTGAATATTAATAATCAAGAACCATGCTGCTTATATTTTTATTCAATTTTTCTATCATTTCGCACGCTGGTAAATATTTTAATTGCAATCGCTTTAAATTTATAGAAATATAAACAAACTAATTATCATTGCGTTTTTAAAATACGTCAAGCAAAATAGATGAATCGATTCGTAAATTAATAATAGTCTATCCATATTAATCATGGATATAGAATAATATGAGATTAGAAATCATCGAAGAAATAACACGAAAAGACGAGATAAATGGTTGAAGGTTGGATTAAATATAAATATAAGATTCCGTGTTACAAATTGATTTGTTAAAAGCCTTTTGCATGGACTCGTTTTTAACACGACGAATACAAATAATACGACAAAAAAGCCTACGTGTTCAAAATCATTCAATACTCTGTATGTGTATATATATATATATATGTATAATGGATAGTCAAATGGACCGTATCTGTCACGATCTTTTCATTTACGGATGATAGCAGTACTCGTGAAAAGAGTTCGTTAAAGAAAAGGCGTTTTTATTGAATTGAATATAATAAAAATATTAAAAGGCACTGTCACAGAATGTATTTTGATCTTTTTGGTTTAGAGGCGGTTCGGTACATCTGCATTTCTGGCCGGTTTGGTTCTCGGTTCACTTGGTTTGATTTTTTTTTTATAGCAATAATGCAGTTTGTTTGTTTTTAATTCAAATTCGCATTTTATCGCCTTGTTTTTGTTGTACATAAATACCATTCGCTACAAAGTTTAAATATATAATAATATTTTATTCCATTTTATCGCTTTATCGACTCCCGCTATTTTTCTCATTAATTTATAATCTTGATCTCTGGCTCAAAGCGACGCCGTTTTAAACATGGGCCGTAAGTAAGCCCAATATCTAAGTTATCTTTTTGTGTTTAGCCCAATAACCTCTTCTCAGTCAGCCCAATCAATTATTCTCTAATCTCTCTCTCTAATTGTAGAGAGAGCATTTTTTTTCCCCGTGTGATTGAAGACAAAAAAAGTTCAAAAGAGAGAAAACAAAGCAAACCAAAGGTCGTGAATTACTCGCTGTGTTCACGCAAGCTCCATGGGGAAGAATCGGAATCGGGCATCATCTCGCCGCCGGTGATGCGCCGTATTTCGACGCCGGAGGACAGATTGCATCAGTTTTCGGAGAGATTTGTGCGAAGCAGGAGGAGGTTTGTCGCAGTCTTTATTTTTCCCGGAGGCGATGTCGCTGAGGATTAAAGCGGTGGTGGATAAGTTCGTGGAGGAGCTGAAGGAAGCTCTCGACGCCGATATTCAGGATCGAATCATGAAGGAGAGGGAGATGCAGAGTTACATCGAGGAGCGTGAGCGCGAAGTCGCCGAGAGAGAAGCCGCCTGGAAAGCCGAGCTCTCCCGACGCGAGGTACGATTGAGTTTCAGATTCGATTATCAGCTCGGAGTTTGGGAAACTGGGATGATTGGTCAGATTACGTGGTGTGTTTGGGATTTTCCAGGCTGAGATTGCGAGACAGGAGGCGAGGTTGAAGATGGAGAGGGAGAACCTCGAGAAGGAGAAGAGTGTTCTCATGGGAACGGCGTCGAATCAGGACAATCAAGATGGAGCTCTGGAAATCACTGTGAGTGGTGAGAAGTATCGGTGCCTTAGGTTCTCCAAGGCTAAGAAATGAAGCTTTAGGGGCGTAACCATAAAACAGTTTTTCACATTTCCTTCTCCACATTGGGAACTTACCGATGAAAAGAACAATTTAAGCTCGTATTCGTTATGCCTTGTCTCTATGATGTGATTCAATGGAAGAAAAAGTATGTTCCTTTTTTCCGAAAAACCGAGTTCTTGTGAGTGTTCATGATGTTTGTAGTTTGTTGTCTTCTTTGTTTGATCAAACGAGGAATGCTGTTTCGTATGCAGAACTTTGAAGGTTTTAGATAGTAATGCAATGAAAATGGATCACGTCAACTGCTATTCTGAATTGTTTAGTTAGAAGGGCATAGATGTTTGCCGGAGAAAACATATGCAATTTTCCGCAGGTTGTCCAAAGGTTTTCCTGATAGGTTTCACGCAAGCGTGAATGGACACCTGTGTGATGATAGAGCCAACCGAGGTACTGGAAATGGCTCTGGATGTTTGTAAGAGCAATGGTTTGTGAGTGAGATGAGAAAGACAATGAAGTAGTAGTCAATGAAGCAAATCAATAGCCCTTGAAGTAAACTCCCAGAGTAAATCCTGTTCAGAAGCCGTTGAGGTGTTATGGTATGGCCTTTGCAATATGTGTCGAATTGTATTGGAGATTCCCAGGGACTGTAAGTTTTCCACACTATCACAGTTTTCTGCCGTATCTCGGGCTTCTTTTAGTTTTGCCATTGTGCCCTAATTTCACAGCTTCTTTCATGTTTCGGAGCAGTGCATTTCTTCAAAGGATAGGCTTCAGTAAAGATCAAGTTTTTCCACGTGACTCGAGTGAAGCAGATGATCTAGCAAATCCAAAGGTAAAAGAATAATCACCGATGAGCTCCCAAGTTCAACTTTCATATTCAATTCTTGGTGCTTGAGATTATCGCATCGCATACAACCAGACCATGGAATACCCCGGTAGCTGTTGCAAGCTTCAGGTCATGGATAAGGTAATGCCAGTATGCAGTCAACATTTGTTGCGGTAACTGATGAATGGCATTTCGAAATGATGGGCATAACGAATGGCATCGGGATCAAACGTCGGCTAAACTCAATAGTTCCCTTGTAAGAGACTGGAGATTTCAGTTAAACTATCCAAGGATGAAAAGCTCAAGAAAGAGACTTGAAGAACAATAGAAGCAGACATCTTCTTCCTCAACGTTAGAGCTCAAATACTTTATTTGTGTGAGCAAACCCTTTGAAAAACATAACTCTCTTTCTCTTGTATGCCAAACAGTTGTAATTGGTACTTTCCTCAGTTGAGATTCTAGTTGGTGGCTTTAAATCAAAACTGTAGTTTCTATGCATTAAAAAAAATTCTAAATGGTAATAAACAATGTAAGATTATTGCATGAGTAAAAAAAATTAAAATATTTTATGGGGTTGTGTGTTATATGCTTTTTTCCACCTATTCTTCAAATATTCTCCAACATCTAAAATCTACTAATTTTGCGATTAGTGTATTTTATGCTAATTTTTGTAAAACGGAAATCTGCACCAACAAATCCACAGCTAATTTACAGAGAGATTCACATATTAAATATTGAACTTTAACCAAATTTCTAAATTAAATACTCAACTATCTCAGTTCCAAATTAAATACTCAACCATATTTAAACTGACAAATAAAAATCAAACTTTTCAAATTTTAACATATATTTAAGAGATAATTCCCAAAAAAACCCTATAACTTTTTTTCATCGCAATTTAGACTCTATACTTTTTTTATCCAAAAAAACCCTATACTTTTCAAAATTTTAAAAATTATACACATTTATATACACATATTAATTATTATAAACACAAAATTAATTACACATTTATTTTATATATTTATATGTATATATATGTTTTATATATATGTATGATATATGTATTTTTTCCTAAAAATTATTATATATAAGAAACTATTTATTATTTGTATATTGTTTTATATATAAGAAACTATTTTCCAAGAAAATATTTTTATATGTTCAATTGTTTTCCAAGAACATATTTTTATATGTTCAATTGTCCAAAAAAAACATGTTCTTGGAAAACAGTTTCTTATATATAAAACAATATACAAATAATAAATAGTTTCTTATATATATAATGATTTTTAGGAAAAAATATATATATCACACATATATATATAAAACATATATACATACTAATATATAAAATAAATGTATAATTAATTTTGTGGAAAATAAATGTATAATTAATTTTGTGTTTATAATAATTAATTAGTATGTGTATATGAATGTGTATAATTTTTAAAATTTTAAAAAGTATAGGATTTTTTATCCAAAGATTTTTTTGGATAAAAAAAATATAAAGTTTAAATTGCGACGAAAAAAAAGTACAATTTTTTTTTTGATTATCCCTTTGATAAATGTTAAATTTTGAAAAGTTTGATTTTTATTTATAAATTTAAATATAGTTGAGTATTTAATTTGGAAATTTAGTTGAAGTTCAATATGTGACTTTTGAATTCGATTAAGGAACAAAAAAATCAACACCTACAAAAAAATAAAGAAGAATTAAGGAGCTAAAATTGACAAATTGTTGTGGGAATTATACGCCAGCAGCTACAATCCACCAGGGACGGTTGTGACCACAGCTCGTGCCCATTGAAGGAAGAGTTGCGTAGAACACCCGCATCGCCTTCCCGGTCCAAGCCCATAGTTCTTTGTTCGCTCATCGCCATTTTCTTGCGGATCGAAAGGCGAGATTTTGGGGAAGAAATGGAGAGCGATTCGATGATGGTTCCATTCCCGCTGTTGCCGACACCGATCGAATCCAACTACCGGGCTTGCACCATTCCGTACAGATTCCCTTCGGATAACCCCAGAAAGGCTACGCCCACTGAGATCTCCTGGATCGACCTCTTCGCCAATTCCATCCCCTCTTTCAAGTTCATCTCTCTCTCTCTCTTTCGTTCTGGGTTTTGCTTGTTTTGTCAAAGTTGAGATTATGTTGTGACGAGTCGGATAAGGGTGGAAACTTTGTCTGAAAATGGGTGACGTTAACTTCTAGCCTGGATAAGAAGTGCATAAAGTTGATATTTTTGGTTCCATAAGGGCAATTAATGCGTTGGGTACTTGTATGCATTGTTAGAGATGGGGATGCAATTAGTCTGTTTAATATTAAGTTATCATTGATCCGATAGGCACTGCCTGCATTATGTTCTTTCTGCGTTTCTTGAGCTTTGGCTTGGTTCAATGGTGATGATTTTAGATGTATGAAAGAAATTGCAGTTGTTTCTGAGAACTTGTAGTGTGCTTGATGGGATAATATAAGAATGCAGAAAATACTATTTTCTAAAGCTGCTTAGTTTTGCAGGAAACGGGCAGAGAGTGATACTAGTGTTGCGGATGCTCCTGCTAGAGCTGAAAAATTTGCAAAACGGTAAACATTTGTATATTCTGTATGTGTGCTTCTTCATGATTTGTCTTTCCTTAGTTTATTGTAGCTTTCTCTTAACCTGGATCATTCATGTTTTCCATATGGATTGCTTGAAATGTGCATCCTATTAGTAAAAATTGCCCCTTTATTATGTATAGAGATAGGTCTTTCTGTTGAAAGCATCCCTTTGTGCTAATCTCTCACATTGAATCTGGAAGGTATGGTGAGATTCTTGAAGACTTGAAGAAAGACCCAGAGAGCCATGGTGGGCCACCAGATTGTGTTGTAAGTCGAAGCACAAGATTTTTCTCAGCTGTTAACTAAATACCCAAAATGGGCTTCCCTTTTCATGATCTGTTCTGGTTGATTTTCAGCTACTCTGCAGACTTCGTGAGCAAATACTTAGAGAATTGGGATTCCGGGACATATTCAAGAAAGTGAAGGTAAGACTTCAGAACAGGGGTTCTTAAGAAACGTTGTGACTGAAAGCGATTCTCTAATAAGGTTTTAGGTCCTAAAACCTTATTATTCTCTTGTACTCTAACATGAGTTCCTATCATGTGATGACTCATGCAGGATGAGGAGAATGCAAAGGCCATATCACTATTTCCGGAAGTCGTCCGTCTGAGTGATGCTATTGAAGATGAAGGGAAGCGGTTAGAAAACTTGGTTAGAGGAATATTTGCTGGAAATATCTTTGATCTGGGCTCCGCCCAGGTATATTTCTTTCTTTTTGTAGTTGCTTCATTCGATTAGAAAAACATATCTTAATTAACGGATTTCATGTATTCACCTGTTGAAGCTTGCCGAGGTTTTCTCAAGGGATGGAATGTCATTCCTCGCTAGTTGTCAAAACTTGGTTCCCCGACCTTGGGTCATCGATGATTTAGACAGCTTTCAAATAAAATGGAGCAAGAAGACTTGGAAGAAGGTCAGTTCTTCATTTCTTGAACTTTTTTCCCTGTCTTTTGTTTGGTTAACATTGTACTTTCCCGGGAGGTGGCTTCCTTCGACAAGCTGATTCATCTTTGTATTTGTAACAACAGGCAGTAATTTTTGTTGATAACTCTGGTGCTGACATAATTCTGGGCATATTGCCTTTTGCAAGAGAAATGCTCCGTCAAGGAACTCAGGTGATTTTAACTAAACCTTAATGTATTTAGAACCCAGTGTTCTACTTCACCGTAAGAAAACGTATTTTAGTTTTTAATACTCTGTTCTGATATTGATGAACCTGAGAGAGATGAACTCTCTTGTTGCCCCAAGTTCGTTATCAAGAAAGTTGATTTGCGTCGTAAGCTAATTCATTTCGCTTTTAACTTTGGTAATGAAGGTGATTTTGGCCGCTAATGAATTGCCGTCTATCAATGATGTAACATACACAGAGCTTATTGAGATCGTGTCGAAGGTGATTTGAGCAACTCTATTACGTACTGTCCTTTTTCTGTTGATAACTGTAATGACATAGCTTAACTCTGGTTGTGTCTTAATTTACCAGTTGAAGGATGAAAACGGGCAACTAATGGGAGTTGATACCTCGAAGCTCCTGATCGCCAGTTCGGGGAATGATTTGCCTGTAAGAAATCCAAATGCTGACAGACAGATGAGAGTCTTAAGATGGTCTATACTCCTATATATTCATTTATCGAGATTTCTTGCAGGTTATCGATCTTACGAGAGTATCACAAGAACTTGCATATCTTTCAAGTGATGCAGATTTGGTCATCCTCGAGGGCATGGTAAGGCCTAAGAGACATTTGGAAATCAGTGGAATTTTCTTGAAAAGATTCATCTTTTTCTTGTCTTAGAATTATTCGTAACTGATTCATCAACGGGTTGTGACCAGGGACGTGGGATAGAGACAAACCTTTATGCTCGGTTCAAGTGTGATTCCCTCAAGATCGGAATGGTAACGGTTTCACACTGTTAGATCTCTCTTTTGAGCATTCTATGTCTATGGTTATTGATTCTTCTATCATTTGCTCTACTGATTTGGTACATCTTCTTTTTTCAGGTGAAGCATCCAGAGGTTGCACAGTTTCTTGGAGGACGTCTTTATGATTGCGTCTTCAAATACAATGAGGTTCAGAGTTAAAAACTTATATTTCAGAGTCTTCATTCACTCGTATTATTGCATCGGTCATTCAGTGAATCATCATAGGATTTGGTACTTGGAGCCAAAATCTTCTCTTTCGATTCATACCCCGAGAATTTAGAACTCTCTTAAGGGTTCTTCGCTATAAATTGCAAAAGCATCAAACTTTTTCTTTATGAGTACTTGCTACATGTGATGTTGAGCAAAGTAGATGAGATTACTTTGACCATATAATTGAAATGTGGCATTTCATCCATCAATACATCTGATGTCCTTTGAATGAAGTGTATGACATGAACAGAAGAAGTGTAAAGACGTTCAAGAACATCTTTCCTCGTGCTTCTTTTGGAACATCTGAATCTTCTTGTCGTCCTGTAAGTTTCATTACATGTGCTTAGGTTGGTGTTTCTTCATCTGTATTTGAAAAAAAAAAAAGTTAAGCTTTGGTTCAGAGTCATATTTCCTGTTCTTCACAAGCACCTTCTTCCATGAGATAAGGGTAATCGTCTTCTCTGTGGAGGCTACCACCGCTGGAGATTATGTAATTCGAACGCATAGTCCATGAGAACTCCACTGCAGCCATTGTTAAATGTTCTGTCACAGTCCACCAGTTCTTGATCAGACAACTCAGTCAGATTCCCCGTCACGATCTGATTGATCCAAGAGCTTATCAGTGGAAGCCAAATGCCCGGGCTGAGTACCCGGCGATGGAAAAATCATGGGCAGGAGCAAGACAGAGGAGGACAGATATAGAAAGGGCTAAAACAGGGATTTTGGTGAGTGAAGATGTGGAATCCATAGCCATCGAGCTCAAGATAGAAGCCAGAGAAGAGGAGATTGTGGGTGTGAAGAAACAGAGGAGAGGTAAAAGGGTTTATTACATAGAAACGGGGATGAGCTTAAAGTGTTGGCTTTGAAGAAACGACCAAAGGGATTCTTTCAGCCATGGATTTTGCAGCAAGCATGCATTTATCAGTAATATACAGAAAAACACTTTGAAGCAAGAATGCATTGCCACCTCCACAAAGGGATGATGATGAAGGAGATGATGGGCCTGGGCCTCTAAATAATAATAAAAAATGCAAAGAAATAGGCCTTGGCCCATATTGTCTTTTGACTTGACCCGATCAGTTTTCCAGAATGATTTAAGCGGTGGTATTGAATTGCTTATCATGATAAATTCCTTGGTCGGTCTATCTTCTGTTATTTTATTTCAATATTTCATTTTTTTATTATTATTTGTATTGTCAAAAAATAGCTGGATGCTCCTCCCTCAATACGTGTGGTGTGCTATTCATGTAACGTCTGGTATTTACCAAATTATCCACATCTGGTAATGTATGTAAGGAAATAAAAAATAACATATGATGAATAGAGTTCAAATATTATCTATAATTCCCCACTCGAAACAACTGTTAACTGCATTCAAGGAAAAAAAATACAAGTGTTGATAATCTCCCAGGATGTGTATGTTTGTTTACGTACAAATATAAATATACATTTGTATGATTCTATATATATTTGTGCATAAGCTTGATTACCCATATATATATATATATATATATATATATATATTTGTAATTACTAGATTTGCATGTAATTGGCTGTGAAGGAAAGCGAATGGACCCCACACCAACATTCACACACACAGCCGATTAAAACCCAGCCTGTGTTAGAGCTGTGATCATTACCTCCAAACCTCTCTCTCTCTCTCCAACCACATTTCTTCTTCTTCTCCTCTGCAGAAGAAGGTCGAGAGCACAAGACATGAGCTCAGTTATGGAGACTCTCCAGATCCGGAGATTCGCATCCCTCCCGGTCTCGCAACCCTCCTCCGCCGACGCCGGAGATCAGCCGGGGCTCCTCCGCCGTCGCCTCTCGTCTCTCTCCCTGAACCTCTCCCAGCCCGTCGCGGATCGATTCCCCAGATCCAAGTCTGTTTCCGCCATGGGAGAGCAAGCGGGGAGCTCCATAAGAGAGTGGTGGGGTTGGGGATGGGCATGGATCCTCTCCAGGAAACCCATCTTCGTCAGAGATCTGGAGATGGACAAGGACGAAGCTAAGGTACTGGGCTCCCACAACAGGGGGAGTCTCATGCATGTCTTCTTCAAGCTCCGGTCGGAGATCCGCCGCCTCCTCCGCTCCTCAGACGGCGGCGACGCCCTTCCTCTCTCCTGCAAGCACGGAGCTCGGCGATGACGTGGCGATTTCCTCTGTCGGCGCGATCTTCACGGATCGAATCCATTCCCATGTGTGTGTGTGTATTTTTTTCCCCCAAATTCTCTTCGTTTTGCCAATTAACGAGAGTATAATATATTGTTCTTGTTGTTATGTGGGCTATAAATTTCTTAGATTATTATTTATTTATTCGTTTGTTTTTCCTTTTTTGTTACAAAGTTTGTGCAGATGTATTGTAATAACCATCCGATTAAATAGAAAAAAAAATTGGTCCATCTATCTATTTACCTGCCAATTTTCTCATTTTTTATACAATGTAAACATAACTCTACTAAATTCCAATATGCAAGTCACAACTTCCCATTTTTGAAAAAAAAAATTATATATAACAGAACAAACTAGTCAAAATATTGGAGTTAAATTTATCTTTACCATTTTTTAGATCAATATATGGAATATGTAAATATATATTACTATTACATACATTACATATATATATATATATAATTTTTCTAGAATACAAAATCTAAAAATTGTTCTACTCATAAAATTACTCTCTATTTGGTATTATTTTCTATCAAGTTTGAGAAATTCCGATTCAAGAAATTACAAACCCTAAAAATTATTTACAATTTTTTTCCTTTTTTTTTTTGCTGCAAAAATAGCACAAGCTTCAAGTATTTGTGTGTAGAAATAAAGTATCTACGAAACTTACGGATACGTTCAAAGCGGCTCGAACGATATGAGTGGCCGACATTCGCTTTGTCGGTGGCTCATTTTTTTTTTCTAATTATAAATAAGAATAATGGTGGGTTTACGCGAATGATTGTAGATAAATTTTTACAAAAAAAAAAGAAAATAATAAAAATTGTTAAGATAGAATTTAAAATAATCCAAGGGTGTTTATATATGTGTAGGGATCACATGGTTTGATACAAATCCGCATTGGCGGTCCAATAATTGTGCCACTATTATTATTGCCTCGAACAAGACATGAGTTGGTTTCATGGTTTGCGAGCTCAAACGCAAAACTCTACAACACTTGTTATTTTATTTTTATTGCAAGCTCATCATATTCCACACATTGGCCCTTTTCTTCGAGAAATTATTGTCTCATTTGTGTATTTAAACATAGCGACAATAATATTTGATAATATTCTTTTTCGATATATGTGATATATATAAATTATAATTATGTAATATTTTTTTAATATCTACAGTTTTTACATACAAAAAGTAAATATAGATGTTTTAGAATAAAGCTTAACGCCATTTGGAGAGTTTATCATCATGCTAATTTATGTCATATAACATATTATTTTGTAATCCTAGCAGCAAATATCATTTTATTGATAATGACGCTATATCAGTATATCAGTTAAAGGTTAGAGGGTCGGATTCAATAATGGTTGAAGAGTGAATTTCAGAGCAAAACGCTTAGAAGTCACATCCTTACAAAACACAACCTTTGGATTACAAAAAAAAAAAAAAAAAAGGCAGAAGTTGAAGTCCTCACACTGTCATAAAAAGACTTCCAACAATGCAAATGCAGACGCAGATGCAGATGCAGATGCAGATGCAGATGAACGAAGCTTTTACCAACTCAGAACAATGGCAGAAACACATAAAACCCAAGAACCCTAAAATGTAAAAACCTATCCCGTGGAATGGATGATGAGCTCGGTCTTCTACTTCTTCTGTCCCTGATGATTGATGATGGTGATGATGATGGGGTAAGATTGTGTTGTTATGGAAACATTCTCTGTAATTGCAGCTTTTGAGTTTACGCAGAAAGGAGAAGCAATGCAGAGAGAGAGAGAGAGAGAGAGAGAGAGAGAGAGAGAGAGAGAGAGAGAGCGTGTGGGTTTACTAGGGCTATGCATCTCTCATGCTCATGTTCAGACTATTTCTCATGGTTCTTCTCCCCATTCCTGCATTGCCCTTTTGCATCATCGCTACAAATTCACCATAATCGATCCGTCCATCCTGCAAGAACAAAAAAAGCCAGAAACTTTTTCAGCAAATCCCCGAACAATTCGATGCCCTCAAGAGAATGGTGAAAAGGGTCCATGTACAGAGATTTTACGTTGTCTTGGTCAACTTCTTTGATTATGTCTTCGAGGAAGACATCGCTCATGCCATGTTCATCGCACGCTTGCTGTAGCTCATCAATGGTGATGTAGCCACTTCCGTCCTTGTCAAAGTACCGGAAGGCCGACACAAGATGCTCTTCCCTGTCTAGTTTGTTGAGATGGATCGTTGCTGCAATGAACTCTCCATAATCTATCGTCCCACTGTTGTCAACATCAGCCTAAAACAACAAAAAATATCATTCGAGAACCAGACATGGATTCGTATATTTTTATCTTGCCAAAGAAATAAGCAAGATTACCGCTTCCATAAGATCACGGATCTCTATATCCTTCAGGGTTGATCCGTATTTTCTCAAACCAGCTTTGAGCTCATCAAACGTGATTGCGCCACTGTTATCGGTATCCATTGCAGTAAACATTTCTCTTAAACCGGCAATCTCCTCCTCCGAGAGGCTCTCAGCTATCACCTAATAAGCCCGAAAAAAAAATATAAACAGACAGATTTAGAGAAGAGACCTGTGGTAAACTTATAACCCAACAATGGCATTTTTTGTTTTGATTGTTCATTGACATGGATCAGAGACAGAGACAAACATACTCACCCTTAAGGCCATCTTCTTTAACTTGTTCATTGCAGAGAACTGTTTGAGACGGGACAGTACAGCCGGATCAAGCACTCTATCTGGTGCAACCCCGTTCTCACAGATCCAAGGATGACCTGAAAAAAAGTGATTGATGCAACAAGATACATGTGAATAATCTCGTGGGCGGTCCCTTAAAGTAACCCATTTGCTCAGCTTCAGCTGTGAAAATGAAGTTCATGGCCATGAAAATGAATCACAAGTTCAAACAAAACTTCACATGATCACTACTTACGAAGGACTTCATGAGCAGTCAACCGTTCAGCGGGACTGGAGCATAACATCTTCCGGATCAGGTCTTTAGCACTGTCCGATATCAAAGGCCAAGGGTCTGACTCAAAATCGATATATCCCTTCAAGACAGCATCAAATATTCCTTGTTGTGTTTCTGATACCAAAAAAGACAAAAAAAAAAAACATGTCTCTGGTAAACCGTCTGTAAAACAATGAAGAGACGACACTTTTTAGGTAACGTATGTGATATCGAACGCACCAGCCCAGAAAGGCGGAACTCCACTTAGCAATATATACAATATAACCCCAGCAGTCCACACGTCTGCTTCTGGTCCATAATGTTTGAGCAGAACCTCGGGAGCAACATAATACGGACTTCCAACAACATCTGTGAATATCTGACCTGAAGTTGATGATCAGAACATTAGGAGAGAAACAAAACAAAACCCATGCTATGAATAAAAATCCTAGAACTTTAGCTAAACCTTTTCAGAGTCTACATATACAGAAAACATAAATACAGAATGGCATTTCCATAAATGCAAGAACAAGCAACTCATCAATCTAATGAACCTTTTTTTTCGGTTCTTCAGTTCAAGAAGATTCTTTGAACATTCCACAAAACAAAATTCAATAAGAAGGGCAGGATTGAAGTAACAAATCTGTGTTGTTACCTGGTTTGAAAAAGACGGAAAGACCGAAATCAATGGCCTTGAGGGAGAAATCATCATCCTTGTTAACCAACAAGAAATTCTCAGGCTTAAGATCCCTATGCATGACGCCGAGAGAATGACAAGCCTCGACGACCCCGACAATGATTTTGGTCAATTCAGCAGCTTTCCTCTCGCTGTAATGCCCTCTCTGAATGATCCTATCAAACAACTCACCGCCAGCACAAAGCTCCATCACAATGTGAACATACAAAGGATCCTCATACGCCCCTTTTATCGTCACAATGTTCTTGTGACCAGCTAAATGGTGCATGATCTGAATCTCCCTCCTAACATCTTCCACATCTTCCTTGGAGATCAACTTCCTCTTCGATATAGATTTACAGGCATAGTCAATGCCCGTGCCAATCTCTGTACACAGATAAGTTGTTCCGAACTGGCCTTGTCCTAGTTTTCGACTCAGCGTGTAGAGATCACGAATGCTAGGAGTCCTGTGACCAAGAACGTAGTAGGACTGGTTGTCCATGTTCCGCCTCATCATGGGTTCTTTTCTTGAACTAACAAGAGCTGAACTGTCGTTATCTTTCTTGGCAGCTTCTTTGGAGAACTCAAGATCAATGATCTGTCGGGCGTTTAAGGTTGTCGGAGATTGATCAGAGGAACCGTTGCGTTTGGAATTCTCCTCGGGCTGACTGTTGTTGCCCTCGTAGATTTTGTCCTTGAAAGATCCGCGGCATGAATTGCCCATGAAACAATAACAGAGCACCAAACCTATCTGGTATTGTCCACTTCACTTCCTTTTCGTCATCCGAGGAACTGTTCATAAATTTTCTCTGGAAACTAAAGGCGCTAGAAAGAAAACAGATAAAACCCCAAATCAAACCAAATCTCCGGAGCCAGAAACTTCAAAAAGCTCCAAACTTCATCAATCAGACAAGACAGATCAAGAAACCCACATCAGATCAAACATCAGAAAGCATATCCTTTATGTCGTTTTTCCAATTTCCACACGAAAAAAAAAATCAACGAAAAAAAATACCCAAGTTCGTGAAAACTCTATACTCGGAAACACCTTAAATGTCCACCGATCAGATTCCAAGAGAATCAACAGAACAATAAATGATCAAGTGGACGACAAAAAAGCATCTCAGATAACATAAACACGCGCCCAACCATCTAGGAATAGAAACACCAAGAACACGAAAACGGAGATGTTAGGATAAAAGGAGAAAAAGGATCCAGTACCAGTAGCAGAGGCGGCGTGGAGAAGAGGAAATGGATTGAGAATCTGATTAAAGGAAAAAGAATTTGAGGGACAAAAGACGAGGAGGAAGAGGAAAGCTCCGATACATACATACATGTATATATATATCTATTTTTTTAATGTTCGTTGTTTTGTATACGTTCAACCTATAGGTTTTTTTTTGGGTGAATGACGATGGTGCAAGGAAAGGTCTTCGTGCTTACCAGCTAACTTTCTCAACGCGGTTTCCAATGAAAAAAAAAATCTATTTTAGCAATAATTATTCATTTTATGATTGATTTGATCTAAGAGTGGTGGTTAGTGATCACCCACTTATAAAAGTTAAATTTTGGAGAAAAAAAAACAATTTTTAATATGTTTATTTTCATCACATAAATTAATGTAACTAACGTAATTGGGCAATTTTTAATATGTTTATTTAGTTATAAATCATCTAAAAACTAAGCAACATATGACCATTCATTCTCTCTCATATTTGACAAGTATTATAATTGATTCGGAAATTGTATGAAATTAGTTTTTTTTTTTCATAAAAGGTCGGAGAAAATTGTTTCTTTGGGGAAAACAGACAAAAAATCATTTAGATCCTAACATAAATATGAAAATTTCAAGTTTACTCTTCAAATTTTCGATTTTTTAATTAATGTTGTGGTTAGCAACTTTTTTCCCCCATGATTCCAATAAGTCAAAGCGACATGTATCCCAAATAAAAAAATATATATATTATGCTTCAACATATAAAAAGAGGAAGAAATGGTACCCACTTTCTTATATTAAACTTTAATTTTTATTTTAATCTGTGGATTACAGAGTCACACCAAACTCCATAGTGGAGACATATTATTATTATTATTATTATTGTTGTTGTTGTTATTATTATTAAAGCATCCTAGCCGAAAAATAAAATCTCGGAAGCCTGTGAACGAGTGAACGGGTGTCGTCCGTCAGTCATCTAACGCTGCTAAGGTCAACGCTGCCACGTGGAAGTGTTTGACTTTTCCAGTTATTCCTACGGTTCGTTATAAAGATCCATTGATGTGGAAGATTCTTCCCCCAAGGACTTGGGAGATTCTTCCTTTTTTTTTCTTTCTGAAATCGTATCTGCTTTCGTTACTACCAAACTGGATAAAATCCATTGATGACAGACAGAGAACCATCATCATCAATGCCGTAAGTCTCTTCTTTATACAGACAAGACCAAAGTCATTAGTAGTTTATTTACAACCTCAGATTTCGGATTGAAGTAAATAGATTCTTTCAATCACTATATCATCATCACCTGCGCTCTCAAGAACAACAAAAGTCCACAGAATATGGCGTCTCGTACCAGACAAGAACTCTGCCTTCCGGCCAAACGATTGCCTGTGAGTGTTATATAAATAGCTCTCCCTTTCGACTAGGCTTATAGTACGGTTGCATCCACGGGTTTGCTCGAGCCTCCACTGGTCGGACTACAGGTTCACAAAAAGTTAAAATCACTGACAAGATCACAGATTCTTGCTCTAGTTGGCTGTTTCTATGTCATTAAGTATCTTGCAAGGTAAAAAAAGATTTCATGGTGGTGATGATGATTTTGGTCATGCCCTTGAACACAGAGCTTGGGGGAATCAAACAAGAAGGCAAGAGATGGAAATATGAAGAGGAATCTACTTACAATCCAGCCAACACTTTGATGGTGTCATAGAAAAACCACTGCAAGGTAATGACAGGTCCAACAATGGTGATCCGGACAGGAAGACTTCTGGTGAAAAGATTGACGAACCCGATATTCTTCACAGCCTAAAAACTCAAATCACACCCAACATCAAATAAGATACGTTTGTGAAAGAATACAAAAAGTTCGATTTTGTTAACAACAATAGTAGAAGGAATACCTGCAAAACACTCTTGGCCTTGTTGTTGTAAAGAGATGAAACCACCACATCCGCAGGATTAGAGACAACAGTACCGACAGCTCCGGCTGTATAGCCAGCCAAGCATGTAACTCCAAGCTGTTGAGCTCTGGAGCAATCTTCCTTCCTCATACGCACGATGTTCCGATATATGAAGTCCACTGACTGCTCAAATGTCGAGAACATCACCATTGAAACTGCAGCCACAATTCAACATGAATTGGCAAAGGGATTCTTTCGGTAGAATTTTGTAAAGAAGTACACGACACCAACAAGTTTGCTATCAGACATCTTAAAGATTAAGCAATTGGGATCAAAATCTCTATCAATCTCTATTTCAAAACTAATGGCTGAGAGAAAACTGTCTGATGCAACCGACGTTAAGAAATGACTAACACCTCTCAACAGGCATTTCATCTACAGGTTAATTGCCTGAATCACAGTAAATATTACATGGGAGATTGCGACCCCAGAGTGGTAGAAGTCCCTTTTGAAAGCTGCATGGGAAAGATAAACTCTTTATCATCACTAATGGCAGCCAAGAAGAAGATCATATGGGACACTCTACCGAAGAAGGAGAAAAAGAAGAGGAAGATCATAACAGTCAGCACTGACTCACCCAGCAAGACCTTCAGTTCTATATAGTCTTGGAAATCCATCAAGCAATCCCTTTGCGAAATGGGGCTGAGTCTGAACTCGGACTTTTATGGCTTCAAAAGGGCACAGAGCCACGTCGGCAAATACTTGAGCAGACGCACTGCTGAGAAAATATACCAAAGTCCTTTTCTGGTCGGGCAGCACATTGCTGTAAAGCGTCTTGAAATATTCGTAAAGGCCGAACCTGCAGCCACCTTGAGCACCATATCCAAAAAGCTTCCCAGACCAACCTCTCCACAGGTAGGAATGGCCATGTTCTCTCAAGAGAGTAGAGAAACCTGAAGGCATGCTGCTATACTTGATGGGATTCACCTATTGATGACAGAGTGATCCTCAGTGACTGATTTATCATGTAAACTTTCAAGTTATCAAGAAAGATGCATGATTATTGAAGCAAAAGGCATTTTGTGAGAAGAAGCAACCGACGCTGCAAGAGCAGCTAAAATCATTCTGGGAAGATACTAGTTACCAGTCCAAGTTGAAAAAATTAGTACATAATCAAGAAATTTGATCAGTGAACCCAGAAAAAGAAAAAGGGGCAAAAACAAGCAACTTGATCCAGCAAGCCACGTGTTGCCTCTCTAGGACATCATGCTCCAAACATTTGGGAGCAGGAACGCTCCAGACAGATGACAAGTCAAATCACAAGAAACAGACAAAGATTCTAGTATCCAACAAAACAGGAGCGTGATATCTAAGATTCTGGGCAAAAGCATGAAACAAACCTGCATATTGACCTTCAAGACATCAAGAGGAGTTATAGCCAAATGGGTAGTTCCGGCGCTGAGCGTTCCTCCAATGGTGCAAACGCTATAATACCACGGAGAAGACAGCTCCTCGTACAACCTCCTCTTCTCCACCATTTTCATCTTCTAACAAAAACCCTGATTTCCAATAAACCCTAAAACACGATTCTCCCCCCAAAAAAACCCAGAAAACAGAGGAATACGCAACGGGTGATCAAAAAAACGCCATTGAAATCACGAGAAGACCCGCGTGGAAATTTGTTGATGTTTGTTGGCGATAGTTCTTCCACGTCTCAAAACAGTGCCAAAGCAAAATGGAAACACCCGCCCGCCTTTACTCCACAAGTTTCATGCTTTCGGGTACGAGTAAGCGGAAAAAGCGAATCTTTGGGGAAAAAAGTGTAAATTCGTTTTAGGTTTCATGCCAGGGAACGAATCTGCAGCTTCCATGGAATTCCCTTCCTCTTTAGGCCCTCTTCTTGCGTAACCAATGGGCTTCTCGAATATTTTGTCTTCCAATGGGCTTTATGGTCTATTAATAAATAAGTTTGGTTGAATTGTATTAAAGGACTCTTATTTTCTAATCTTTTGGAATTTACTCTCATCTTTTGTTTCGAAAACGAATGGTACCATGATCTAATCGTCCTACTAGTTTCCAACCCAACCGCGACCATCGTGCTACATTTCTGTTTCTTCGTGATAGGTTTCAGTCCTGTCCTCAACAACATCCTCTGCTCAGAAATCTTCTCAACCTGAGTTCATGGCATCTGGTGTTTTTCTGAAATCAATTGGCCACTTGAAGTCATCTCCTTGGTTCTTTCTCTGTCGGATCCAACAATCTGCGACTGCCTAAAACGACTGAAAATACCAAAGACCAAGCCAGAGACAACAAGTTTTGCCTCTATGTTTATGCATTTCCATTGTGCTTTATGGGTTGCAGTAACATCGTCTTTCTACCATTGTTGCGCAGAAATAAGCAACCTACTTTCCTTTCCACTCGGTTCAAGTTCAAACCTATATCCCTGGCGTGGAATTGGTGTCCGGACAACGAAAATCTAGTTTTATTCCACAAGTAAAGATCTGTGCCATGGGACAGAACAATGCCATAAAATGAAACAAACATCAATCGGAGTTGCTGCTGCTGACAAGCCTAGCACCGACCTTATCAAGCTTCGTCACAGAAGCAGTCGACTTCAAGTTCCCAGCTTTAAAGAATGCTTCGACCATTCTCTGTCCGATCTCCTTTCCCATCTCAGCTGAGTCGATAACCGCCACCGCTGTCGGCCCGGCGCCGCTAATGGTGCAGCCGAAAGCTCCGGCCTCCAAAGCCGCCTTCTTCACTGCTTCCATCCCAGGAATCAATGGCGCTCTCTTCGGCTCCACCACCTTGTCCGCTGACAGCGCCCTCCCGAGCATCGCCGCGTCTCCCTCCAGCACCGCCGCCACCAGAGCCGCCACCTGGCTACTGTTCCAGACATGGTGAACCATCGGAATCTCCGAAGGCAACGCTGCCCTCATCTTCTTGGTCGGAGCCTGGAACTCAGGGCTCACTAACACGAAGAACAGATCCTTCTCCGCGGGGAATCTCAAGGGTTTTAGGTCAAGTGGGTCATAGCTTCTGATCAGAACGAACCCACCCATGATCGCCGGCGCGATGTTGTCGGCGTGATAACCGGAGACTTTGGCTTCCGACTCCAGTCCGGCTAAGACCAGCTCTTTGTCACCCAGTTTCCGACCGAAGATCTCGTTCACCGCCACGGCGGCTGCGGCAGCGCTTGCGGCACTCGAGCCCAGGCCACTACCCAATGGGAGGCCTTTGTGCAGAGCCAGAGACAGACCCACCGATCGGATCCCGAGCATCTTCATGGTGGCAATGGCGGCGATTCCCGCGCAATTACGGAGAGGATCCGTGCTGAGTTTGGTGGTTGTGCCGGTGATGTCGGTGATAGAGATCTCGCCGGCGCGGACGCTGGGATCCACGCGGAGCGTGACGTGGTCACCGAGGCCATCGACGGCACAACCGAGGAAGTCAAATCCGGGGCCGAGATTGGCGACGGTCGCCGGCGCGAAAGTCTTGACGGAGGTGAAGACCGGTTCTGGCTCGGTGGCGACGAGGGTTTGTACGGACGCTCTGCATTTCAAGACGGAGACTTTAGCACAAATCGGCGACAAAGGGTTGGGTTTTGGTCGAAAATAAGAAATCGGCTTTGGGGGGGGCCGAGATTGGCGACGGTCGCCGGCGCGAAAGTCTTGACGGAGGTGAAGACCGGTTCTGGCTCGGTGGCGACGAGGGTTTGTACGGACGCTCTGCATTTCAAGACGGAGACTTTAGCACAAATCGGCGACAAAGGTTTGGGTTTTGGTCAAAAATAAGAAATCGGCTGGGCGGGAGACTGCAATCCGACGGCCGCCATTGATGGTGGGGGAGAGAAGACAGAAAGAGCAAGAAGAAGATGAATCCAATCGACTAATTGTGACAACAGCACTAACCTAAATGCTTTCGTTTTGAGTTGATGATGACGGCGTCTAAAGCAAGATGAACATTTTCTTACAGTAGGTTGAACCGGACTTAACCGGATTAAACCGGTCCGAGAACAAAACGGATCAAAACAAGAACAAGAACAGGGAAGATTTCTTCTTTAGTGTATGACAGTTTGGTTTTACAGTTACAAGTACTTCTGCAGTAATTTTATGCTTCTAGTTTCAGTTATGTTACAATCTGATCGGTATGTGCAATAAACAAAATCGATTTTAACCTACTAATCATGAGGAACAAATGATCAGAGCAGCTTCTGTTCGTTGTTCAAGACGTTCTTCTGCATCAATGTTGTGAAGCTATCCATTGCAAAGGTTGATTCTTTCCGGTCATATCAGCTCGGATCTGTTTCCCGAAACACTGTAACCATTCGAAGATGATTCAGTCCGTTTCCTCTTCACCCTTTGCTTCACCTCTTCTTCCTTCTCATCCACAAAGTCCACAAAAGTCTGCAGTGTTTTAGAACAAGAACTTGTTGCTGACTCCTCGGGGGCATGATGACAGAAGTCGCGAACTATCTTGCCAAAGTAGATGAAGAGAGCGATGAAACAAGCGATCCCACACATGAGGAACAAGCCCCAGAAGCTATCCAGGTTGAGCTGTTCTGAATCAACCGGTTTTGAGCCGTGCGGGTTACTGCAGTTAGATTTGGACAGCCATTTGTCGTGGATCTTCTGAAGCTCCCCGCTTTCAGACAGGCTCAGGATCGCTGTCGACATGTCAACTGCTAACGGAGAGTCTCTAGGGAAAGCCTTCATAAAAAAAAAACCCCTCGAGGTTGATCAGAGAAAAGGACAGGACAGGAAGAAAAGATTAGAAAGATCACTTTTTTCACTACTCACAAATCCCCAGCCGCTTCTGGTGAATTCTTGTCCTCTAATGGCGAAGTCACAGTAATCAGAGAGGAAGAGATCGACGTAGGGACGTTCCTCGACGATTGCTGCAACAGTTCCGTTTCCAAGAGCATCCGCAAATTCCTCGGGAGAGCCGAGGGGAACGAGTCTAGATTTCGCGATGTTCAGTTCATCAACCAAGTAATTCTCGGCGAAAGAACCTACCTGGAAACCAATACGGCCCGTGCTGCTTATGAGCGTGTCTACTCCTTTTATCGGCGATTTCAGCTGTTCGACTGTAAGAATTGACGTAAGGCTGGCCGTGTAACTTGAGGTGAGGATCAGAACCACGAAAAGCCAGATGAGTAGCACCATTCGTCCGAGAGTACTCACTGTATTCTCTCCTGAAAATTACGACGGTGTCAAGGTTTCCGAAAATGGATTTCAGAATTCAAAAACTGAAACTTGGTAAGATTTTTGTCAGGACAAGGACTTACTGTGGGAGAAAAACATAGTTGAGAAGCTGAACCTGAAACATAAGAACACACACAGATAAGTTGCCTGCAGGACTCTATACAGAACATCAGTACAGATACTTGCAGTTCTGTTAGTTTGGGTTTTAGCATTTTGACTGGCACACTACTAACCACAAGATTGTGATAAATTGGCGCCTTGGAGGTCCCCGGAAATCGTCGTTCAACCTATGTTCAAGAATCCATATAACTGCTCCGACGATAATGAAGAAAGCTGCAGTTACAGCCCACATTCCGGGGGTAAATGGCCATAAGAACGCCCAAGCATTTCTATTCAGCTTTGTGACGGGCGCAACCACGACAAGCCCCGACTCTATGTATGGCTGAGTGAAATCCACCGCCTTTGTTCGTTTTGTGACAATGGCTGTGTCACCTACAACTGCATCAAAGTCCTGCAAGAAAGAAGAAAAAGAAAGAAAGAAGAAGAATATGGATAACCATAACAGTGGATAGTGATTGCTCCCCATATGGTATTTTTCACATGCCGGTCCGTACCTCCTTGGTGATCTTATTGACGAGTTCGTTGTAGTTTGGATTCTTCTTACCATCTCCAAACAGGATGAACTCATGAGGGGCAGCGTAAGGAAGCAGTTTTACCGCTGCTTCAAATACATCTATGCAGTACCCTTTCACTTCGTTGCTGCTGTTGACCCTTTGTACGAAATCTTTGAAACTCGCCCGGTTAGGAACACCGATTCTCAACTTTCTCCCATTGTTAGGGAAAACCCATCCACGAGGCTTCAGAGATGTTCCACCAGGCCAAGTTACATTGTTCAGATGTTGGTTTGAGCTCGAACGGTTAGGAGGGAGGTTGTAAAATTGTTCAGGAGGCAAGACAGAGAGCCCGGAATGATTGGACCAGTAACCTATCTGGCGAAACCCATCGTCAAGGACGTTGATAATGTCGTAGGAAGGCTGTACCATTGATCTGTCCGTGTTGAACTGTATCCGACCAGTTAGACCAGACATCTTTGTGTTCAGAACATTCTTGAGTAGTTCCGGTCCTTGATCAAAGATGCTCAATGCAGCTAGATTCAGTGCTCCACCCTCCAGTTTGTTCAGATTCGTGTCGTTGGAGAAAGAAATGTTACTTCCAGCTTCTAGAAGTGTCTTGATAGCCCGAGCAACGATCCAGACAGTATCATAGGCATAGAGGGCATTGACATTGAACCCTTCAGATCCGTTACTCAACTTGTTCCACCGTGCCATGAAATCCCTTTTCCTACTCGAATCAAGCGTGTGGAGACGAAGTGTTAGAACTCCTCTAAGAGCTATGGCGGTCTTAGAAGGCAATGGCCATGATGCATCTAGCAGAGAAGACAACCAATTCGTGGCGATCCAGACATAGCCTTTCTCCATCATTCCGAGCCTATGTGCTTCCTCAAGAATCAATGTCCCTCTCCTTACGAAGGTGTTTACAATGATTACTCGGGATTCCATTCGTTGAATCTTTCTTAACTCATCCCTGATACGAGAACCTGCACTCCTTAAATCAATTGGCAGTACCGCCTTGTAAGAAATCTTGGAACGTCTCTCTGCCAGCTCGTCACCTAACGTAGTTATACTGTTTCTGCTGCCATCGTCATCCGTATACACAGCAATCACGTCTGACCAGCCGTAGAAACTTATCATCTCTGCGATGGCACGCATCAGAAAAAGATCACTAGGAGCAGTTTGGACAAAGTAAGGGTATTGAAGAGCCGAGAGGCTAGGGTCTAGAGCCGTGAATGACAACAATGGAACATGAAGCTCGTTGGCAAGATGTGACAGAACATGAGCCATTATCGATGTCTGGGGACCGATTATGGCCACAGTATCAGTTTCCATGAACTGCAATGCTGTGATCACAGGAAAAGAACAAATGGGTTTCAAGATCAAACAAAAAGAAAGAAACTTTAAGCAAACACTCAAACAAGATCCAGGTGAGCAAGAAGAGGATAACAAGATGAACACAGATATTCTCACCGCCCATTAAGCCGAGGAATCCACTGGTCTTTCCATCATGCAAAGTTATAGCCAATTTAGAGCCACCGAAGAAGGTGGGATCAGAATTTACATCGTTCTCAGCTGCTTTCATGGCGATATTAGCAACTATACCATCCTTAGTGCTCAAACTGCATATAGCTCCAACATTAACAACGTGAGGCCGAGAAGCTGCTTCTGAAAGTAAACCAGCACTAAGAATGACGAGGCTGGAGAGAACTGCAACCGGAATCATGGTTTGGATAAAACAGTTCATGAAACAGCTAGTGGTCAACAAACGATTAGATGAAGCCTCGAGCCATATATAGAGATTGAAAGGGCTCGACAAAAGGTATGCCTGTAAACCAGAAACGTGGAAAATCATTAGCAGGTTCAACCAAATCCAGATGAGTTTTTCCACAGAAGAAGATAACAAAGACTAGACAGACAGAGATTTTCTCAGGAAGAACAGCAAAAGTTTATCAAAGACAAAAACTTTGGGTTTAACATAAACGGAACAAAGGCAAGTAGCTTTCGCACCAGTGATGAAAATCAGAACTGAAGAGTTACGAGGAACAGACAGTTACCTCAAACACGGAGCAAAGGCTTTGCTAAGGGATTAGAGGAAGAAATGCCAAACCCGAAACCAAAACATCCTGAAAAAGAGAACAAAAAGGAGATTCGTGACAGGAACACAACACAAGCAAGCGAAATTAAGGTATAATGCGTAAAAGGAGGATACCCCAAGAGACATGATTCACAAGCAAAAGAACATCACAGGGAAAAGATGAGAGCTTTTTTCAAATGCCCATGAATTAAAGAATGGTGGGAATACTTCAAGATTTGGAAAAGGTTTCAGCTTGGTGAATCAGAAATCCATGAGGGGAGGGATCAATTTCAGCCCGGGAAAGTTTGAGGACAGAATTTCCTGGGGCTCTTAGGAAAACTTGGCAACCTTTTTCTTCCGCGTGGGAAGAAGGCGTGAGGAAAGCGAACGTGGAGACAGACTAC
>NW_010963495.1:1152938-1170438 GCF_000463585.1 Tarenaya hassleriana | reverse complement strand
TAAAGTTTACTAAATTTTTTAATAAAATAAGAGAAACTATTATAAATTTAAAATTTTAAAAGATTAAATTTTGTTAAATTGTAATGATCTTTCATATTATAGAAATTATAAATTTTAGTTTATAATTTTTAATCACTATATATTTTAAAAAATAAACAAAATTAGTATAAAAATCAAAAGTTTCATAACAATAAATTTGATTTTAATTTGTATTACTCTTTAAAAATAATAAGTAATAATTATTTTAAATTTTATTGTAATAAATAATATATATTTTTCTAATTTTTGTTTAATTTTTATATAATATAAAATTGTATATATTATATAATATATTTATTTTAAAAAAATATTAATTAAATTAAAAAAATTATAAAAAAAAATAATAAATACATAATTGAACAGAGCCTCTCAAATCTATGAGACGGCTCTGGTTCTAGGCCACAAGTCGGGTTCGTTTTACATCTCTAATGACAATGGAGAACCATTTAGTGGGCCGATTTTAAGAAATTTTAAAGACGAATATATATATATATGTGAAAATGTAAAGGGTGTTTTGGCGAAATTAATACAATAGAAGAAGCCAATTTTCTTCTTTCCTATATTAAAAAGGACCATTTTACGTGCCTATTTATTTAGCATGCATTAAATGGGTCGTGTGATCAAGAGAAAGCATATATCCAAAAGAAAAAAAAAAAGATGAGATCTTCCATTTATTCCGTCGGGTCTCTCCAAAAACAAACACTTTCGAAGTCTTTGGTCTTTCCTTACTTCGCATTTCGAAACACATGTGACACACATCCTAATCCTACCCATCGTTTTAAACGCTTTGACCAAAAACAAGACAAGACAAAACCACATGTTTCTCTCGTGTTTAAAGCCGTTGAGAGAGAAACAGAGAAAGGTTCTTCAAGTTGGGACTTTTGGGAAGGAAGCCTCCCGCCAAAGTGACTGAGCCGTTTCAAAAATCTAAACCCACCCACTCACACAGTTTCTGTTTCTTACGCATATTCTGCATTTTTGATGGACCTCCTCCTCTGCCTTCAAAGATCCAGTTTCGAATCCAGCCAAGATCGTTGGCGTTCTGCAACCGCGTTAGCGTTTTCTTCAACAGCTGTATTACGATATGTAAATATATTAGGATTTGTATAGTTTCCTTATTTGGCTCATATTTCCTTTTTCCTTGTTAAGTACTCTCTCCAACTTTGTATACATACATGCGTAGCTAATGAGAAACCCTAAGATTGATTTTTCCAAGACATATCATGGTATCAGAGCAACTCTAGGGTTGTTTTCGTTGCACGTTTTTTTTCTTCTATTTTTTTCAGACTTTGGAAATTGGTTACCTATGGTTTCCACTCATTCCAACTCTTCTGACGATGAGAAGAGTCCTACGACCGTGACTGGTCCCAAACAAATCACCGTGTCTGGTGATTCTTCTGCGGCCGTGACCGGCAAGAAGGAAAATCGGAGATCCGGGTATGGTGTGTCTATGGAGACCGAGGCTGTGTCTCTCTTTCATGTCCATCCTGCAGATCATCCGGGTATGATTATTTCTACGGTGGAATTGACGAAAGAAAACTACGACAAATGGAGTGAGGCGATGCGCAATGCTTTAAGCGCAAAGATGAAGTTGAATTTTATTGACGATGATATCAAGCAACCCGAATCAGGTACTTTGGATTATAATCGTTGGAAGGCGGTGAACTCGATGCTCATGGCCTGGATTATGAATACCATATCACCGTCTCTTCGCTCTTCGTTTGCTTATGGATCGACTGCAAAGGAACTTTGGGATAACATACGTAGACGTATGTCCCTCGGAAACTCAACTCGTGTGCTTCAACTCCGACATGAAATTGCGAATTGTCGACAAGAGGGATTATCTGTGTGTGACTACTTCGGCAAGCTCGAGAGAATGTGGCAAGAACTAGCCAATTACAAGCCTCTCAAATCATGTCGTTGCGGCACACTTACGGCGGAATTAGCTCAAGAGAGAGATGAAGAACGTCTCCATCAATTTCTCATGGGGCTCGACACTACTCGATTTGGACATATCCGCACGAACATAATGGCGATGAGGACTTTACCGGACATCGACTCGGCATATGCTATTGTGGTCGAAGCAGAGAGGCAGTTCACCGTCGTGAACAAACAGGAAGAACGTCTCGCGGGATTGAGTTTTGCAGCCCAATCACCTCGTGTTGCGGCTACTCGCATACGAGATGATTCTTTGACATGCACACATTGTGGACGAGTTGGACATGCAATGCAGAGTTGTTTTTCCTTGAATGGTTATCCCGATTGGTGGGGTGATAGGCCACGTGGAAGTCACGGACGTGGAAGAAGCTCTACCGGCGGACGCGGAAAAGGACGAGGAATGGCTAATTCTATCCAAGCTAGTCCGACATCTTCTACTACAGTTGCATCGGCTGTTCAATCCTCGGATGTGAGCGTGATTCCCGGTCTCAACACTGACCAATATCATGCACTCCTGACCCTTTTAGGTGCACAGAGACAACCATCATCGGACCGCACTACTGGTAACGCATGTCATACTGATTTTATTATCGATTCAGGTGCTTCTCACCACATGATAGGTGACTTAGCTCTTATGGTGAATGTTAAGTCAATTCATTCACACCCGGTTGATCTTCCAAACGGATCTCAGACTGCAGCCTCAAGCATTGGAGACATCATTATTGCTGATAATTTTATCCTTCATGACGTTTTGTTTATACCGTCGCTTACTTGCAACTTGATTTCGGTGGCGAAATTATTGCAGAGTATGTCGTGTTTTTATCACGTTTACTGATAAGCTATGTGTGATACAGGACCGTTCCACGAAGATCCTGATTGGTGCGGGTGAAGAGTGTGACGGGGTCTACATGTTTCGAGGAGTGCACAAGGTGCAGGCAAATCTTCTTTCTGTTTCCAATAAGTCAGAGCTCTGGCATCGCCGTCTTGGTCATCCTTCGGACAAGATCTTTTCTCGTTTATCTGGGGTTATTGATTGTAGTACGAATAAGACAAAACCATGTGATGTGTGTTTTCTTTCGAAACAGACTCGCGGTGTTTTTCCAGATAGTTCTAATAAAGCTGAGGATTCTTTTGCTCTTATACATTGCGATGTCTGGGGTCCCTATCTGATACCGACTCGTACCGGTGAACGATTTTTTCTTACTCTGGTGGATGATTATTCACGAGCTACATGGATATATTTGATGAAGTCTAAGACAGAGGTTGCTTCTATTATACCGATCTTTTGCTCCTTGGTCTCGCGACAATTTGACAAACACGTTAAGATTGTCCGCACAGATAATGGTACTGAGTTTTTACCATTGCGATCTTATTTTGCTCAGTATGGCATTATTCATCAGACTTCGTGTGTGGACACACCGCAACAAAATGGACGTGTCGAGCGAAAACATCGTCATCTATTAAATATTGCTCGAGCACTTCGTTTTCAAGCTCACTTACCGATCGAGTTCTGGGGCGATTGTGTTCTCACGGCGGCATATCTCATTAACCGGACACCTTCTGATGTTCTTAATGGTAAATCTTCTTATGAACTCTTGTTTAACAAGATTCCCTCTTATGAACATCTTAAGGTATTTGGTTGTCTTTGTTTCGTTCACACGAAAAATCGGGATAAGTTCGGGGAACGTAGTCGAAAGTGCATGTTTCTCGGTTATCCGGATGGAAAGAAAGCATGGCGAGTTTTTGATATTGATGCTCATGAATGTTTCTACTCAAGAGACGTCGTTTTTCAAGAAGATTCATTTCCTTTTGCTGCCATTGAAGCCTCGACTATCACGGAAGTTTTGTCACCTGCAAATGGTTCACATCACTTTCGGTACGATTTTGATGATTTTGTTGGTTATTTTAGACCACCTACAGCTTCGGTGAGGGGGAGTTCTGATGTGTCGTCTCCTCCACAACAATCAGAGAGTAGTTTGGATTCTTTACCTGCATCTATGGTTCTTCCCTCAGATGGTGACTCGACTGTTGTGTATGATTCTAACGTCGTCTCGGACCAACATGTTTTGCCGAGTGAGATTGTTTCTCTTGATGATCGAGATGACACACCTGAGAAACTTGGTAGAGGCCTTCGTACTAAGCAAACGTCTGTCCGTCTCCAGCCTTACGTTTCATATCATGCACGAAACAAGACCCCCGATCACACTTCACTCTTCTCCTCTTCAGGTTCTTCAGGTACGTGTGCTTATCCATTAGCTAACTATATCTCTTATGATAAGTTCTCGCCGCAGTTTCGCTCCTTCTTAGCCGCAGTTACAGATGCCCATGAACCTACTTCATATCACGATGCAAAACACAATGCTAAGTGGCGTGATGCTATGAACGATGAATTGCAAGCTCTTGCAGCAAATAATACATGGACTTTGGAAGATCTTCCGACTGGAAAGAAGGCCATTGGATGCAAATGGGTATACAAAATAAAACATCGGTCTGACGGTAGTATCGAGCGATATAAGGCTCGTCTTGTTATTCTTGGAAATCATCAGAAAGAAGGTATTGATTACACTGAGACATTTGCCCTTGTTGCTAAAATGACTACAGTTCGTACTTTTCTTGTTGTTGCTGCTATCAAAGATTGGGAAGTCCATCAAATGGATGTTCACAATGCATTTTTACATGGCGATTTGGCTGAGGAAGTGTATATGCGGTTTCCACCGGGGTTCCAGACAGATGATACATCTAAGGTTTGTCGTCTTCATAAGTCTCTTTATGGATTACGACAAGCTCCACGATGTTGGTTCGAAAAGCTCATGCAAGCTCTTCTTCGGTTTGGTTTTGTTCGGTCATATTCCGATTATTCTTTGTTCTCCTTTATACGAGGCGATGTTCGGTTACATGTTCTCGTCTATGTTGATGATCTATTGGTGGGTGGTAACAACACAACTGCTATTACACAATTCAAGGCATATTTGCATCAATGTTTTCACATGAAGGATCTTGGAACTCTTAAATATTTTCTTGGGATTGAAGTTGCAAGAAGTTCTGAAGGTATTTTTCTTACCCAACGGAAATATGCCTTGGATATTATCGATGAATGTGGACTTATGGGTGCCAAGCCGACGACATTGCCTGTTGATCAGAATCACAGGCTTGTTTCTTCTACAGCACCTGTGTTTGAATCCCCGGAAAAATATCGGCGTTTGGTTGGTCGATTGGTTTATCTTACCATCACTCGACCTGAACTCTCATATATTGTTCACATATTGGCTCAATTTCTGCATGCACCTCGTGTTGATCAGTGGGATGCGGCTTTACGAGTGGTGAAATATTTGAAGGGTTGTCCCGGTCAAGGAATTCTTCTGCGGGCTGATAGTTCTTTGCGTATGACAGCCTATTGTGATTCAGATTGGGCTGCTTGTCCTATCTCTCGACGCTCTCTTTCAGGTTATGTTGTGGTTCTAGGGTCTTCGCCGATATCTTGGAAGACAAAGAAGCAACCCACTGTCTCTCGTTCATCTGCAGAAGCCGAGTACCGCGCCATGGCTTTCACATGTTGTGAGGTGATATGGCTCCGTGAGATATTGTCTATCTTAGGAGTCACTCATCATGATCCGGTTCATTTGCATTGTGATAGCCAATCGGCCCTCCATATTGCTTCGAATCCAGTCTTCCACGAACGAACCAAACATATCGATGTTGATTGTCATTTTATTCGGGACGAATGGAAGGCGGGACGTATCTCATTCTCTTACTTACGAACGACCGAGCAATTAGCGGATATATTCACTAAGGCGGTTGGACATTCTACATTTGGTTATCTTCTTGGCAAGTTGGGTGTTCGTGATTACTACACGCCAACTTGAGGGGGAGTATTACGATATGTAAATATATTAGGATTTGTATAGTTTCCTTATTTGGCTCATATTTCCTTTTTCCTTGTTAAGTACTCTCTCCAACTTTGTATACATACATGCGTAGCTAATGAGAAACCCTAAGATTGATTTTTCCAAGACATATCAAGCTGTGTCCATCAGAGATGTCGGATCTGCTTTGTAGAATGCCAGACGAGTTTGTTGTTTCACCCTTCACCATTCAAAAAGATCAACGATTTGTTCATGTTTGATCTCCTGAGATTTTCTTTTTTCCTGGAAACCGAAGATATGAAAAACTTGTTTTTTTTTTATAATCAGGAAGTTCATCAGACTTTTAATTCGATTACATCTTCCAGAAGATTGTAAACTCCAGGTGAATGGAGTTTACTCCCTCCTTTACCAGTTGAACATCCCAAATGTGGGTGAGATATAAAAATCTAATTCAATGCACTGGATTTCTTGGGATCACTTTCGGTACAGTTGAAACAGTCAACACCTGGCTTTTCCTTCATGAGTTTTCTTGTTCTGATTCATCAGCTTCTGTGTTTTCTTTCATGGTGGTGTTTCCAGTGATCTCCTGCACAAAAAGTGACCTCGCTTAGTTCACCACTGTTTCCTTCTCTTCTCTCTTTCAGAGGCAGGAGATGCTATTATCCATCACCATCATCTTGCTACCTCTTTAATCTTTTCTTCCGTTTGTTGTAAAAATATACATAATGCATGAACCAAGGAAACCGAAAGCTGTAAAATTTCAGCAACCATTGATTAGAATTTCCATATACCTGAAAAACCACCAAAGGAACCAATGGTGGATAGATGAAAGAGGCAGTCTGAGAAATGAAATCCGTGCCTTTTGCGAGCTGGATAAAGCCTCTAGAATTGTTGATGGAAATATATTAGAGGTTACGCTAATCTTTAACCGAGGAAGCAGAACTGGAATATCGAGGGATTCGAAATGAATACATAGAACTTGCATGTGAAAACTCACATCGTTGCTTGCCATGTTCCTCCTCAGCATGGTGCATTTTACCTGAGAGTTTCTCCAACTGAAAACAAAATACCAGTGATTCTTTTAGACATGGAGATAACATGGTAAAGGAACTTTCAACATGATCATAAACAAAGACAAAATTGCCAGATCCACTCCATGCTGCTGATATATGTAAAACCAACTTGCAGAAACAGAAGGGTTGATCTGAGAAATTAACCCTAATCCAAATGAAAACAAAACAGGAGAATGCTAAGGCAGCAGAAAGGAAAAGGGTAAAAGACATCCCCAACATCAGTGTACTTCAAAGTAGGAATATCCAAGAAAGCATCCTTAGCCACTGCAGAAACATGATCATGGGAATCAACCGAATGTTACGTACAGACACAGGAAGCAAAGGGCAATGATCATTGTTAAGCAAATGCTACTTTGAACGAGAAATTAGCATTCAGATGAATTGTCACGAGACTAAAAAAACTGAAATTTGATAAGCGAACAGAAGCTTTGTTCTTCAACTTCCGAATTCCCATCTTAGTAGAAAGAAAATTTAACAGCAACGCAACGAAAATCTTGGGAAAACCCTAAATCCCAGCAAATCACATGAACACACCGAGATAGATATAGAGAAACTTACCCTCAAAGCAATCTCGTATTGCTCGGAGTCCAGAAAATCGATGAGAAGCTTCATGAACTCATCAAATTTGGACCTCAACCAAGGTCTGTAAATAACTTGGGGGGTCATCTTCTCCCGCATTCTCCGAAGAATCGCCGCTTTGACGAAGAGGAAGAAGACGATGGACGCAGATGGATAAGAGGGGGTGAAGAAGGACCGAAGGGAGAGGAGGGATCCGACGACAAACTGAGGCGGAGAATCCGGCGAGACGAAGGAGAGAAGGAGAAGGAGGTTGTTGATGTGAGGCCGTGAAGATAAGAGATCGTGACCCAATGGCTTGAGCTCCTTCAATGTGTACTTCTCTTTCTTCTTCTCCTCCCCTTCTTCGAGAGAATCGACGCCATTGCTGAACTCCTCCTGGTGTGGCGAGAACGAAATCAGTTGGAACGACGCCGTTTCGAATGGCCACGTGACACGTGCAATGAATATATATATATATATATATATATATATATACCCGCGAGCGCATATTTATCTGAAATTTCAGATTTTGCCTAAACTTCTTGAAACTTAATATTACCCTAATATTGAATATAAATTTCAGATTGATCTAAAATTTTATCTTGGGGCGACACGAGTAGCTTATTACTTTTTGATTGAGACATGGACTAAAAAAAATTATCACCAACATACATGATTTTCTTTTTTTTTTTTTTTTTGTAAATGAAATATTATAAAATTTGTCACCGGAACCACGTGTCCCTCTTAAATACATGTGTATCGGGTCAAGTGTCCATAAATCCTAGCATTTTATAACGCGCATTACAAAATATTTATGAAATACAAAGTTGATGGGAAAAAAAAAACAGGGGAATGAAAGATGTAAAATATCTACTATATAGATTCATGTGGCATTATAAATATGAAGACATTCGACCATAAAGCCAGGGATGGGCCACCGTAACAACAAAAAAGGGGCCGAAATTATTGTTCGATGGGGTGGGGAAACATGTAATAGCCCTTAGATATTATTCCCCCAGCAACGAAATGCATGGCTGGCATTTCGAAAGTTTCAATGAAAAATATCAAATCGGTCCATATCCAATTTCAAAGATCAATAAAAAAATATTTATTTTCTTTCTTAATTGAACATATGATCTAACCTTGGAAACTAAAACCCTAACTCCATGCATCTCCATGCTATAGATATTAAACACATATATAAATGAAAACCCACGATTTTTATTTAAAAAAAAATACTATATTCCAACCATCATAAACTATTATGGAAAATATAAGATTTTTTTTGAAAAACCATCTTTTAACGTCTTTGACGTAACAATAGAATCATATGATAAGGATTTACGTATTACATTGGTAAATCGATGTCAATGTCATATTAATGCCACATCAGTAACACCAATTTAATAATAGCAGAAATATTTTTTTATGGTAACAAATTATAAAACCATTAGTATTGCATTATATAGTTTTTATGAATGTAAAAACAAAACATTCGATCTTATAATGTTACGGTTAAAGAATGTATTGTCCGATTAATTTTTTTTTCTTGATGTCGATCTAATAAGCAATAATTAAGATGGGAATCCATTTTATGTCATGGTCGAAGAAAACAGAGAGGAAAAGAGAGCGCGTGGCGACACGCACTCAGCAGCTGGCAACAGCCCATTTCCCTCTCATTCTTCCCATCCCCCTTTATATTCCCCTCTTCCCCCTTTCCTTATCCTTCACCTCCCTTCCCGTCGCCGCCATGTCTCCTCCGTCGCCGATCTCCTTCTCCATTTTCCGATCACTTCTCCTCCTCCTCCTCTCATTCCTCTGTTCGCTCGCTTTAGCCGAGCAAAAGCCCTCTGTTCAACCCTTCGACGTCACCGGAGAGATTGAGCGGATTAACCCTAAGCTTCCCCCGAAGACCCTCTCGCTCACTTCCTCGAAGCGATTCGAGGGTTCTTCGGATCTCGTCCACCTCCGTTACCATATGGGTCCGGTCCTGTCGTCTTCTCCGATCAACATCTACCTCATCTGGTACGGTCGGTGGTCTCGCCCTCACAAGGCCCTAATCAGGGATTTCCTCAACTCCATCTCCGACGCCGCAGTTCCTGCCCCCTCCGTCGCCGAGTGGTGGCGCACCGCCTCGCTCTACACTGACCAGACTGGTGCCAACGTCTCCAAGTCCGTGCTCATCGCCGGCGAGTACAACGACGCTAGATACTCCCACGGTATCCACCTCACGCGCCTCTCGATCCAGCAGGTTATCGCCTCCGCCGCGAAGTCGGCATCCTTTCCCGTCGACCACCGGAACGGGATGTACCTCGTCCTGACCTCGCACGACGTCACGATGCAGGAATTTTGCCGCGCCGTCTGCGGATTCCACTACTTCACCTTCCCCTCCATGGTTGGATACACGATGCCGTACGCTTGGGTGGGAAACTCTGGCAAGCAGTGTCCGGAGGTTTGCGCGTACCCGTTTGCCATCCCCGGGTACATGGGCCACGCCGGTCCTGGGGCGCTCCGACCGCCGAACGGCGAGATGGGTGTCGATGGTATGGTGAGCGTGATCGCTCACGAGCTCGCCGAGGTGGCGTCGAACCCGCTGGTGAACGCTTGGTACGCCGGAGAGGATCCGACGGCACCGACGGAGATCGGAGATCTGTGCGAGGGGTTGTACGGAAGCGGCGGGGGAGGAGGGTATATTGGGCAGGTGATGAGCGACAGAGGAGGGAAGACGTTTAATATGAATGGAAAGGGAGGGAGGAGGTTTCTGGTGCAGTGGATCTGGAACCCTAATCTGAAAGCTTGCTCTGGTCCTAACCGCATGGACTAGAGGAAGAAGACGAAGACGGTGATGATGGAATAATGGCTGCCGGAGACATTTGGTGTTCAGGATTAGGTTATTAGTGTAACATTAATAGACTTTATTTTTTGAATATATTTCTTTGTTTCGATATAGTATATATATATATATATATATTGTTTGTGGCCTTAATTACGCATTTTAATTTTCTAAATTGGTAGTTTCTCGTTATGTTTCGAATTAAAGCTTAACTAACACTAGTTCTCTCATTTTCTGAAAGTGGACCCGTTTCAGTGATTATACAATGTTCACCGAATTATGATCTAATCGTAAATTGATTTAAATAACATGTTTTGAAAATATAATAGATAATTCATTTAATTTCCCTATGCTTCATATTTTTCTTGACGTGGTTATGCCAACCTCTCAACAGATTTTTTAACAGTCGTAATCATTAGATGCTGCTAATTGACTGTAGCCACGTTAATATTGTTTTTAACATAATAATGATTATTTAAAGTATTTTTATTTAACGAAGGCTTCCTATTCATATAGTATTTTTTTTTTAATATAATAAGCTGACTTCTGTCACATAAAAACAATTTGAAGTTTTGAATTTCAAACAACTAACTGTCCATAACTAATGAAAGGTGTCTGATGACACACGGGTTATGTCAACTGGTCAATTTCCAACTTTTCAACACCTGTATATCTGTCAATAACAAAAGTAGCCCTATGTATACTAATGCTCTTATAAATTATAATTAATTATTTTAATATGTCACACAAAAAAAAAACATAAATTCGTGCCAATAGAAGTGAGCTAACAATTAAAGGGTATAAACATGATTTTTATTTTGAGTTTTTGGTTTAGTTTTTGGATTTTGGTTTTTAATTTTTAGATTCTATAATATTTATAAATTCAAAAAATGTAGTTTTTGATTTTTATTGATTTTTTTTACCAAAACGGATTTTCAAATTTTTAGAAAACTAAATTTATAAAAATTTAAACAGTTACTTCTTAGGTTTTAGGATTCTAAAAATTTCAAAAAAAAAAACTCCAATTATTCAAGACCAAAATACAATACTTAAAATCTTTTTTCATACCTCAAAGCTAATATGGTATAATGTAAATGATCATTGCTAGGAGCAATCAATGTGGAATTGGTAAAAAAAAATGATCGTTAAATTGAGAAACTGTCTCACCTTTATAAGTTAAGCATCTTCATTAAGCAGAGATAACGATAATAATAATAATAATAATAATAATAATAATAATAATAATAATAGATATAATTAATTAATTGATTGTGAGGCAATTTGGGTAGATTGTTTGACCTCCTTTATTGTTTTTGCCCCTTTAATGTTTAGAATAAGAAAATCATTTCCTTTTTTTTCATTTCTTTTTTCATTATTATTATTATGAATGACGTGACTGACGGTGGAGACAATGTCTCACCTTTAAATTTTTCGGGACAAGTAAAAAAAAAAAAAGGAGAAAAGTTTGTGATCCACAGCTAAGAGAAGGGTCCATATGTAAACAATAATCATTACCAATTCCCCATGAACGCATTAATTATGATATATATATATATATATATATATCAAATTAATTCAAATTGGAGGGATCAATAATGTCAGATGAATGAATTGTAAAATAAATGAAAGTGTTTTTGGCATCTAGCTGATAATTATATTTAGAGAGAGAGTATCCTTTCTTAGAGAGAGGTATGTGTTCATAAAGCACCCTCACCATGATTTTCTTTGTTTGATTTTTTTGAAGTAAATATCATCTCCTATAAGAATTAAAACAAAAATATGTTGATTCGAATTTTATATTAAATTTGTACTGGAGTTGTTAAGAAAATCATCTCTAAACATTTAATTTTATTTTCTTCGTAATTATTATATACGTTACATTGTACTCTAATATAATTTGATTACATTGATTTGTTTAATATCTAAGTCGAATCGAAATGGCAACCTCAAATTATAATATCTCAAATGGGAAGAATCTTTCCGGTTTAAATTAATTACTGTGGTTAGTGAAATTGATGAGATTCCAACAATAACAATATCATGGAATTTTTTTTAAAATTTTGTTTTGATTATGTCCGAAACCCGCTGAATTTCAACATTCCAACAACCGTTTGTAACAATCAAAGCCCACTTTTGCTTTTGACAATTTGATGTCTTGCAAAATCACGGGCTTCACTTGTTATAGTAATAATATAGCATAAGACCCACCTTTATATATATACACACACACACACCTATATATACACATGTATATATCGAATGCTTATTATTAATTTATTGTACCAAGGATTTATTTGGTTCGGTGACCATACCCGACACAATGAGAGTCTCACACAATAGAATCATTACAGTTTCTCATCAGTCAAAAAGAAATTCGAGCGAAAGAAATGGGTTTCAATGAATCATGTCTAATAATAATAATAATAATAATAATAATAATAATAATAATAATACTAATAATAATAATAATAATCCCATTTGAGACAACTCTAATGTTGTAGATCGACTAATTTTGAAAACATATTATATCAAGTTATCGTAATGATTATATATCCCACTAATTTTGAATAATAAATAATAATAATCTCTAATGATTTTATCTGCACGTACGTTTGCAAGATGGACTGTGTTATGCTGTAATATCAGACAGATACCCATCTTATTGATTTCGTATACACGACATGTATATGTATCCAACATTACCGAAAAGCGTTGTTTTCATGTCCAATGGGTCTATAACGGGCCCATTAAAGGCCCATTAATAAGCCCAAAAATTAATTGAAATAAGGCTTTGCGGTGACGCGCAATTTTTGTTTTTACCAATTCAAATACGTTAAATAAAAAGTTTGGAGTCTTTCTAAAAACATTTGGTTTGAGTCTCTTTCCAAATCAATTGTTTTACGCACACGGCACACCAATTATTTAACACATTATGTTTATAATTAATTCAGTATCGAATATTCTTAAACTAATTATTTAGGTGTTGAATGGCAAGGCTTTTGGGAGTTTTTAGTGTTGAGAATGAAGAAACGAAGGTAACATACACGGTGACGTGCATGGAAACTTCAAGCGTATGCATGAAGAAAATTCTGATGAGTACACCGATATGGACCGTAACTCTCAACTTGGAAAGGAAGATACACGGACGTGATATAGGCTGGACAATAAGGCAACGAACAGAAGTTTGGCATCCTATATATTATTATTTCTATAAGTTATCTAGTATATTTTCTAAATTACCTTATTTCCATACCATAATATCTATAATTATATTATTTCCTTATTGTTCAAAGTGCCGTTGACATGTCCTCTTGTATATATCATTGTGAACTTTCGTTGTATGAAAAATAAGTCTGAATAAAAAACATATAGAGTATTTCTTTTAATTCTAAGCTTTCTTCCTCATTTCAGACTCAAATCTATTGGTATATTCTATATTTCTTCATGGTATCAGAGCACTAAGGTCCTTTGACCTCTCTGAATATTGATTTTTTTTTTTGCTTCCGCAACCAAAACCAAAAGCTCCAATGGAGTTTCATATGCCAAAGAGAGTTGCAAAAATTTTGCAATCTTTTACTTGTGTCAGAGCTCTCAACTTCATAAAAAATGTCACATATGAAATGACATTGGAAGAGATGAAAAGTGAGAGCAAAATCCTTTGGCAACAACTCGAAAATTTCTATCCCGCCTCTTGTAGCACAAATAGATTTCAAATCAATGCCACTCTTGTGTACCTTTCTATGCTTGATGGATCATTCAATGAATTGTGCTTTCAAATCCTCCAAGAGGAACCAGTACCATCCATTACAGAAGTAAGGGCGAGAGTGAGCAAGTTGGAGTTTGAAAGGATGCTAAAAGGGAGAGAAACATGTAAGTACACCGAAACTGAATATTACAACAATGCATATTATGGTTTTTGTGCTCAAGTTTTGCAGGGGCTAGAAAAAGAAGCCTTGAATATTCAACATAATGATGAGGACAAGGTGGTGCATTCCGAAGAGGACCAATATGCAATCACCAATGAAAAAGTTTCTAAAGAAAACAAACAAGATGACACAATCGATGAACCGCGAGAAGATGAGGGACGAACGGAGCAAGCTAACATGGTGGACGACTTCCATGAGGAAATGAATTCCCACAATGAAGCGAGGACCATGGACACAACGCTCGTAGCCTCACCAATTCGGTTATCTCTACAACCTTTTTCATTTGAGTTCCAATTTGATTCTCCGTTGTCTATGAATTTGTTTGGACAAAAGGTAGTCCAAAAGTATGTCAAGAACGTTTCTAGCTCTCTCATTTTCGTCTACAATGCCTCTGGAGCATCTCGACGAGGGGGAATGTGTGGTGAGCAATTTTGGCCGAAAAATATGAATATTTTTCCTATGAATTATGAGAACTCTAGGCTAGGTATCTCTTATTGTCCATTCATTTTTTGTTTTGATCCTGGACCATTCTTACATGTTTTTAATCAAGCATATAAATTTATGTATACTTGGATTGCATTCAAATACAACATTGTTGCATTCACTTTGTTTTCCCAGATTTTCTTTATCATGTTTGTTTTTGAATGCACCACCATGAAAGTTTAGCAAAACTTTTCATATTCTAGAGATTTTATCACACATGACAATTTCATTCATTTAATATATAAGAGGAAACATAATCAAATACAAATCCTGCATGAAAATTTCGTAGAGAATATCATATCTCCAGATACTATTTTACTTGCACAAAATGATTTCAACAATCATCACGGTACAAAGCATGTTAGAACAGATTCTTATGATAAGTTTTACGCATTAGAAGTCACGTTTTATAACCATAAAACACTTCATCTTCTATTATACGATTATAGACATATTTTTGTAACATTACTTTCACTTTATTGTGTAAATCGGAGTGCATTGGCCTCCTTTGTGTTTTTTGACCTCTTTGGTGAGTGTTTACAGGATTTACAAACCAATCAAAAGATGGATGGCATGCTTGAGGGGGAAATAGTTATGATGCTAATGCAAAAGAAGACGATACAATACACATGGACGGACTTTTACAACCATGAAGGTATTCACCAGTCAAGATTGGTTTTTTTTCGGCATTCCTCCACACCAATCTTGAGGGGGAATGTTGAGAATGAAGAAACGAAGGTAACATACACGGTGGTGCATGGAAACTTCAAGCGTATGCATGAAGAAAATTCTGATGAGTACACCGATATGGACCGTAACTCTCAACTTGGAAAGGAAGATACACGGACGTGATATAGGCTGGACAATAAGGCAACGAACAGAAGTTTGGCATCCTATATATTATTATTTCTATAAGTTATCTAGTATATTTTCTAAATTACCTTATTTCCATACCATAATATCTATAATTATATTATTTCCTTATTGTTCAAAGTGCCGTTGACATGTCCTCTTGTATATATCATTGTGAACTTTCGTTGTATGAAAAATAAGTCTGAATAAAAAACATATAGAGTATTTCTTTTAATTCTAAGCTTTCTTCCTCATTTCAGACTCAAATCTATTGGTATATTCTATATTTCTTCATTTAGATTTTAAAAACTCAAAAAATTGTCAATCAAGTTTTTTAAATTTGGTTTTCTTAAAAACGAAAACCACTTTAAAAACTAAAAGCTATATTTTTTTTGGATTTACAAATGTATAAAAACCAAAAGCCAAAAACCAAAAACTAAAATCTAAAAACCAAAAACTAAATCCAAAAACTCAAAATAAAAACCACATCCATTCAACACCTTAATCTTCAACACCTTAATCTTGTTTTGTATTTGTGATACTTGCGTTATTCGATTTCTAGTCCTTAGAATTGATTACTAAAATTTACCGCTAAAATGATTAAAAAATATTTTTTTTGGATGTTGTAAAATTATTTTACAGAGGAAAAACGTGTGAGCAAATGCCTAAAGTCAAATAGTTAAAAAAAAAAACTATATTGGTGATGAGTGAATTCAATAAAGAGATATATATATAATAGTGCACATAGATGGTCCGAATAAACGGTGGGTCCAAGTCTCACGATTAATAAATAATCCTAAAATTTGAAATCATAATCAACGATCACTTGAATGTTTATGGGATGAAAAGTTGATGAAACTTTTAAGCAAAGCAAATGAATTGTCTATTGTCCATATTAATAAAAAAAAATCGTGAAAAACAAAGAGTTAGATTGTTTGAATTATTGTATATCATAAAAATTATGAAAAGAATAAATCATTTGTCTACCAATAATAGTGTTTAATGGTATTATGGAAGATACATTTGTTCGTTAAACAAAATAACGTAACCTACATTTTATATAAAAAAAAAAGACGCCTTGATATCGTAAGCATTTTCAAAGATTAAATTCCATAGACCGAGATTAATAATCTTTCTGATTTCATATTGCTCTATAATTAGTTATACGTCAACCTCTGCATTCACAGCAAAATTGCTTGCAGCCAAAAAAGAAAAACAAAAGGGGGGGAAGAAAATGCGTTGGATTGCTATGTAATTTATGTTTCGCGTCCAAAAACATTTTTCCATCAGTTGACTTTTGACTTCCTTTTTTTTTTTTTTGGAATTTCCTCTCTTCTTCTCCTTCTTCCCCACCACTCTCTGACTCTACACAGACTAATTCTGGTTATATATATATATATATATATATATATATATATTCTCCAACTTGAGCGTAAAAAGATTTGAACATTATGATTTTACTGAATAATGGATCCTTTTCAAAAGTCAAAAAACGAATGGAGAAAAAACCCACTTCCTTATCGTTCCATCCAGTGGTCAAATAGGGAGCAATCAAGAAATTTCGTCAACAAGAAAAAGGGCCCTTCGCATTTTGGTGTTTAATGGTCAATTATATCACAAGAATCGTAACCCATTTCATACGTTCGTCGTCTGTCCTCTTCTTTTTTTAACCCCCGGTTTCCGTTTTCAGACACCATTCTTTTTAGGGTTCTGTAAAAAAAAAGCTCCTGACAAAGAATTTGTCTGATACAGATATATATATATATATATTTTGGTCCTAAAAGGAAAAGAAAAAGGTTTGAGCTTTGGTGATTTACGTGTTGACGATGGGGCTTTGCTGGGGTTCTCCTTCGGATTCTCCTGCAACACCCAGCTCTACTGGTAACATTAGTTCAGGTGCCTCCTTCAATCCCCCCCCCCCCTTTCTATAAATAC
>NW_010963495.1:1149711-1152854 GCF_000463585.1 Tarenaya hassleriana | reverse complement strand
CAACCCCCCCCCCCCTTTTTATAAAGTTCCTATCTTTCTTGTTTCGATTCGTTCATGGGTTTTGAGGAATCTGTTGATTTTTGCTTCTGTTGTCGCTTTTTTGTTCGGATTTCGGATCTGGGTACTTGCTTGAATCCCCATAATAAGCTGGATTCCATACAATTTCTATCCTTGCTCAGTACTGTAAAAAAAAAAATCAGGCCTTTACTCTGTGTATCGCTCGCTTGTTGACTCTGGTCGATGCCCATAATATAAGTTCGTCTCGTGTTTGGTGGGCTAAAACTCTTTGTTGAATACCCGTGAATTCTCCTCCTCCTGATTACAGTATCGTATCTGTGTGTGTGCTGTTGAATCGGATTCATGTCGTGTTCTTCGTTTTCTGTCTTAGATTAGCATATGCGTTGATGTGATGTTTGATTCTGAATTTAACAGGGGTGTCTAAGTCAATCAGCAACTGCGCATCAACAGCTACTTCCAGAGGGAGCAACATCTCCAGCGACAGCAGGTTCTCTGCAAGCAGCGGCGATGAAGCTTATCCCAATGGTCAGATACTGTCCACTCCGAATCTGAGGATATTCACCCTCGCCGAACTGAGAGCCGCTACCAAGAATTTCAAGTCCGAGAATGTCCTTGGAGAAGGAGGGTTCGGTAAGGTCTTCAAAGGTTGGCTCGAAGAGAAGGCCTCCAGCAGGCACGGTAGCGGAACAGTGGTTGCTGTAAAAAAACTGAACTCAGAGAGCTTCCAAGGATTCGAGGAATGGCAAGTGAGTACATCACATGTATTCAGCTCGGTTATCGATTTATCGTGAGTGGTTTCCCGTGATCTGGGTTTCGATCCTTGCTTAGTTTACGATCTGCACTGGCTTGTCCGTTTTTTGTTGCAGTCTGAGATACATTTCCTGGGAAGGCTTTATCATCGGAATCTCGTGAAGCTGTTGGGGTACTGCTTGGAGGGCCAAGATCTGCTCCTTGTGTATGAGTTCATGCAGAAAGGAAGCTTAGAGAATCATCTCTTTCGAAGTAAGAAAGGATTTCAAGAAACTATACGTGTTTTGATCCGATAATTTCCCCGAGATTTCTGACACTTCTGTGTTTGCTTTTCTGTCTTCAGAGGGCTCCTCAGTTCAGCCTCTCCCATGGGAAATAAGACTTAAGATCGCAATAGGAGCTGCTAAAGGTCTGGCATTTCTGCACACTTCGGAGAAGCAGGTGATTTACCGAGACTTCAAGGCCTCGAATATTCTACTCGACGGGGTGAGTAAGCGTAGATGTGATTCGAAACCGATTGGCATAGCAAATTGTATTACCGAGCAACGAAGCTCACAGTGCTGTAATACCCTGCTCTCGTTTTGCAGTCGTATTCTGCCAAGATATCGGACTTTGGGTTGGCCAAACTGGGTCCATCTGATAGCCAATCTCACGTCACGACTCGGGTTATGGGGACATACGGCTATGCAGCTCCCGAGTATGTTGCTACAGGTACTTCCCCCATTCAAGATTCGATGTTGTAATCTGAATGGATTCAGGACACTAATTTGATACCGATTTTTCAGGACATTTGTATGTCAAGAGTGATGTGTTTGGTTTCGGAGTTGTTTTGGCCGAGATTTTGACTGGTCTGCATGCACTTGACACGAACCGGCCTAGCGGGCAACACAATCTATCGGACTGGATCAAGCCTTATCTAGCCGATCGGAGAAAGCTGAGGAGCATAATGGACCCTCGTCTCGAAGGGAAGTATCCATTAAAAGCTGCATTCCGAGTGGCTCAACTTGCTTTGAAATGCATCGGACCTGAACCGAAGCAACGTCCTCCCATGAAAGAAGTGGTGGAAGCTCTCGAACGCATCGAAGCTGCCAACGAGAAGCCATTGGAGCGGAGGAATCTTTCTTCCCCGACCATGGCGAGGAAGCAAAGTCCTTATCACTCGCACCATCAGTCTCCGTATCATCCACGGCAAGAAGCAGCCCGGCCATAATTCTTTTTCTCTTTCTGTTTCTGTAATTCTTGAATATTTCAATTTGTATAATCTGTGGAACCTATAGACGAGATATCTGTTGTAACATTGATTTGTAATGTAAACTGCTGTGCTTAGTTGCTTAGAAGCAGGCTCAGGACTTTATATTGAAATTCAAAACCTTTATCTATGGAGTTTTGTGATGTGAAAGCTTTCTGCAATGGCTTGACGCTTTATCTAAACGCCATTGAAATGGGTTTTTGCTTGCTCTGATAAGATCCAACATGGGTTCACATGTAGGTTCCCTGTTTTCCAAGTTATCATCTTGGCACTCCATGATCAAGCAAGCTTCGATCCATGGAAAATGGCGGGAAGTGCTATCTGGGTATTGTGAAATGCAGAGATCTGGGCATCGACTCGATGACCCTTTCACTCTTCCCGTCGTACTCAAAGCTTGTGCGAAGCTTTCATGGTTGTTTCACGGTAGATGTATCCATGGGAGCCTGATCAAAAGAGGATTGGATTCCTCTATTTCCGTTGGGAACTCCATTGCCGATTTCTACATAAAATGCGAAGACTTATCTTCGGCGATTCGAGAATTTGATTCTATGAGATGGAGAGATTCTGTAACTTGGAACATCATCGTTTTTGGTCTTCTGGATCGCGGTTTTGCAGAAGAAGGGCTATGGTGGTTCTCCAAGTCAAGAGCTTGGGGATTCGAACCCAATGTCTCTTCCATTATTCTCGTGATTCACGCGTTCCGAAATCTCGGGAGGCATCTCGATGGAGAGAAGATCTATGGCTACGTGATCCGAAGCGGGTTCATGAACATTCCTTCAGTTCAGAACTCAATCTTGTCCATGTATGCTGAGTTCGATTGTACGGAAAGTGCACGCAACCTGTTCGATGAAATGTCCGAAAGAGATGTCATTTCTTGGAGCGTCATGATCGGAAGTTATGTCCGAAACCAGGATCCTCTTATCGGTTTGCAGTTCTTTCAGAAGATGGTTCACGAGGGAGAGACAGAACCAGATGGCGTAACAGTAACAACTGTTCTCAAAGCCTGTGCGGTTATGGAGGACATTGAATTCGGAAGATCAGTCCATGGATTCGTCATCCGTAAAGGTCTCGGATTCGCGGATGAATTCGTGGGCAATTCGCTGATCGATATGTATTCGAAGAGCGG
>NW_010963495.1:1108181-1149344 GCF_000463585.1 Tarenaya hassleriana | reverse complement strand
AGAGCGGTGACATTGATTCAGCATCTCGAGTGTTCCATGAGATGAGTGATAGAAACATAGTTTCGTGGAATTCGATTCTGTCTGGGTTTGTACGCAACGAAAGGTACAATGAAGCGCTTCTGCTCTATCGGATGATGGAAAGGGTAGCCATTGATGGAGATGAAGCAACTCTCGTGAGTCTTCTCCAGGTCTGCAAGTTCTTGGAGCTGCCATTGCAGATCAAGTCAATCCACTGTGTGATTATCCGGTATGGATACGAAACAAACGAGCAGTTGTCGAGTTCTTTGATCGATTCTTACACAAACTTCAACCTCGTCGATCAAGCGAGAATCTTGTTCGATGCCATGACATGCAAAGACGTGGTTTCGTGGAGCACGATGATCTCTGGATTCGCTCGGTCTGGCAGACCTGATGAAGCAATCTCAATCTTTCGTCGGATGGGCGACATTCCCAACGCGATCACCGTTACTAACCTTCTCGATGCTTGCTCAGTTACTGCAGATCTGAGAATATCTAAATGGGCACATGGAATCGCTGTTCGAAGAGGCTTCACCACTGTAAATGCCTCGGTTGCCACTGCTCTCGTCGATGCATACGCGAAATGCGGATCTATAGATATTGCCAAGAGAGCGTTCAATCAAATCCCGACGAAAAATGTCGTTTCTTGGACAGCGCTCATATCAGCGTACGCCATGAACGGTTTACCAGACCAAGCCTTAGCTGCGCTGGACGAGATGAAACAACATGGCGTCGCACCGAACTCCATAACTTATCTCTCAGCTCTATCGGCTTGCAGCCATGGCGGATTGATCGAACAAGGCCTCGGGATCTTCCATTCAATGATTCAAGACCATGGCAAGGTAAAACCTTGGATGTCGCCGCACTATTCTTGCATCGTGGACATGCTTAGCAGGGCGGGAGAGGTCGAGAAGGCGTTGGAATTCGTCAAGAACCTTCCGGAAGACGTCAATGCAGGGGTTTCCACTTGGGGAGCGGTTCTGAGCGGTTGCAGAAGCCATGGAAGAAGCGAGATAACCTCGGAGGTGGTAACAGAGGTTCTTGAGCTCGAACCGTCGTGTTCTTCAGGGTATTTGCTTGCTTCGAAAGCTTTCGCCGCCGAGAAACTATGGGATAATGCGGCAACGATGCGACGGCTGGTGAAGCAGAGAAGGGTTCGTGTCGTTGCCGGTTACAGTATGGTTCATGTCGGGAAGGTTTCTCGGAGGTTTATGGCCGGGGAGAAGGAGGTGGGACTGAGTGATGACTTCGAGATAAACGACGTCGTTTGGAGGCTGCATGAGTGTATGGAAATAGACGAAACTTGGGATGGGTATTAGGCCCAATGGGCCTGGCCTGATACTCATATGTGGAAACGACGTCGCTTTTGGTGTATGGGTTCTTCCACGTGGCCGTGTTTATCAGATGAAAAGGAACCGTGAAGACCCGATCCGCTCACAGACCCGGAAAGTCTCCCCTCCATTTTAATTGGCTGTAACCAACGAATCATTTCTTGTCTTTATTTCCGAATTCTGATTTTTTTTTTCTTCTCATTACACCTCTTTTTCCCGGAGTCATTTTCCGAACCGACAAGGATTTCTCGTTAAACATTTTTCTAGGGTTAGGGTTTCCGATCATTTGCAACCAACCCTGATTTGTTTGATTTCAGATTCTGCAAGTTGTGACGAAGAAGAAGGGGAAGGCTCCTCAGGGATAGATTGAGAATGGGTGCGGAGGGAGATTCGAGCGAGCCGCAGACCGTCGTCGATGGCGGTGGTGGAGGAGGAATAGAGATGGTGGCTGTGAACATCAGATGCTCGAATGGCTCCAAGTTTACTCTGAGGACGAGCCTCGATTCGACGGTTGGGTCTTTCAAGGCCCTTGTGGCACAGAACTCTGATGTCCCGGCGGATCAGCAGCGATTGATTTACAAGGGTCGGATTCTCAAGGATGATCAGTCGCTCCTCAGCTATGGTAACTTTTCGGTTGTCTTCTTCTTTGTGGTTTCATTTGGGATTTCTTTTGTTTTAGCGATTTCGTTGAAACGTCTCGAGGATCGAATTTGGTGTGAGTTGGATTTTCTGAAAACAAGTGATTGTCCCGTTGTTGTTGTTTGGTAGAAAAGTTGGCGATTTCTGGTTTTGTTGTTGTCTGAATCGTAATGCAATGCGTGATTTCCTTTCTATAGTCTATTATCATTTTACGGATTCTGATGTAGCTTTTCCTTTGCACTTTACTGATAACGTCCTAATGATTGCTTTCAAATCTCCTGTTTCTGAGATAGTTAACAGAAGAAGTTTCTGACTACCCTTTAAACTATTCATCATTGGTCATGTCCGTATTTTACTCCGGTGAAGGGCCATGGCCTTCCGATGGGTATTAGCGTGGATATTATTTGGCTGTGGAATATATTTTCAACTTGGTTCTGTAATTTTCTAGTATAATAATGTTTTTCAAGTGGTATAGCTTACCTCATGAACCTTACTGTTCCATTCCATGTGAATTATTTTATTCAAGGTTTGCAGGCTGATCACACTGTTCACATGGTTCGAGGCTCTGCCCCGTCTTCGGCATCTCCTGCTGCTCCTGCTGCAAATCCTGGAAGCCCAACCACTACACCTGCTGTTTCCCGAGGCGTCGGTTCAAACGGTAGTCCAAATCTTGGAGGAGCAGGTCTTGGGTCATCTTTGTTCCCTGGCCTCGGATTTAATCCATTAGGTGGTGGAAATGCTACACCTGGTTTATTTGGAGCTGGTCTTCCAGATTTTGAGCAAGCTCAGCGAGAGATAGCTCAGAACCCGAGTATGATTAGAGATATGATGAATACACCTGCAATCCAGAACCTATTGGACAACCCGGAACTTATGAGGACCTTGATTATGGGTAATCCTCAAATGCGTGAGCTTGTAGATCGCAATCCAGAGCTTGGCCATGTACTTAATGACCCAAGCATCCTCCGGCAGACCTTTGAAGCTGCAAGAAATCCTGAGCTTATGCGTGAGATGATGCGGAACACTGATAGAGCAATGAGTAATATTGAGTCTACTCCTGAGGGATTTAACATGCTTAGGCGTATGTATGAAAATGTCCAGGAACCATTCTTGAATGCTACAACAATGTCAGGAAATGCTGATAGCAATTTGGGTTCTAACCCATTTGCTGCTCTGCTGGGAAATCAGGGTGCTACACAAGGTAGAGATGCTTCTAACAATCCTTCCACAGCCAATACTGAAACGGGTACAGGGAATAGTGTCCCAAATTCAAATCCGCTTCCTAATCCTTGGAGCGCTACTGGTGGTAAGATACTAATTTCATCTTTTCGGCAAACTCACTCTAACTACATTTTGCATATTTTTATACCTGTAGAAGAGAACCAGTCACCTGCTTAGCAGGTACACTGCATTAGACATCAACATTAGGTTACCAATGAAAATGATTCACATGGATATTGGTTAAAGTTCAACTTTCCCGAACTGGTTTAGGGACAAGACAGTTTAATAGATATGTGAGTTATGTAGTTCTCACAATTTGACATCACGAATAAACAATTTGAAGAGCAATTAATATGTGTTCTGTATTAAAATTGATAATGTACTGCTACATGACAGGCCAGACTACTGGCCCTGGCAGGACAAACTCTGCTGGGGATGCGAGAGCCCCTGGCCTTGGTGGTCTTGGTGGACTTGGTCTGCTAGGGATGGATCCAGCTCTTGGTGCTACTCCAGATGCTTCTCAACTGAACCAGTTATTGCAAAATCCAGCCATATCGCAGATGATGCAAAGCTTACTTTCGAATCCTCAATACATGAATCAGGTTTGTGTCTTGAATCCTTTTTTTTTTTAATTCAGGCCTTGTTGCTACTAAGAACATATTGAGGATTGATCTATGGATTTCAGATCATCAATCTCAACCCACAACTCCGAAGCATGCTTGATATGAATCCTCAAATGAGAGAAATGATGCAAAATCCAGAGTTCCTTCGTCAGCTTACCTCCCCAGAGACAATGCAGGTCAGTTTGTCCCCTTGACCTGTTTCTTTGTTGTGTTTTGGTTTATGCATTATGTGGCCACTTCTAAGCATGATCCTTATTGCTGAACTATGTGATTTGATGAATTTTTCACCCTGTTGTTGTGGTTTTATTTTGGTTTGTAGCAAATGATGGCTCTTCAGCAGTCACTTTTCTCCCAGCTTAATAGGAATACGACTAGCCAGTAAGGCAGAGTTCCCTTGTTTCTTGCTTTAGTTTTTTTAGACTGGTTTGAATGGTGTAATTTCCACTTAATTACAGAAGGCGGGACTCATATACTGTCCCCTGTATATGCAATTCTTTCTGGTAACTAGCTGAATTGTTGAACTCTATAGATGGTGAATGGTCGTATCCATAAGTCGAGAAAGGATTGAAATCAAACTACTATGTTATCTACTACAGAAAGGTTTACCTATTTGTTCGTTCATGGGGTTGGGTTTAAAGCCTTTAATAAAGCTCTATGAGGGACTGCACGTTATGTTCCATCGCCAAAAGTAAATCTGAAAATAACATAGGAGACGATCTTGTATTCTATTTTATTTTTGCCTCCAACATAATTATTTTGCCTGATTCATGTTTATTTCTACTTGTCTCTTGCTTTTTGCAGGGATTCGGGGCAAACCGGTGCTACAACAGGTATTCTTGGAATTGGATATAATTGAAACGATTATTGAAAGGCTGGTATCGTATTTAGCAGGAGAAGAAGGGCTATGGTGGTTCTCCAAGTCAAGAGGAATGGGTACCCCACTTGAATGTTTTTTCAGGCGGCGGTGGTAATAACGCAGGGCTAGATATGTTGATGAATATGTTTGGCAGTCTTGGTACCGACAACCTGAGTGGTACGAATCAGCCCAACGGTCAGAACCTTTACCTTTGAAGAACCCGTTTTGGCCAACCCTTTTTCATCAACTTTTGGGTTATAATTTCTCGGTCTAATGTGAATAATGGATCTGCCATGTTGGTTTCTACAGTTCCACCGGAAGAGCTATACGCAACGCAATTGCAACAGCTGCAAGAGATGGGCTTCTTTGACAGAGAAGAGAACATCAGGGCATTGCGTGCTACCAATGGCAATGTCCACGCCGCCGTAGAGCGTCTCCTTGGAAATCTCGCTCAGTAGATGTAAGTGTGTTCCTGAAAGAAAAAAAAAAGAGAAATCGGTATCATGGAATCTGCATCTTTGTCTCTAGAGACGAACGAACGAACGAATGAATTCAGTCCGTGAAATCTGATATATGGTCATATGGTTAAATATATACATATAATGCGGCGTGAAGTTGTGGATACCCATCAAGCTTGTTGAGCCTCACATGATTTGCTTTCGGCTGGCTGCCCTCTTCTCCGTTTTCTTAGTTTTTCTTCCTCGCGTTGTCTTTTGTTGAACCGGTCACTGTACACTTGGACATATCCACTTTCGATTTTTACCCTTATCATGTGTTTAAAGATTGGAGTTTCATAATGCAATGCAATTTTTCATGCATCGGTGATATGTTATATATATGTATATATGTATATATGTATGTACGTATGTATCCTTACCATGTTCTCGGTGGTGATTAGGGATGGAAATAAGTCTTAAATGTTTATAATGACTTTTAGGATTTGGGGGTCAATCTCTTAAATATAATGGTCTCAGCTCAATGATTCTTGGATCTCTGTTGTGTCTGAATTCGGTCTTGTCGTCGGCTTCATGTCTCTGTTTGATGTTTTGCCATTGTTAAGCTGTGTGTGTTTTCTCATCTCTTTCGTTTTCACCCTCTTAACTCCCTTAACTAAACCTTATTAAGAAAGAAATTAAGGTCTAATAACTAGATTATCCAAAACATAGGCTGTTAATTTAAAGATAACATAGTTCCTCAATCTCTGTGTCCTTTGGCTAGGGTTCAGAGAATCAACACAGATTGGATTCGAGTGGTCTTTTTCTCACTCTCTCATCCGATAGTAACCTCGATCTGAATCTAAGATAATGTTTTTCTAATACTTGTTCCATGACACGACCATCAATATGTAATGTATTATATAAATGATGAATCTTTAAAAATATAATTTTGTGGAGATTCAGATGCGTTATAGGGAAGCACGCGTACACACGAAACCCTATAATCCCACTTTTAATTAGTACTATTATTTTGTTCAAATGTCGTTCAGACATATATATATATATATATATATATATATATATATATATATATATATCGAGTAGTTGCAACACACACCACAACACATGAATATTCAACCATCGGTTACACAGTACAACATAATATACACACGCCCATACATACATGTGCATTACATTATACATACACATGTGTATGGTGTGTGTATGGTGTTATGTGGAGGGCACGTAGGGCTTAAAAAATTGCATGATTATATATATATATATATATATATATATATATCATCTGGAATTAATTGGATATTTTAGGGGATTAACTTAATTTAATCTTAACCCCCCGGCTTTACACCTCATCAAACTGACGACCAAACATTAATTAAAATTAGCAAATTGGTGCAATTATGTTGAGATTTCTTAACTTCTTGTGTGATGTCACCGGGGGGTGGCGACAAATTTAATTAAGCACCTCGCTTTCATTATTATTAAATATTAATATAATTAAAAGGTCATTAACATAGTGACATCATCTTCCATTATCGCAGGGTTTGCTTCTTTCTATGTGCATACATATTATACGTATATTTAATATTCATTTTGTTAATATTAATTTGTGTACAGACACGCACACAGAGAAGCGGTAGCAACAACGGGTTAATTAGATTAGTGGCTTAATGACGCACTAATCAGAATTCTGTCTAGGGTTTTGGTCACTTGCACTAATGTCGCCCATCGGGGAAGTTTCAGCTGATGTTTACGTTACACGTAAATACGTGTATATACGCGTACGTACGAGAGAGCATATATATATATATATACACACGTACATGTATGTGAATGTACTTTAAAAACTTAATTGAAGTATAATTAAAAGGTTACTTTTTTTGAGTGTTTCCTGGAAAAGGACATGCGTAGGCCTTGCCGGTTTCAGACAAAGCAATGAGGTTTTATTACATGAAAAGCAAGAAGAGGAGATCGTGTGGACGATAATGTCTTTCGTATGATAGAAAAAACAATGATATAAAAGTGAATACATACATATATATGTATATGTATATGTTGAAACGTATTATATACTCGGAGATTTGAACTAATCGCAACTAAAATGGGAAAATCAGGATTAATTAAGAGGGTTAATTAATGGCATTTTGTTTCGTCACAATTGGGATGCGGCGAATCGGGAGGATGCGGGAAAGGGCCACGGCTCCCCGGATTACTGGGAGCCATTTGATCGTTACTTTGTGCAAATTATACATATATATATACATATATATATATATGTATGTATGTATGTATGTATGTAATAGTTTCTCTTATCAATTCGTAATTTCGTATGTATATATGTCATTTATGGGTGTGGAACAAGCCTTTCCCGTTAGTAATATATAGTTGGATATGAGTTTTAAATTGAGACGTTTAACATCGTGATTGTTAGGATTTGTCCGTTTCATGAAGGATTTTACTAAACTACATAAAGTAGTTATGTAGTTTAATTTAAAATGATTTTTAATTTTTCAGGACAAATCATTTAATGAGATTTCATACATGCATACATACATACATACATACATACATACATACTTGTTAGGATTTGTCCGTTTCATGAAGGATTTTACTAAACTACATAAAGTAGTTATGTAGTTTAATTTAAAATGATTTTTAATTTTTCAGGACAAACATACATGCATACATACATACATACATACATACATACATACATACATACATACATACATACATACATACATACATACATACATACATATATATATATATATACATATGTAGAATGATCAATTGGAGAAATGCATGTGTCGAGGTGAGATTGGAGAGTAGTGGAATCGCCGAAGAGTTGGACTGTGTTACATAATCATATACGACTCGTTAAACACGGCTTCGTTTTCATTGATTTATATTTTATATATACAAGATGAATGAATTACGTGCACAAATTATATAATTCGAAATTTGTGAATATACAGATGTTTGGAGGCTTATTAATTTGTCATGATCTATACATTAAATATAAACTGAATTTATCTTTTGAATCATTATTACTTGAATTTAATTAACAATAGAATTACAAACTTTTTTTTTATATACTTTGAATGATACGCCATATATATACCGATGTTTCATGTCGGCTAATTAGTTTATGGGGGTTATATTGTTTATATGATCATATATTTGAGAATAAACCATATCAATTAACAATAATTTACGTTTTTGTAATTATGCATATTAAAATATCACATTTTTATTGAATAGTATATATCATATATATAAATATGAAATAAAAGTGTGATTTGATTAAAAAATGGGACAATATATATATATATTACCGAGCTGGCTTGATATTTCTATATATAGTAAATTGATTATATGCCCTAGTTATAAAAAAAGAAGTCATTAATTATGGTGTGAACTGTGAAGTACACAAAAATAGGGCTGATGTCAGAATTAGATAATCTTAAAGAGTTGTAAAAAAGAATCTTTGAGGGTCAAATGATTAATGAACCTCTTCCACGCGACATTTTCTTCTGCAAGAATCTCTCTCCCTCTCCCAACCCCATTGATTCACCTGTTCACTGAACAAAAGTACACATTGCACACGTAATCAATGATTATTATATTAAATATTTTTTTTATTGTTAATACTTAATTGCACTTTGTATATATAACTAAAAAAGAAAGTAAACGGGCAATGAAAGAATCCCCGTTCATTATACTTATACACCCCAAAACTCACCACCAGAGCACATTTTTAACGCACAAGCTCCAAAACCGCCAAATTCTCTCTCTCTCTCTCTCTCTCTCTCTCTCTCTCTTGGAGGAGAGAGGTGTTGGAGCCTGTAGAAACAGACAAATCAGAAATTTGTGTACTGAAGGTGGAGTTTTTGAGTTTGCTTGCAAGTGTGATACAACAGGGAAGAAATCTGATCGGATGTTCATAAAAGGGTCCACTTGGTTCTTGAGGAAAGACACCGCACGCCCACATGGGTGAGATCAATACTTAGACTGATTTCACCGTTTCAGCTGCTGCTTCTGTAAAAAAAAAAAAACCCAAAGCCTTTTCTGCGTCTCGCCCCTTCATCTATGTGACTTTTGGGTTTGTGTACGGAGAAAATCTTTGTTGGCTGACCATTTGGTTTTTGGTTGTCTTCTTGGCTTCTGTTCATCTGAAACCCAAAGTGAAAATCTTTTGGTCTCTACTCTTTCTTCGTGCAAGGAATCTTGATAAAAGTGAGCAACTTTTGCTTTTCTTTAGATAAGACATGAGAGGATTTCTGGAATTGGGTTTGTCTTCTTTTTCCCTGTTCTGGGTTTGTGTTTTTTTTTTCTGCAGGTTGGAGATTTTTGTCTGAAAACCAATGGCATGGATTTGCTGATTCTTCCTTTTTTTCACACCTTTTTGCATTGTTTGTCATCTGCATGCTGTTGTCTTGTTGTTTGTTTGAGGATTCAATAATTGCCCAAGAGTTGATTCTGCATATTCAGTGTTTGTCCATAGGGAATATATATATAGTACTCTAAGCTGATGATAGCCTTCCGGAGTCAACTCTCCATAGAAGCAGCGAAGCTGTTTATATTATAAGCTAACTATGATTTCATCTTTTTTATTCTTTTTGAATCTTTTTGTTCTTGATTGCAATTTCCGTATAGGCATCTTGTTTTCACTGAAACTTTGCACGTGCGTTTTCATCTTCAGGAGGCTTCTGCTTGCCATCTCAATTTCATGAAGAACAACAAATTTCTGAGAACTGAAGGTTAAGGACGATTCTCTTGGACGAAAGATTGAAGAAAAGGGTACAGTTCTTTTTGGTTATGGAAGGTGGTAGCGGTGGTGGTGGTTTCTCGCCCAATTCGAGCTTTGGGACATTCCCTGAGACGGCTATGGATTTGGATTTCATGGAAGAACTCTTGTTTGATGGATGCTGGCTTGAGACTACAGATGGTAAAAGCTTTAAGCAGCCAGGGCCTTCCCCTTCAAATTCTAACTCTGTGAAGGACTCGCCTTTCCTGTTCAGGTATCAAGATCTGAAAAGCAGCAATGTTGGATTGAACCCACCTCAGAATACCTCCAACGGCGAGACAGAAAGCAAGCTCCCTCCATCTCCTACTTATCTGAAGAAGATTCAGGACCTCCATGAAACCCATCAATCAATGGATCAAGAATCTTTTGATCTTGCTGCAACAAGTTCAACACAATCAGAGAAGTTACTTGTTGAAGGGGCTGAGGCAGGAAGAAGATGGTGGATTTGCCCGGCTCCTTCTTCATCAGTAAAAGACAGGCTTGTACATGCTATACAGCATCTGCAAGAGGCAGTGATAGATAAGAATTTCCTCATACAGATATGGGTGCCATTTCAGAAGGGAGGTAAAAACTTTCTTACCACACTGGAGCAGCCACACTTGGTCAACCCAAAGTACTTGAGCCTTCAAGAATACAGACATGTTTCGGAGAAATATAGCTTTCCAGCAGATGAGGACTCGAAGGAATCCGTAGGACTTCCTGGCCGTGTTTTCCTTGGGAAATTGCCCGAGTGGACGCCTGATGTGCGTTTCTTTAGAAGCGAAGAGTATCCACGTATCAAAGAGGCACAGAAGTGCGATGTACGTGGGTCACTTGCCCTTCCTGTCTTTGAAAGAGGTAGCGGAACTTGCTTGGGTGTCGTTGAGATTGTCACAACAACTCAAAAGATCAATTACCGACCAGAACTTGAGAATATCTGTAAAGCTCTTGAGGTTTTCTTCTTCTTCTTCTTCTTCTTCTTTGTTGTACTTCAAAATCTAAACATTGAACTACTGTGTATATATACATACCTGCAAGTCTGATAATGACATCATAGAAAACTGACTGAACTTTATGGATAGAAGTAATCATATCCCCTCATCCTTAAACCTTTTTGCTTTCCAGCGAGCAAAAATTTGAGAGGGAGAATTGTTAGCCCATTATGTCAAAATTCTTCGGAATGTTGTGAGAAGTTAGTGATTGTTCTTTATTGTAGGCTGAAGTCATTAATGTTTTGCAGGCCGTTGATCTGAGGAGTTCAAGTAATTTGAACCTTCCAAGCATAGAGGTGAGTTTGACCTGCTTCCAGAACCAACTCCTTTCGTAAATACTCGGAAATATGATGACCTGTTACTGAGATCATACCCTTATTTTCAGTTTCTACAGGTCTATAATGAATTCTATCAAGCAGCATTACCTGAGATATCAGAGTTTTTGGTCTCGGTCTGCACTTTATATGATCTGCCTCTAGCTTTAACATGGGCACCGTGTGCTAGGCAAGGCAAAAGCGGATGCCGGCATTCTGATGAGAACTACTCTCAGTGCGTTTCAACAATTGATTCTGCTTGCTTTGTCCCCGATGAACATAGCAAGAATTTTCTGGAGGCCTGCTCCGAGCACCATCTGCTTCAGGGGGAAGGAGTTGTAGGGAAAGCATTCAAGATGAACAAACGATGTTTCGTGCCTGATGTCACCACATTTTCCAAGACCAACTACCCTCTTTCCCACCATGCTAAGATCTTTGGCCTGCATGCTGCTTTAGCAGTTCCAGTGAAAAACAAATACACTGGGGCAGTTGAATTTGTGTTGGAATTCTTCCTCCCAAAAGCCTGCATAGATACCGAATCACGAAAGGAAATGCTCATCTTACTGTCCACGACTCTGGAGCGAGATTTCAGGAGCTTAAATCTCGTCGTTGACAAAGAAACAGAGGAAGAGGTCATATTACCTGTCAGAGACACCATGGTCTTCTTAGATCATCCACTCGGTGGTGGAGAAGCAACACAGAACTTGAAATCTTCGACTTTGACAGAAATTTCTCGGGAAGAATCCTCGTGGATCTCCCATATGATTATTTTCCGGATTTGATAAGATCTCCATTATACGATGGAAAGCATTCAAGATGAACAAACGATGTTTCGTGCCTGATGTCACCACATTTTCCAAGACCAACTACCCTCTTTCCCACCATGCTAAGATCTTTGGCCTGCATGCTGCTTTAGCAGTTCCAGTGAAAAACAAATACACTGGGGCAGTTGAATTTGTGTTGGAATTCTTCCTCCCAAAAGCCTGCATAGATACCGAATCACGAAAGGAAATGCTCATCTTACTGTCCACGACTCTGGAGCGAGATTTCAGGAGCTTAAATCTCGTCGTTGACAAAGAAACAGAGGAAGAGGTCATATTACCTGTCAGAGACACCATGGTCTTCTTAGATCATCCACTCGGTGGTGGAGAAGCAACACAGAACTTGAAATCTTCGACTTTGACAGAAATTTCTCGGGAAGAATCCTCGTGGATCTCCCATATGATGGAGGCAAACCGGAAGGGAAAAGGTGTCTCTCTCTCTTGGGAGTATCAGAAAGAAGAGCCGAAAGAAGAATTCAAGATGACAACTGGGTGGGATGACAATCAGCCTGATCCAGACCACCATAATTTTCTTTCGGGAGCCGGGCAGTTTCAGCGGGGTTCAAGTTCAGGATTCATGATTGATATTGATCCTAGCATCGAATCACCTCCCTCGGGTGGGGGGCAAACATCAGGCAATAGAAAACCCGGTGAAAAAAGAAGAACAAAAACAGAAAAGACAATCAGCTTGGAAATTCTTCGACAATACTTTGCAGGAAGCCTCAAGGATGCAGCGAAGAGCATTGGTGGTAAGAAGTTGTTCTGTCCTGCTGGAGACATTGCTCCACTCTTCTTCCAGTCATATTTTCCTTGAATGATGATCCTGTGGAACTTGCTCTGTCCCTGTGGCATACACCACATGAGTTGTGAATTCTTCTTATACTTTCGGAAAAGTATAAACTTCACCTAGCATGGTCTAAACAGTGGCTCTTAATTTGAATATGACGCGTTATATTAATCCATATCCCTGAAAAAACCAACAAGGGCTACCTTGAAAGCTCCATGCCAAGTATAATTGCACAAGTCTCAAACAAAAATGGGCTCTATTGTCTTCCAGCTTGAGCTATAGCCTTGGTTCTGTCCTGATCCATAGATCTTTTTATCTCGCCACTGATGATTTACAGGGTTTCATTTTTGTGTTGCAGTCTGTCCAACTACTCTGAAAAGAATATGCAGACAACACGGGATAACAAGATGGCCTTCCCGGAAGATCAAGAAGGTTGGGCACTCGTTAAAGAAACTCCAGCTCGTCATGGACTCTGTTCAAGGCGTGCAGGGCTCTATCCAACTCAATTCATTCTACACAAGCTTCCCGGAACTAAGCTCTCCAAATATGTCTGGTAGTGGCCTTTATTTGAAGAGTAATGACCAGTCAGCGCATTTGAACACTCAACCCGAGAATGGTGTTTCACCACAGGAAAATGCAACTGCCCCGAGGTCCCCATCATCTTCGTGCAGCCAGAGCTCTGGTTCAAGCACATGTTGTTCAACTGGAGCTAATCAAAGTACCAACACTGCAAATACTTCAAACACTGCAATCCCTCTGGTGGCTGAGAATGCAGGTGGAATTTTGAAGAGAGCTCATAGTGAGGCAGAACTACATATCGTGAATCAGGAAGAACCGAAGGTTTTCTGGCGAACCCAGAGCCATAAAACATTCAACGATCATCCTCTTCTCGAAAACTTACCTCCACTACCAGGCAGTAGCAGAAGGAGCTTAAAAGCTGGAGGCGCTGTAAAAGTGAAAGCCACATTCGGTGAAGCCAAGGTACGACTTAGCTTGCTCCCAGGTTGGGGCTTCAAAGAGTTGCAGCAAGAGATTGCCCGGCGTTTTAACATAGATGATATCACCAGATTCGACCTCAAATATCTGGATGATGATCGTGAATGGATTCTTCTGACATGTGATGCGGATCTCGAAGAGTGCATCAACATATATAGATCATACCAGAGCCACACAATCAAGATCAGTGTTAATCAAGCGTTTCAAGTCAAGCTGGGAAGTTCATTTGGTAGTGCTGCTCCTCTTTCCTGATAAACAATCAGGCAAGTCTGTGACTGGAAAACACCAGGAAGATTCTATTGATTGCTAGTGTGTTAGAAATCTCACTCACCATTTTAGCCTAGGCCACAGTTTGTAAACATCTTTACAAGTGCCCTTGATCATAAATGTCATTTTGCAAGTAACAGTAACCGGTCTGCATTGGCTTAGTAGATTTTTGTATAAAAGGCTATGCATTCCAAAGACTTAGGTGTTGTGCTTTGTGTTTGTATATCATTTATCGTTGGGATTCTACCAATAAGACCTATGTTTTTGTATTTATTTTCAGGTTAACATGAATGAAATTTGGAACTTGTATGCAAATTCAATCATCTATTGTTTCATTGGTTCCTTCTCAGCAGAAGAAATTACCAGAATGAACTTTTGTTTGCAAGAAAAAGGTCGTCATGTTACCTGTGGACGGGAATTTCAGGCCAAACATCTTCTCAGCAAGTTCATTTGCCTCTTGCTTCTTTCCCCTTTCACCCAAGCCATCAATCACAGGCATGAATGCTGCAGGGCCAAAAAGCATACATCCATTGTCTATCATCTTATGCAAAATTCCGCTAGTCTCTACCTCTACCTTCTGACATAAAGCTCTCAGTAAGATCCTTATGGAGAAAGCGCCCCAAACCCAAGTAAAAACCTCTCTCCAATACAGCTTCTTCGTGCGAAGCAACTCATTGAACATCAGACTGTAAAGGCTTTCCTTTTGTCCACAGACATTGACAGCAGTCCCAAAGATTCCTGAGCATTGTTAATGTTAGACACTTTACATACGCTTTAATTGTACATTTGAAGGAAAATACATTGAGGATTGCGTACTTTTGCCTTGTCGATGAGACCCAATTTGGCGAAGATTGAGACGCCGGAGACAAAAGAAGAAAAAAAATCCGCCTTTTGGGTTTCTGAGAAGAGCATAAGACGGTGAAGATGGTCGATTTCTTCGCGTATTTTGGCGCGAACGAGGATATGGAAGATGGTCGGCGCTGCAACATGGGAGACGATTTGGGTTTGGTCCGAAGGGGAAGAGGAGGTTCTCTTGAAGATTCTCCATGCCAATCTCGTACTGTTCGTGTGCTTCCCAAGAGCTTCTGCAGTTCTGCTAGTGTTAGTGTACCACTTTGTTCCATGAAAAAGGCGCGGAACCATGGATTCGGGGATGTAATTGACCATGGCCTTTTAAATCGGGTTTCAAATAGAAATACCAAATTAATAAGAGGGGAAAACATAAAAAGGTAAACATTTTGGGGTGGTTCTATAAATACCGGAAGTTACCGAAATTGCATCCCCGTCGGCCTCGATCCCTCCAAGCGCCTCATTGTCTTCTCGATCAACCTTTCGGATTTAGACCCTAAATTGCTGCAGAGATGTCTCGCCGATCGATCTTGCTCCTGAAGAATCTAGCGAGGAGCACGACCGGGTCAGGGTCAGGTTTCCAAACCCGTTCCGTGACTTACATGCCTAGACCCGGAGACGGCGCGCCACGGCCGGTGACGCTGATTCCCGGCGACGGGATCGGTCCGCTTGTGACGAACGCGGTGGAGCAGGTGATGGAGGCGATGCACGCGCCGGTGTACTTCGAGAAGTACGATATTCACGGAGACATGATGAAAGTGCCGCAGGAGGTGCTCGATTCGATACGGAAGAACAAGGTGTGTCTGAAGGGTGGGCTCAAGACACCAGTCGGTGGTGGTGTAAATTCGCTCAATGTTCAGCTGAGGAAGGAGCTTGACCTCTACGCGTCGCTGGTCAACTGCTTCAATTTGCCAGGTTTGCCCACTCGGCACGAGAACGTGGACATCGTTGTGATCAGAGAGAACACTGAAGGCGAGTATTCTGGGCTTGAGCACGAGGTTGTTCCCGGTGTTGTTGAGAGCCTTAAGGTATAAACCCCTCTCGAGGTTCCTGATTTTTCCCTGATTTGAATTTTGTTCTTCTGGTGATGCTTTGGTTCATATGGGTATAAAGTCGTATGCTTTGGGTTGAAAGTGTGATTTGGGTATAGCTTTTAGGAATACCTTTTTATAGTCTCTCCGCCTTGATTTGTGATTTTGGAATTTTAGTTTGGAGAGGAAGGATTTATGGTGACTTTGAGATGAACGTATAAACGAGATTATATACTCTATGATGTTTGCAATTTCTTGAATCTCTTTATGACCATCTTGTTGAATACAATCCAATCCTGTTAGTGTCGATTCTATGAATACAATAGTTTGTTCAGACACAATACTGATTAGTCGTGTAATCTACGAGCCAAGTTCTTTTCCATATCCTTTATTCCGTCTGTCATTTGTGCTTGCATTTGTAGATGCATGTCGGTTTGCATCTTCTTTGGTTCCATATCAGCATCTGATCCTATTCCTCTGCTAGGTGATCACGAAGTTCTGTTCTGAGCGTATTGCCAAGTATGCTTTCGAGTATGCATACTTGAATAACAGGAAGAAAGTTACAGCAGTGCACAAGGCCAACATCATGAAACTTGCGGATGGTTTGTTTCTGGAATCTTGTCGAGAAGTTGCCAAGAAGTATCCAAGCATCACCTACAATGAAATTATTGTCGATAACTGCTGCATGCAACTTGTATCAAAGCCAGAGCAATTCGACGTCATGGTATGTTTCAGACTTCCCCTTCTACAAGAATTACTTATAGATGGTAGAATGCATTCATGCATATGCATCTTCTCCAGTACACCTTGACACATCATGTTATTCAATATTTCTTGGTTGTTTTACTTTCAAATATGCTATTTATCTCTGACAGGCATCATTTGTTACCAATGGTGTGTTTTTGGCCATCTTTCTAAATAGTGAGTGGTATTGCAGTGATGCTTAACTTTTGCATTTCGGAAGTTTATAGAAATATTTGAGTATTATGAACTTATGTCCTGCCTAAATGTTTTGAGTACTGTTATTGATTTCCATCTGTCTGTGCTGGGAAGTAAGTGGTAGAATCAATGAAAATTCGGATTTGAATCAACTAATGATCAAAAGAAGAAGATTCTGAAATCCAATTGTCTCCATTTCCCGTGTATATTATTCAGAAATCTCTATAGTATGTTGTTACTACGCCTATTCTCTTCTCTCAGATTTTTCTGCTTTAAAGGTTAAAGCTTACAATCAGTAATTCCCGTTTCTGTTTTTCGAATAGGGGGCCTATAAAGTATAAATATTCTGAGGATTAGGCGAAGTATATCTAGCTGCCTTGCTCAACTAGCTCAGTAGAGTAGACATGTTTCTTATCAAAGTCACACTTTGTTTTATGATATATATATATTGGAGTTGCCTAGCAATTAGCATGAATACTTTGATTTCAATCTGAATAGAGCAATCTCCACTTGGGGATAAATGTTTCTCTGCCAAGTTTTTTCTACTTTTAACGTTCCATCTTGGCAACACTTGGTGTAGCTTTGACAAAGCTTATTTTCTTCATTTTCAGGTAACTCCCAATCTCTACGGGAATCTCGTTGCCAACACTGCGGCAGGTATTGCCGGAGGCACTGGTGTAATGCCTGGAGGTAATAGTTTCTACATTTACCCTCTCAAGCAAGTTTTGGACAAGACAAGGTCAAGATTGAAATTGTCGGCTTATTGTGTGGTAAAAGAAAAATGCTCTGAACTTGTATCTCTGAATGAAAACAAACAGGAAATGTCGGAGCAGAGCATGCGGTCTTTGAGCAAGGAGCATCGGCTGGAAATGTGGGGAAGGACAAGATTGTGCAGCAAAAGAAGGCAAACCCCGTGGCATTGCTGCTATCATCGGCCATGATGCTTAGACACCTTCAGTTCCCTTCATTTGCTGACCGGCTGGAGACCGCAGTGGAGCGGGTCATCTCTGAAGGAAAGTATCGGACTAAAGATCTCGGTGGAGACAGCACCACCCAAGAGGTCGTCGATGCGGTCATTGCGAATTTGGACTGACTGATAAATTAGAAGTTTCCCCATATAAATCAATCAAATTCCAGATTTCTCTGCTGCAAGATTGCCAAAGGTGTTATGATTCACACTGCCCTCTGGTTCTGTACCTCTTTAGTATTCTACATTCTTTCGAAACAGCTCAAATATGGGTTTTCGTCGATCAAACGTCTGTCAAATAAGTATTGCTGCACCGATTGAATTGTTGGGCTCATTTCTGAAATTGTGATCTTAGATCCTCGAGAAGAGAGGCTTGAAATGTTTCTCTGGATCTTTTTTTGTTCTTGTGACATGCAACTCTTGCCTTCTTGTCAAAGTTCTGCTGCTTTGTTTGGTAAACCAGTTTCAGTAGCCAAAACTAGAGCTCATTCTTGGGATCTTCTCTAAGGACATTTTGGTAAAGATAGTTCAGTATACACACATTGTTTTTTTGGATTGGAACTGAATTGGACATACATAAATTAACAAGCAAATGAGCAAAACATAAGCCTCGAGAATGAACAAGAGGACCATCGCAAAACAGGAGCCGTTGAAATCACTTTTTACCAGAGAAGATGAAGACAGAGGAGCACCAACTGAACAGACACGACCGAGAATTTCCAGTCCGAGTGGAACCTTGAGCCATGGTTCCCCGAACGAGACCCTGCTTATGGACATGGACAAAACCAGATTTCAGTTAGTAACCATCGCTGCTGTGTGTAATGAAGCGCCATGCCTAGAGAAGAACGTGAAGATATATTGACAAAACCAGACCTGGACAAGAATCTGGAGAGAGGGTAGTGAAGATGGTCTGGTTGGAGAAACCAGCGTAAGCGCATGAACGAGGTCCGCAAGAGCTCGAGGTCGTGTTGCCAATGAGCAAGCTCTTTTGTCCTTGGCATTGCATGGAAGGGCAAGTCTGCCAGTTCGCTGGCTTAAGCTGAGACGGTTCGCAACTTAACCTGGCCATGAAATACAGAGGAAAAGACCTTAGGATTATAGAAATATCGGCACGAGCCGTCATGTACTATGAGGTTATTTCACATGGAAACTTACGTCCAGTTTCTGGAAGCATTGCAGGAACACTTGACGCAGTTGTTGGCAGTGATGGTGTACGAGCCGTTCACTACAAGCATCGGACTGTCCAGTGAGTCGTTCCTCACTGAAGAGCTGCAAACTGTGGAGTAAAGTTCGAAACTTTTTATTCAGAAGATGAAGAAAGTCTAAAAATGGAGATCAACCCATGTCATGAAACACAAAAAGTTTCCAACTTTGTAAGAAAGAAGATTGAAAGATCTGCGAATGCCAATTCTTTTAATCATTTTGCTAAACAAGTAGTTGAAATCGGCAGGTCAAAATCAATCAAAATCTCACAAGAACATCTTCTCTCTGTTGTCCCTTTTCAGGGTTTACGAAGATTACCTCTGAGAGGGACATCGAAAGCATAATTAGCAAGAAGCTCGCTGTCGCCGGAGATTCCATTGAGCCTCAGCAGCGTCGCGTTGTCCGTACCGAACTGAGCCGCGATTTTTTCGACAGAGCTTCCAGGTTCCACCACGTGGGCGTAATGAACAACATCCTCACCATCCACCTTGTCGCAGCTGCAAGGCAACGGAATCCACAGCCTCTGACCCACTTCGATGACGTCGACGTCCTTGATCCCGTTCACATCCCCGATGCTCTGGAACTGAACCAGCCCTCTGAACACGACCGACGAGATCCCGGACAAGGTGTCGCCGACCTTTACGGTGTATGTCGGGACGCGGTTGGAGATTCCCGTGCCGTTGGAGCAGGAACAGGGGATGGGGATTCTGATCGTCTGGTTCGCGCTCCATCGCTGGTTCCGTGGGGTGGAGAGAGGGAGATCGTTCGCGGCCAAGATAGACTGGAGATCCCTGGCGGAGAAGAGGGCTTGGAGGTCACCGAGGGTGGTCGCGTTCTGCGGCGCGAAACCCACGAGAGAGCTGCACGTGGCAGATCTTCCGCCGCCGCACTTGAAGCTTCCGGTCATTTCGGCGGCAGAGAGGTGGAGGAGGAAGGAGGAGACGGTGAGGAGAAGAGGGAGAAGGGTAAATCGGGAAACTCCCATTTTTTGTTTCTTTTTTTGGTGGGAGAATCTATTCTCTGTTAACTGGATGGATTTTGGGATATAGCCAGGAAGAAGAAGGGAGATGCAGAAGAGAAGAACACTGTGTAAAATATTTCAAGAAAATTCCAGGTTTTGAGTTTTGTTGACCAGAAGAAATGCTGAAATGAATTAATGGTAACATGAAAATTATTGAATGTGATAATAATAATAATAATTCAAACTTTTTTTAACCTTCTTCTTGTCCGGAGAGGTTTTCGTTGACCATTTGAGACACATTTTAAGGTTTATGTTGGGAAGAGCCATGCGACGGGAGTTTGTCGTAAGTGAAAAGTCAACTCCATATCTCCACAAATACCATGTTTTTTTGGAGTGATTCAGCCCTAAAACAAAAATTAAATTAGGATAAAATTTGCTGAAATATACTTAAAAAATACATTTTTGCAATGAGATTTTTCTTCTTCCGACTTTTGTAATGTATCCTTTTTCTATGGTTGAATTTGTAAACGGTTTTTATTTAATTCGCGTAAAGCGTCAACCTTGAGGATAGATCCATCATTTTCATCAGCGGATTTTCCTTAACAAAGTAAAGCCACTAAATTTTGTTCTCTTTAATCACAAATGATATTAATTATTCAAGAACTAATAATACCTCATGGTTTCGTATTTTGGACATTTAACGGGAGCAACAAATGATGGATTTGAGTTTGTAAAATCCCATTCAAAAAATATATATATATATATTATTCAATTTATACAGAATTTATGATATCAAGAGCTTAAAAACAATAGATACTTTTAACACATCTCATAGAACTGCAACTCATCCTCTCTGCACCACATACCAATGTGTGTATGTGTGTATGTGTGTGTGTATAGATCTTGATTTAGATCTTATCACCATATTCAACTGCCACTAGAGATTATATGAAACTAAGAGAGAAGACACAGGAAGTATCATGGTCTTGTCTTGTCGGTCCATAGATCACAGCTTCAACAACAACAACACAGTAATGTCATTAAATAATGACAAGAAAAATTTGATTAGTATTCAATCCTGGAAAAGTTTACACTATGGATTTATATGTATTATGTATTAAACCACAAGAGGTAATATGTGTGAGGGGCAAGAAAGAAAACAAACCACAAAAGCCAGAACTTGATGGATGAGATCCTTGCGTTCATTGCTCATCCAGTCTAGCCAGAATCGATTCCGCGAAGCTCTGTTGCCTGCCAGCAGAAGGAACGAACAGTCAGAGTTCCTGTCTACGAGTGACACTAGCCATTGATTCAGGTCTGTTGGCGAGATACATGCTCTCCTTCCAAGCCATGGCCCATTAAGTCAACAAAGATATAAGCTTGAACCTTTCCACATGTAGGTTGACAACTACAGGCTTTTGCATATACCCGTACGTTTATACCGATATGGTTCTAGATTCCATTGCCGAGAAAAAAGAAGCAAAAGACGTAAGCTTACTTGCGTTCTCTGTGCTTGGGGTTTGGTCGGGAATACTTCAAGTATCTGTCCCATGGAACCATTTTGAGACCTGCCCGAACAGATATCATGTCTCTCACCCTGTCAAACGAAAATACATGTTAATTCCCATATGACCAGATCTTTCTACCAGTGAAGAAACACCGTTTTTTTCATCTGGCAATTGCTTGCTCTGATGAATGTTCTAGAAAACGACGTTTTACCTCTCTGCAAATTCGATTGGTGTCTCTCCAGGCCTTGTGGTTTGGGGTTCCAAATACCACACATCACACACGACAGCCCACGATGTCACGAATCGGAGCAAGTGCATAGTGAACGACTGTCTGCACACAGCATCCACTATGTCATATCATTCCTGTGCTTACAGAGATGGCAAAACGGCCCACATTACTTTTGTTTTCTTCGCACGCCCACTATGGGTCAAGAAAAGGAACATAATTTTGTTAACTAGTTGAATGTTTCTTTATTTCCTTCATATGAAATATATGCACAAGCCAGTATTCTTACTTCCGGCTGTTCCAGAAGGCATCAACAAAAATCTTGTTGTACTTGATTGCAATTGGACAGACAGTGCAGCCAAGTTCAAAAGCTCCCCGATCATTGTGAAGAAGATGAGGGAGTCAGATCACTAATATCTGTAGACGATAAGATGTATTCGAAGCTAGGTCTGGAATACCTTCTTGAACATCACAGTATAATGATTATTTACACACGTCCCTTCAGGAAATATGAGAAGAGGATTGTTATCAGCCCCTTGAACATGCTCCCTTAACCTGAAATATGATACCCATGTTCCCACGATCAATGTGAGTAGAGTATGTACTAATGCTTTAAAGGACATTAAAATTTTACATACTTCCTTGCTACAATTTCACGATCCTTTGCCTCTGAACGATTGAACCAGATACATCCTTCGCTCTCTAATATGGTGCTTTGCAGCAGTCCTTTGTATTCAAGCAACAGAAGTCAGATAACAATTTTCAAAATGCACAAAAAGTAAACCAATCATTGCAAACCAAGAAAAAAATCTGCGATGGCATTGATCATCTACAAATTAGAAATAGCATTAAACATCAAGATTGCATCTTTAGGCAAAATATTACAGCAATAAGACTTACCAACCCAACCAGGATGCTTCTGCATTATGACGGCAAATGCAGTCATCTGCTCTACGACAATAAAATCGATCATCGAAGTATGGTTGGCAACATATATCTGTCCCGAAAATCATAGCATAAACATAGATCGATAAATACTCCTTAAGCAGATATAAACTTCAAATGGAGTAGACAAATGGGGGAAGGATAAGAAATTATTAAGAGAAAGTTTAAGTGGACTTGAGACCTGGCCAGGCCGAATGCTCGGTCGTGGCCCATGATACTTAACAACTCCAGTCCATGAGGCAACAAAGAAGCTGCACATCATCTCCACCAAGCACCTCTAATAATACAGGATGCAACAGTGAAAGGTTCATCAGCAAAGGATCAGGATTTGTGCTCCAGTACCAGGAAGGAAAAACGAAAAGGAAGAAGATATAGGAGAAAGCTATATCTATGAAATAAAACTTCCAGAAATCTAGATGGAAGAACAATGGAATATACAGTGAAAGAAGGCAAAAGAACAAAAATGAACTTATAAGGCAACGATAATCCGCACCTCTAACTTTTTCCTCAACTTATCCTGACCTTTCAGCAGATAATGCACAGGGATAAACGACGAAAGGAATATCATCCACCCAAAAGCGAACACTAAGCACCTGCAGATCTCAACGGTTAACAGCACAGATCAAACACAACAATGTAAGACTTAGCGTTTTGAGCTAAGGTGAGAATTGGATAATCATGCATGCGGGAAACAGGGTGCTACCCCTATCTCGTAACCATGAGATGACTACAAATTTGAAGGATCTTGATCTGATTGGATAATAAAGACCAATGTCTATGGTGTTCCTTGACAAACAAGATAAACCAACCTCAAGGGAAAGATAATCAAATATCTAACAACGACCCCGCAGCACCATAATGGAAACAAGTATACGTTCCAGTTCCAAGGTTCCGGCGGATTCGACTTGAAGCATCGTGTGAAGGAGTCCTGCCCATTCATCCCAACATTACTATTACCAGAACAAAAACTCGACCCAGAGGCGGATATCAATCAGATCATGCATCAGATTCAACGAGAAATCATGCATTTCCTGACCTCCAATGCCTCACCATCAAAAATCAATCTGACCCTTGTACGCAAATAATTGAAATATTGCTCGGAAAAATTCGTTGCAGAATGTTAAGGCATCCGAAAACAAGTCCCAGCTACACCGAATTTCGTGCAAAACATTCCAATAGAAAACATAGAAAAATTACGGGGAAAGTCGAAGTATCTTACATCAACAATGGCACCAGCAGCCTCAGTGAGCGTGGGAGAAATGTCGAGCAAATCACGCCTTCAAACACGACAACTAATAAGGAGATTGAATCAATCGAACACGAGTGCACACATCTAGAGGTAGAGGGGAAAGAGAGAGAGTATACAGGCGGAGCTTGCCGTGAGGTTCGTTAATGGAGGATCCAGAAGGAAGGTAATCTTCGATGTTAGGTCGATCCAGGTCGACCTCCGAGGCCGAAGCGACAAGCTTCCCCGCAGTGCCGGTCATCGTCTCCGGCGGAGCTTTCTGATCTCGGGTGGCCGTTAAATGTTCTGGTGAGCACGAAGAAGAAGTCCTCTCGATACGAATTGTGGATTTTCTCTCGCATTTTAACTCTTCTATACACACAACCCAGCGCATCCTTTCCCACTCTCCCTCTCTCGCGCGTGTGTTTCACCGCCATGCATGATGATGATGTGATGTCCCCCGTAATATTCTCAACATCGATTGCCCTCGAACTTATTTTATTGGGAAAAGGTTGCGTCCAAGAAACTATAACTTAATATAAAATTTTGACGGCTAAAACATGTAATAAAAATTTTCTGCCATGCTGTGAAATCTGTGGCTTGCAAAATAATCAATGTTGATATTATATATTAATTTAATTTGGAATATACCATGTAAAGTGGGACTGAGTCGGCTCACGAGTCAGAAGAATAAAAATTACTATTGCATCTTTTAAACATTTGGATTGGTTGGTGCTCGCTTCCAAATTCAAACCTTCTACCTCCGTCGGAGGTTTATGTTGGGTGGTAACAAACGAAATCTAATCCAGAAGATAACAAGCTGACGTGGCTAAACACACGTCAACTATTCTCTCTCTATCTCCCCCTCAACTTTTGTTTTCGCGTCCCTCCCTCTCTCTCTGACTCTCTGACCAGAAGCAGAGCCCTCGTATGGCGTCTTTCAGACTCCCCACTCAGCTCGCGACACGTGGCACTCTCAGCCACCACAACTCCTCCGCCTCCTCCGCTCCCGCCGGACGCCTCTCCTGGCGGCGATCTCTCTCACCGGAAGTCTTCCCCTCCACCTCCTCTTCCTCGTGTTCCTTTCACCGGAAAGTTTCGAACTTTGACGTGAAATGCAGCGCCGCCGCGGCGAATTTGGCTCCGGGGACGCCGGTGAGACCGACTAGCATTCTGGTGGTGGGAGCCACAGGAACCCTAGGGAGGCAGATCGTACGGAGAGCCCTTGACGAAGGGTATGATGTCAGGTGCCTGGTTCGACCCAGACCTGCCCCGGCCGACTTCCTCCGGGACTGGGGCGCCACCGTCGTCAATGTCGGTACCCACGAAATAATTTCGTATCTTTCCTTCGCATTTCACTATTTCAGTGCATTTTCGTATACCCTTTGATGTTTGGTGTCTGTGTTTGCGTAGGCGGATCTCAGTAAACCGGAGACAATTCCGGCGACTCTGGTCGGAATCCACACCGTTATCGATTGTGCAACGGGACGGCCCGAGGAGCCCATCAAGACGGTATGCGTCTGAGTTCTGTTTCGCATCTTGTGTCTGTGTGGATTTTGACTGATCCGTGTGTTAGGTTTAGGTAGATTGGGAAGGGAAAGTTGCTCTGATACAATGCGCAAAGGCAATGGGAATTCAGAAGTTCGTGTTTTACTCTATCCACAATTGCGACAAGCATCCCGAGGTTCCTCTAATGGAGATCAAGTATTGTACTGAGAAGTTTCTTCAGCAGTCTGGTTTGAACCACGTCATTATCCGGCTATGCGGCTTCATGCAAGTGAGTTTTGTCATGCGTATGTCCACATGATTGACATGTTCTAAATGCGTGAAGAAAACGTAATATAAGAGGTTCCAAAGGCGTAAACTTTTGTGTGTAGCTGAATCTCAATGCATTCTTTAGCGAGTAGCCTTCGAGCTTTACACCAGGTCTGAGTTCAAGAACTGTAAATTGAGGAATGGTTGTGCCCTCATTTGATTTGCTTTTCAAGGTGTTTTTTTGTTGTATGGTTCGAGTAAAATATGTTTCTTGCAGGGCCTTATTGGTCAATACGCAGTTCCAATTCTGGAGGAGAAATCGGTTTGGGGAACGGATGCTCCCACACGTATTGCTTATATGGACACACAGGTATAGATGCGTATACAGATTTCGTTCCAGGTATAAGCCTTGCGGGGAGGAAACACAGCGACTAATATGCTCTCCTGCTATATCAGGATATAGCTCGGTTGACACTTGTAGCTTTACGGAACGAGACAATTACCGGAAAGCTTCTCACTTTTGCCGGCCCTCGTGCTTGGACCACCCAGGAAGTAAGAACTAAACCCGTGTTTTCTGTCCAGAAGAAAATCCACTGCAGAAACCCTGAATTCAATCTCTCTTTCTGTGTCGAATCGTGCTGTGTGCAGGTCATAACCCTCTGCGAGAGACTTGCTGGGCAGGACGCGAATGTGACGACGGTTCCAGTTTCCGTCTTGAGACTCACCCGTCAGTTAACTCGGTTTTTCCAGTGGACAAATGATGTCGCTGATAGATTGGCCTTTACAGAGGTAAGAATAAGAGGGGAAAACGTTTGTTTCGGTTCACGATTTCGCATCAGACTCGGAAACATAGCATGCAGAAACAGAAACTGCAGTCTCTGCAATACGAGAATTCATCAGCTTAATTAGAACGTTGAGGCCCGATTAATCTCGCTAGTTTCAGGTTATGACTTATACGCTAAACATGTATATATATCCGATCCGATACACGTACAGGTACTGTCGAGCGACACAGTTTTCGCAGTCCCGATGGCGGAGACATATAGTCTACTGGGTGTGGATTCGAAGGACATAGTCACTCTAGAGAAATACTTGCAGGATTACTTCAGCAACATCTTGAAGAAACTGAAGGACCTAAAGGCTCAGTCCAAGCAAACCGACATCTACTTCTGACAAATCCCGAGCATGTCCGTAAGTTCCACACCGTAAAGCCTTTGTCTCATCTATACATTCAGTTCATATTTCTCTGTATTTCTTCTTCTTCGGCTCTGTATTCAGTTGATGTTGTTGCTGTAACTAAAATGGGTTAAGCTTGTGTAAACGCGTTAAGCTTAATGAAGGTGCAAAGCAAATGCTTGCTTGTATCCAAAAGCTAGGGTTTTTTGGTAAATTGTATATGATAATAAGTTAGAAACTAATACAAATTTCAATAATAAATATATATATGGAACTGGTTGCATTACAACCAACAGCACATGTACGAGTAGATATTATCCATTATAGAAAATACCATTCGGATCCAACATTGGTTGGCTTGCATGGATTTGGTGATGAATGAATGGTGACAATACATCAAATCTCAGAACAGAATAAAACGAAATATAAAATTTTAGGGGAATCTAATCATAGGTTGTATAGGTTTCTGTTCATCATCTAGCCTGTCTTGTCCACTGTCTTTTGTCTCTTTTCATCAATATTTTTATTTTTATTTTTTATTTTTTTTGGGTATAAATGTAATGAGTGAAATGGCATCAAACCTCGACACCACATTCCCACACCAGTGGCTATGACTGTGAGGTCTCTCCTCTCAGTTCAATCAATATATATATAATTCATAAATCAGATATATGAAAATGGAACTGTGATTTCTTCTTGACATCTTTGATCCAAATAAAAGAATGAAAAAAGGAATGATAGTTACAGGACAAAATATGATTCGTACAATAATGGTGTGGGATGATGATGATGATGATGATGATGATGATGATGATGATGATGAGATTGAAGTCATCTACCACCATCATTATTACTCATATAGAATAGAAAAAAAAATCTGGTATGGTGCTCTTCCCATCTTTATACATATATATATATATATATATATGTATGTATGCAGGTATCTATTATTTAGTTTATATTTATCTATTATTTGAAATTTATTTAAAAGCTATATTGCATATTTAAATTTAGTCAATAATGATCAATCATGTTTGGGCTTTCCTTGGATTCACGTGTTGCATGCAAAGGTCGGAAATCAGAGTTTATTTGAATATATTTTTTTATACATTGGTGAACCTATTATCATACAACCCTTCGGGTCAGACACCGAACACCGTATAATGTTTCATAACCCAATGGACCGGACGAGGACATCATTAGGACAGCATCGTGGACCAAGGAAAACCCCAAATTCACGCACACGAACCTGCAACACACACATGTAGGAGGTAAATCAGCCGTAATTAACAGAGACGACAGGTGAGAGATAAAGAGGCAGCAAGGAATCGAACCCTGACCTCATAGTTTTCCCCTATATATGTTCCTTAACCAACTCACATGGAGGGGGGGCACTGTATCTGCCGAAAGAGAAAGGAGAGAAAGTCAAAGTGATGGGTTCAAGTTTGAAAGTCCAACCTCTCTGCCCTTAAATCTCTTTTCCTTTTGAGGTTGCTTCAAAAGAATATCCTATCTCGATTTCATCATACATTCAACATTGCCCCTTAATTTTCAGATCCTCTTTCCGGCCATAAATTAATTTATTTACCATTTTTTTTTTCAAATACTTCACTCACTCATTAATTAATTATAATATATTAGCATTGTTTTTTCCATAGAAAGTCACAAAAAAGCCTCCACATATGGAATTTAAACGAGCCAATATGTAATGCATGTATGTCTACAATAAACGTTGGAGTCTCAGCCTCATGTGATATAACAAAAATAAATAACTTAATTATATGCAAATTTTACATGTAATATTATGTTACGTTTCTGCCATAAATTGTCAAGCTTCGTCTTTGGGGGAAAATGTCCAGCTTTGACTTAAAAAGACGCGCCTATTTTTTTAACATTTAATCTGATAAAACTGAATGATATTATTGTAATAATAAATAAATTGGAAAGTATATACATCCGATTTTTTAAAAAAAATATTTTGAAAAGATAAATTTTTTAATCTGTAAATAAATAAATAAAAAACTACATACATGCACCCACTTACGTGCGATGTGTATGTATATACGAGTAAATGGCATGTGTCATGTGCATGTACACCTTTTTTCCTTTCCCGAGTGAAATGTGCGTCACATGTCTCCTTGTCGTAGCCGGAATTAATTATTCATAGCCGGATTTTTTGTGTGTATATATATATATATATATATATGTATATAACAAAAAAGTGAAACTAATGTTTTCGAAATGAGGACGATGACAAGCGGATTCATATGGACGGTCGGCACGAAATCGCATAGGTTTAGATTGAGAGGACATTTCTATTTCTATGTATACATTTAAAGAAAAAACCGATAATAGCATAGCCAATCAATTTAATATGACAAGTAAAAAATAGTAAATATTCCACGTCAGCTCGGGCCAAGATGTGGAAGACGTCACGTCATGGAACATATAACTCTATTCTCTAACATTTCTTGATTTTTTTTTTTACTTCCTTACTCTTTCCCGAATTAATTACTTACTCGAACATATTCACTGTCTGTGTAATTTTTTTTTCTACTTATAAATAGATGTATTGCACATGTAGGTACGAGATATTAAATATTTACCACATAATACCTCATATTTTGATATCTAACTAATATTTGGATTCCCAAAAAAAAAAATATTTTCTCAATTACAATATTACGGCCACCAAAAGTAGAGAAGAGAAAAATAATTGTGTTTTTATTTCCAAATTTAATCCTTATTAATTTATTGTAAAGTAAAAAAATAATAATATTCTATCATTAATAAGGGTAATTACAAAAGGGTATTTTGGACAGAAGATTTTTTTCCTTAAAATATGTGTTTAGGGCCAAAAACAGAGGGAGTGATTTTTATATAAATAGCGTGGAGTTAAATTGTTTATTTTTAAAATGTGTCCTAGGGCAGACGCCAGAGAAAAATTACTGATTTTTTAGTATTTGTTCAATTTAGACATATTTTCAATTTTTTTACGAAAATATATTATCATTCTGTTTTTTCCTTGGGTATTAATGTGACGATATCGGTATCACATAATATAAATCTTCGTAGGATATTAAAAAATATAAAATGCTGACATATTGAGAATTATTGTGAAAGAAAATGAAATGCGAAAATATTATTAAAGAAAATAGACCGGAATAGATCTTATAAAAGCGTGGGACAACCTTTTTGATAAAAAAAAAGAAGTAATTATAGGCATATTAAAGTCAAGTTATTTGTTTCATTTGGTAAGAAGGTAAAAACAGGAGCTTTTTCAATTACGGCTAAAAGATCATAAATGCAATCTCTGACATAATTAATAATATTCACCGGTAGATTATTACTCCTCCATTTCAAAATATTTGTAATTTTAGATTATTTTCCATGTTTTAAAATATTTGTCATTCTACACTTTCAAGATATTTTTTTACAATAGTTTCCAATTTTATCCCTATTAAATTCCAATAAATTATTAATGATAACATTGTTTTTATCATTAAATAAGAGTATATGTGACTTTTTCTATTTTTTATTAAAAAACGTGAAATAACCTAAAACTACAATTATTTTGAAACGGAGGGAGTATCTTTCTAAATACCATTCATAATGATTTTTTTTTTCCAACTTCATTAGACGTGGGCACAAGTCACTACATGAACGTCTTAATTTTATCAAATCCATGATCAATCATGTTTGGGCTTTCCTTGGATTCACGTGTTGCATGCAAAGGTCGGAAATCAGAGTTTATTTGAATATATTTTTTTATACATTGGTGAACCTATTATCATACAACCCTTCGGGTCAGACACCGAACACCGTATAATGTTTCATAACCCAATGGACCGGACGAGGACATCATTAGGACAGCATCGTGGACCAAGGAAAACCCCAAATTCACGCACACGAACCTGCAACACACACATGTAGGAGGTAAATCAGCCGTAATTAACAGAGACGACAGGTGAGAGATAAAGAGGCAGCAAGGAATCGAACCCTGACCTCATAGTTTTCCCCTATATATGTTCCTTAACCAACTCACATGGATTTCCCTGGTTTATTTGAATTTCATGATCAGTGTATAGAAAATGGCTGGTCTATAAAGTCGTTGAATAAATATTGCAATAAAAGCTGTACAATTAATACCTGCATGCACGTGCCTATGTGTGTATATATGTATCATTATGTATATATGTGTGTATGTATTATTGCTTTATTATATATATATATATATATATATATATATATGTATACGTATATATTGAAGTCGTTGGTCGAGTCATGCGAATTTCATCTGAGCACTTTTCTTCCATAAAAACGGTCGCACACACGAATCTTGTTGCTTCATGGAAACATGAAACTTGTCATGTGGATGTGCGCGCACACATATTCTCATGCAGTGTCTACGTTCATAAATATATTCTCATACAGCTTATTATAAAATTAACATATGGAAAGAACGTTGACCAAATATCAAAAGTCATTGCATAAAATAAACCGGTTTGGTGAGGTTAATAATTGCGCCAAAGGAAAAGAAAAAACGAGTAATTAAAGTTTGAGCGACCAAACCAACTCCAAAAGTTTTGAATTGATTATTACTATTATTGTTGTAAATTTTGGTAATGTCTAATTTTTAAGTTACTATCGTTAATATATCTACACATATATTTTTTCAAAATATTTTTACCAAGTTGATTACAAAAAATTATTAGTTTAAATTAAAATAGATATAGTTTTTATATTATTTTTAGGTGCAAAATCATGTAAGCACGGAAAGTGGGTTTGTTTAGCAGTGGTGATCGATGTAATAAGAGAGTATGAGGGAGGTCATTTTGGGAAGATGATAATCCTTAAAACGGGTCAAACCTCCGGTCAAAACCAGAGAGGAATAGTAAGTACTTGCACGGTCTTTGAGCCTTGAAACAAAACTCTCGAATTTTCAAAGATCCATGCCTGAGTGCCTCCTCCAAGTACTGTCTTAAAAAGTTAAATCCCCCTTTTTTAAAAAAAAAAATCTTTGTATTGCATTCCCTTTAATTTCTCTTATTTCCTCATAATCCCGAAATTAAGTTGAAATTGGTCACGATAATTGGTAATTACCCGTAAAAAAAGAAAAAAAAGGAAAGAACACCGACGTATCCTCTCTCTCTCTCTCTCTCTCTGGTAGAAGCCGACGACAATCTCCGAGCTGGCAAGATTCCCTCTCTGTCCTTGTTGCTTTGGTTCTCTTAACTTTCCCTTCCTCTCGAGCTTGTCCCTTCATTTTCTCTCTCTTTCTAAACCCTAGAAGGTTAAAAAAACGGTGGAGGATTTTCTCGGGAAACGATCACTTCACTGTTTCCATCACCATCTCTGCCTCATGCGTCTCCTTGCTCTCTCCTCAACTACCTTCCAAAGTTCCTATCTTTTCATTTAAAATCTCCTTAATTTGATTATTCTTCCCCAATTTCAAACCTGGCTTTCTTTTTTTTTTAAATAGGTAATCTTTTTTTTCTTCTTCTTTCGGTTAGGCTGATGGGTTGTACGAGCTCGAAGCTCGACGATCTGCCGGCGGTGGCGCTATGCCGAGACCGGTGCGCGTTCTTGGAGTCGGCGATCCAGCAACGCTACGCTCTCGCCGAGTCCCACATGGCCTACACCCACTCCCTCCGGGGCATCGGCCCCTCCCTTCACCACTTCATCACCCACCACCACCGTCTCGCCGCTACCTCCGGCGGACCCTCCCGCCGCAGAGAAAGGGCGACCCGGAAGAAGACGGCGGTGGCGGTGGCGGTGACGATTCTCCGAAGAAAGAGAAGTTACCTGTTCATCATCGATTTCGCCCCTCTCACTCGGATTCGGGTTCGGGTCATCTCGAATTCGATTCGGATTCTGATGAGGAAGACGAAGAAGACGATGATTTGGGTTCACTGCATCATCATAACTCCGATCATTCATCTCCTCTCCATCATCATCACCAGCACCATCTCGGCGAGGGTTCTGCTCCAATCGGGTACATGGACCCGGGTCTTTCCCGATACCCGAACCCGGGAATGATGGGTCCTCCCGCTCCTTACCCTGGCGGCGGGTTTGTGCACATGAACTACATGAAGAACAAAGCCACGCCTCCATCGGTGGTGTATGAGCAGAGACCCATGAACCCTCAGAGAGTTTACATGGGCGAATCATCATCGTCTTCAACCTCTGGTTATTATCCTTACCCTTACCCTCCCAATTCGAATCCCTCGAATTTCCCCTATTTCTCTTACCCGAATTACCCCGCCGCACCCGGACCCGGATTCTACGGTTCTTCTTCCCCGCCGCGGTATGGGTCTTCGCCGCCGAGTGGTGCCTCTTCTTCGAAGCCACCTCCGCCCCCGCCATCGCCGCCGAGGCCTTCGGCTTGGGAATTCTTGAACCCGTTCGATACGTTTGTCTGCATTCCTGATTTGGAAGAGGATTTTCAGCACGAGGTTGTGAAGGAAATGCACGGAGATCAGACATTCGTGCCCCCGAAGCCCGCCGTCAACGACGCGGAGGATTCCGGCAAAGACGGCGGCGGAACTAGCGGCGTAGGAGGTGTTGGTGAGGCCTCTCTCTATCAGTCGAGACCGAGCGTGTCGGTGGAGAACCGGGGGATGGAGTACGAGGTACATGTAGTGGAGAAAAACGTTGTAGAGGATGCTGGTCGGAATGAGGAGAGGCGGAGCAATGCGGCGGCGCGTGGAGGGGGAGGCGAAGGAGGGGGTGGTCCACGTGCGGTGCCTGAGGTTGCGAAAGAGATAGAGGTTCAGTTCGTGAGAGCTGCAGAGTCCGGGAGTGAGATTGCCAAAATGCTCGAAGTGGGCAAGCATCCTTACGGTCAAAAACACGGTAGCCCCTTGTCTTTGTTCTTGTAGTTTATATAACTTGTGTCAATGCAGAGATTATGGTGTTTATCACCATAATCATCATTGAAAGTTCTCACCTTTCTGCAACTGAAACGTATAAATCTCCATTTTTGTCTATTATATGCTAAATTGGTCTGTGAATTTCATGTTTTGAGCTGCAACAGGATCCAAGATGTTACACGGTGTCACTCCATCGCGATCTGTGGTATCATCTCAACCCTCTACCTCCACCAGAAGCTCAGAACCTTCTTCTTCTTCAGCTGGGCCGACGTATGCAGAAATCGAGGAAGAGATTGCTTCTAGGTCACGAAATCTTTCATCGACACTGCACAAGCTCCACCTCTGGGAGAAGAAGCTTTACCATGAAGTCAAGGTGTGTGTTTTGAACAAAACGCATGTCCTGTTTTACACTCTTCCCCTCTCTTTAGTTATAGATTTTGTATGTTTATTGTGTAGGCCGAGGAAAAGTTGCGTGTAGCCCACGAGAGAAAGTTGAGGAAGCTGAAGCGGCTGGACGAAAGAGGAGCCGAGGCTCATAAAGTAGATTCGACACGAACCTTGGTTAGGAGTTTGTCCACGAAAATACGGATTGCCATTCAGGTGGTTGACAAAATATCAGTGACCATTAACATGATAAGAGACGAGGAGCTATGGCCACAGCTGAATGAATTGATCCAAGGGTAAGCTAATAGGACTAGGCAATATATGTTTGTGAAACGACATCATCGGTTTCAGATATCGATTTCTCGTTTTGTTTTGCAGGCTTACCAGAATGTGGAAATCGATGCTTGAATGCCATCAAAGCCAATGCCGAGCTATCAGGGAAGCAAGAGGGTTAGGCCCGATTAAATCCGGCAAGAAACTCGTCGATGATCATCTCGAGGCTACGAGGATGCTCGGACACGAACTGATTAACTGGATATTGGGATTCTCGAGCTGGGTCAGCGCGCAGAAGGGCTATGTAAAAGCCTTGAATAATTGGCTTCTGAAGTGTCTTCTCTATGAACCCGAGGAAACGGCCGATGGAATCGCTCCTTTTTCGCCCGGTCGAATAGGGGCTCCCCCGATTTTCGTAATCTGTAACCAGTGGTCGCAAGCTTTGGATAGAATATCCGAGAAGGAAGTTATCGAGGCTATGCGCAGTTTCACAACGAGCGTGCTTCAGCTCTGGGAGCAAGACAGGCTCGATATTCACGAGAGGATGTCGGAAAATGGGGATTCGGACAAGAAAGTTAGGAACTTGGACCGAGAGGAACAGAAGATACAGAGAGAGATCCAAGCTTTGGAAAAGAAAATGGTCCTCGTGGCTCCCAGCCATGGCAGTAATGACCTCTCAGTATCGGGTAACGCAGTCTACCGAAGCGAAACGGGCAACGACAGTTTGCAGGGAAGTCTCCGACGGATTTTCGAAGCTATGGAGAACTTCACGGCCGAATCCACGAGGGCTTACGAGGATCTCTTGCAACGCGCCGAAGAAGAGAATGTCTCACGAGACTGATAATAACAAGCACAGAAGAAGAGATCGAACAAGGAATATTCACTGGTCGTATGGACATGAACCTATACCGGGGTTCTCGAAGATATGCTCGAACAGGATGATCATCTACGTCCAGTGTTTGAAGAAGGTATTATACGTAGAAAGATAAACATATACGTATACAGATACCGTATTTTTCAAGCTCCGGTTCGGATCAAGATACGACTCCAGAGACCGCGAACTGGGACGAGGGAGACGAGCTCGACTTTCAGGTTGCATATCATCGTTCGAAAGGGCAAATATTTTGGCCATCGAAATGAGTGTGTATATGTATGTATGTATGTATGTATGTATGTACGTATATATGTACTGAAAACCTCGTCCATGTACGTATCTGTCTTCGACAATTTTTATTTGCTCGGTGTACATAATAAAGATTCGGAATTGATTTTCCTCGCAGATTCTGGAAATCCGTAACAGCCCGGAAGATTTATTTTGATTTTTTTCATGATGAACTGACCAGGTGTTGAAATTCTGATTTTATTCGATTCGTTACCGAAAAAGTTATCGAAATTCTGATTATATTATCTACATAATAGATTTTGATAATTAATTTGTTGTTTTATGATCACAGTGGTATGAGAATAACTTGAACCCTATCCAGAATTTTTACAAACGTTTCTGGAATTCTCAAGAGAAAATAAAATAAAATAAACAAAAAAGTATAGGGTTTAAATTGTGAGGAAGAAAAAGTACAGGGTTTTTATTGGGATTTTCCCAAATATGTAATAAATTCAGGTAAATGTCATTTTTTAAAAAAAAAAAAGTTGCATAAAAACCCAATCACGTTTTGTAATAAATAAAAGCATGAAATGAAACCCAATCATCATTTTTTTTCAATGATAATAACCTCAAATTTCATGTGAACTGACAAAACGGTCCATGCTTCTCCGGCTGGCGGCCGCACCAATTCTCGTCTTCCAGTTGCCGTGCCAAACATGTTTAACGTGAATATGACGGACGTCTCAATATACATTCGAATTTTGGCTTTTATTTAATTTTTTTCTTATTTTTATATTTGATTATTTCAATTTATAAAAAGTTATATTTATATGTACAGATATATGTTATTGGACTAGATTTGTTTAGGGTAGAATTGAAATTAGTTATGATAGGTCCGAATATATACCCTAGATTTTGAATAAATTATGCTCAAACATATGATCCAATAGTATTTAATAACATATAATAAAGACTACAGAATGAGATAGTGCTCGAGCATCTAATCATAAAAGCCATTTGAAACACTGACACATATTTATTTGAGAATATTGGGTGGGGGATGACCCATTTTCACATTGGTTATATATATATATATATATATGCAAATGCCCCAAGCATGGGTGGTTAAAATGCGAGTGAAAATTATTTTGGAAATAATATAGTTGAATTATATGGATTGAATTTTAGATGGTATATATAAAAAATTAGAATTTTCAAATATTTCAATATAGATTCAAATAATGTATACAAAGTTAAATAAATAAAGGATAAAACATATTGTTATTATAATCATTATGATGTACAGATTTTTTTCCTCTCCCTCAATCATGATCTGATATATTTTGTAAAAAAGTTATTTGTTGGGTATCGAATTATTTAGAGCTGAGATAAGCATACAAAACATTTCGACCGACTAAGCAATCATGTTTTAAGTATGAACACATTTTTTTTTGGTCAAACAAAGTATGAACAATTGTGTAATTTGTTTAGAATTTTAATAATCGTGTTCCCGAGAGAAAAACGCTGCAAAAAAAGTATATATATATATATATATATATATATATATATAATGTCACATTGGTAAAATATCAAATGAAATTTCTAAAATATCTTCAATTAATATACTGTTTTTTTATTTTAAAACTATGTTATATTTATGCTGAAAACAGTAAAATCAGAATTTATCATAAGATACTGCGTCGGATAATACAACAGCACCTTTATTGTGATAATAATAAAAATCTAAAATAACATTTATCTGAAAAAATAAATAAATAGAAAACGTATATGAGAACCCTTTTGTTGTGGTGAAAGCTTGATAGGTCACCCCCCTCCTTCCCCAATCAACAACTTGAGCTGGCAGTGTGACCTGTGATTTGCTTTCTCTTGGTACCAAATGCGAATCATATACAAATTATATATAAAATATATATGGGTTTGGCTTTTCAATTTCAGTGCTCACCAAAGCAAAGCTCCCGTATGAAAAATATGCATCATTTAATTTATATTTTAAGCCATAACAGTTGACCTCTAAAGGCATATGGGAGAGGAAAAGATAAGGAATAGAAAGTGAAAAGCCCTTTTAACGAATCCACACGTTATGTTCGGAGGAAGGATGAAGGACGGTAATAAATTGATGATGATCTGTGTCTTAATGGTAAGAAAATCTCACGCAAGATTTTACTGATGCCATTTTAAAAAAAAAAATCAGACTTTTGTCTGTGTTTTTTTTTTTTCCTTTTAGATTTTAGATTTGGTTTCTTCTACCATAATGACAACTAGGAGACACTGTCTCAGAAAACTAACCTCAAAGTCCAAAGAAGCAAAGATTAAAGATCCAATTTTTATTTCTCCACCACTACCTCTCCTCTTTCTCTGTCGAGGAACCGGGAAGAAGAACACTTTCTAAACTCGCTTTGCCCGTGAGAGAGAGAGAGAGGGAATCATGGGTTGTTGTCAATCATCGATTTTGGGGCAAGACCCACTTCGGAGAGACCAAACCCAGCAGCAGCAGCAAGTGGCGCAGCACCACGTGGTGATTATGCCTGACTCGACAACGGTGGAATCGGCGGCGGAGGAGGAGTCCCGCCGTTCTCGGAGTTCTCGTTCGCCGACCTGAAGGCGGCGACCAACAACTTCAGCTCCGATAACATCGTATCAGAGAGCGGCGAGAGGGCCCCCAATCTTGTCTACAAGGGCAGGTTGCAGAACCGCCGTTGGATCGCCGTCAAGAAGTTCACGAAGATGGCTTGGCCTGATCCTAAGCAGTTTGCCCGCTCTTCCTGAAAATTCCTTCGAACTGATCGATTTTTGCTTCCGGATTCTGCATAGAACTGCAAATTCGTGGGTGTTTTTTTTTTCAATTTTCAGGAGGAGGCATGGGGAGTGGGGAAGTTGAGGCACAAAAGACTGGCGAATTTGATAGGTTATTGCTGTGATGGAGATGAAAGGCTTCTTGTTGCTGAGTTCATGCCGAATGATACTCTTGCTAAGCATTTGTTCCACTGTAATGGTTCTGGCCCTTTCCTTTTCCATTCTTCTTTCTGTTTCCCATAGATTCGGGTGGATCTTCTCCTATGCTTTTAGGTTGGATAAGTTCGAGTTGAGTGAGTTTCCCATGGATTTTGGTGGATCGTTTCCATGCCTTTTTCTCTGAGAAACATTTATACAAAGATCTGATTGGCATTTCTTGTTTTGTGAATTCATGGATGTTAATGTGATCTTCTTTGAACTGAACTTTTGGGCATTTTCTTGTTTTGTCACCCGCAGGGGAAAATCAAACCATCGAATGGGCAATGAGGTTGCGAGTAGCTTATCATATTGCAGAAGCTCTGGATTATTGTAGTAGCGAGGGTCGGCCCTTGTACCACGATCTGAATGCGTACCGAGTTCTCTTTGACGAGGTATTATTCTCTTTCGCGCATAAATGTTTTACGAAATGTGCCGAGTCTTTGATGTTTAAACCGTATGCTTGATGGATTAAATATAGGATGGTGATCCCCGTCTTTCGTGTTTTGGCTTGATGAAGAACAGCCGGGATGGTAAAAGTTACAGCACGAATCTCGCTTATACGCCTCCTGAATATCTAAGAAACGGTATATCAAGTCATGAAACTTTCAACATTTCAAAAGTGGATTTGTTCGACAGATTAAGGAGTAACTAACAGTTTATATATTACCGTGTTCTTTCCTTTTACCCCCCTCTCGGATGTATCTATCTCATTGTTGGCAAAATCTTCTGCGTTGTAGGAAGAGTGACCCCTGAAAGTGTTATTTACAGTTTCGGCACCGTCCTTCTGGATTTGCTTAGCGGAAAGCACATCCCTCCGAGCCATGTAAGCTCTCTCCATCTATTCGGATGACAAAAGACATATGCCTTTGTTTCAAGTATAGAGCCTTTCTGCTCATTAGTGTGTGATGACCTGATGTTATATTCCGATACAGATTATGGAGAGATTTTGGTTTCTAGGAAATTAAATGGAGTTTTTCCATTCCGGGTTAGCTCATAACTAGCTTGAACTGGACACAGTTTCTGTGTCAGACTGATAGTTGTCTATAATCCGCTAGATCGCTGCTAGGACCGTGTTCCACTTGTTTCAATGTCACACAACTGGTATGATGCTCCTTTTCTCGGCGATTCTCACGAAACAAACAAGCTCAATACCGATCTTGATACTCCCACTGTTCCTCATAAGCTTAGCGGTGTAACGGTTAACTACAACACATGATGATTCCGGCATCTATTAGCCGATACCTCTTTGTTTCCAGATTTAGTATAATTAGTATGGCACAGATAGGAAGATTGTTGATACTGTGCATGGTTTCGTATATCTTGAAAGAGGTGCACGTTCATGGTTGTATATGTTCGAGGGGTGTGGCATACAAGTGAATTGTTATGGGCGCTAATCAACTGATATCTTTATATGGTTATAGGCTCTCGATATGATACGTGGCAAAAACATTATCCTGTTGATGGATTCGCATCTCGAGGGAAAGTTCTCCACGGAAGAAGCTACAGTTGTTGTTGAACTTGCCTCGAAGTGTTTGCAGTATGAGCCAAGGGAGAGACCCGATACGAAGGATATCGTCTCAACACTTTCTCCCTTGCAAACTAAATCTGATGTAAGGAACTCAGTATATGTTTTTCTGCGTTTCGATCTTTCTCACCAAACCTCTTGTGGCAGGTCCCGTCTTATGTAATGCTAAGAATCACAAAACACGAGGAGGCGCCTTCCACCCCGCAGCGTCCACTTTCACCGTTGGGAGAGGCATGTTCAAGAATGGATCTCACAGCCATTCATCAAATCTTGGTCATGACACATTACAGGGATGATGAAGGGACAAACGAGGTATGAGACTCAAGTGTCCCTGAATATTTCGCTTTAAGAACTAATGCATTAAGAGCTTTGCTTGTTTTTTCAGTTATCTTTCCAAGAATGGACACAACAGATGAAAGATATGTTGGACGCTCGGAAACGTGGTGATTATGCCTTCCGGGACAAAGATTTCAAGACTGCCATTGACTGTTACTCGCAGGCATGTCATCTTCCATCTGCATCTGCTTTCGCTTTATCTGCTGCATAAGACATGAACTCATTCATTCAACCATTCATGATGTATATCGGTTGTGGGTTTCTTGTCCTACCGCAGTTTATAGACGTAGGAACAATGGTGTCACCGACCGTGTTTGCAAGGCGTAGTCTATGCTACTTACTGAGCGATCAGCCAGATGCAGCCCTCCGAGATGCGATGCAAGCTCAGTGCGTGTATCCCGACTGGCCCACCGCCTTCTATATGCAGTCTGTGGCTTTGGCCAAGCTGAACATGCACACTGATGCTGCTGACATGTTGAACGAAGCAGCTCTCCTCGAAGAGAAGAGGCAACGAGGCGGGAAAGGATCATGAGCTTTTCGAGGTTCTTCTATGGAGGAGAGAATAAGTACATGTTCAGTTTCCCAATTTGCTGCTCCTGAGAGAGGCTTCTGAGAAATCTGTTGTAGAATCTTTGAGCCTGAGAGAGGAACTGAAACCGAAACCATGGTCTGTTGCTTTTGTTGATTGGGAATGTGAAAACAGGGGGGATGAGATGTTTGTTGTATTGTATCCATTCAAAAATGTGCATTTCTTCCGATCTCTTT